>NW_026893820.1:0-359743 GCF_032452875.1 Bos javanicus
TTTGCTGCTAAGTTTCCATATCCCTTACCTGCTGTGTCCCTGGCAGTGTATTGATTAATATAATTGGTGTAAGTAGTAGCTTTAATGTTTGTAACCTGGGACCCTTGAGTTAATTCTTTTTCTTGTTATAGCCCACCACACCTTTGCTCTGTAGGAATGCAACTTTATCTAATGCTTTTTTGGAGGGTGGCTCCTGACCAACCACCTTTAGAGAAAAATAAGTTTTCTGAAGAAAGGTCTTAAAATGTTAACAGGCCTCCGGGCCAGAAGATGATGCAAATCACCTAAGTTTTGCATATGATAAGTTTGCAGGAAGAAAGCCTGGTTTGCTGCAAGACTCTACCCCTTCCCCCATTATCCTCTATGCATAACTTAAGGTATAAAAACTACTTTGAAAAATAAAGTGCGGGCCTTGTTCACCGAAACTTGGTCTCACCATGTCGTTCTTTCTCTTACCTTCTGGCTGAATTATTCAGCCTCTTTTCGCCACTGAATTTCCTCACTGAGCTATCCTCATTCTATTACTCTTTATATCCTTAATTAACATTTAATTAAGCAGTGGTTTCCTGATCTTCGCCTACGCCGTCTCTCGAATACCCTGGATCAGCCGGGGCTGGTCCCGGCACCCTACCATGGCTCGAGAGCAATGACGCGCTCCCCCTCGCCACTCGCATGGAGACCCGACTTCCCTGGCGCCCCACGAGAGGCTCACTGACCTCGCCGTCGTCCCTCGTGAGAAACCGCACACTGGGGCCGCCGCTCGAGAACAACCCCGAGATGCCTCCGTCATCGAGAGATGAGCGCCTTCGTCTCCTGCATGGCCTAGAGACCAATCTCGCGACCTCTCTCCAAACGCCTCAGGAGGCTTGACTCCCTTGAGTCCACCCAGTGAGCTCCAAGAGATACCCGTCGCGACTCGAGAGCAGAGCGGGGTTCTTTGCTTCCACTCGAGATGAATGCCTGTCTCCCCGGGTGCGTGTGGAATGCAACCCCGAGATCCCTGTCGCCCCTGGAGAGGAACATTGGCTTCTGGACACAAGCCTAGATGAGGTCTATTGGCCCTGCAGTCACTCGAGAGCAATCCCCAGCTTTCCTTCGCAACTCGAATGGAAGATTGGACTTGCCTGGGCCAACACAAGAGGCAGCCTGAATTCCCCGTCGTAACTCGAGAATCCCGCCGTAACTCGAGAAAAACCACGTGGCTCCCCCGTCATCGCAAGATGAAGCCCTTTCCCGCTACAGCGCCTCAGGAGAAGTCCCACGTTAGGACTTGGAGGTCGAAAGGGCACTTGGCACCCTTGATGCGACCCACAAAGTTCCCCGAAATCCCGGTCTCCCTCGAGAGGAACACTGAGGTTTTCTGGCACACCCTCCTCTGAGCCCTTTCTCCCTCCTGATCTGGACAGGAGGGTCGACTCCCCTGCTTTGTCTGGAAGGGGTTCCCGACCTTCCGGTCGCACCTCAGGATGAGGCCGGTCTCACGAAGACATTCCAGACGTGGCCTCGTGGGTGGTTCCACATTCCGTAGGACCCCGATTTCCCGGTCCCCTCTTGATAAGAACCCGATGCCCGGACACCTCTCCGAACTCCACCCTGTGAATGAAGTCAACACGAAGGGGCAGTTTTGCCCGTGCATCGTCGGAAAAAACCCCAGGTTCCAAATACAGCTCGATAAGTGGCCTCTCTCCCCGGGGACATCTCGAGAGGCAAGCGGAGTTCCATGCCTCAACCCAAGACGAGGCCTGACTCTCCTGTCCCCAGTCTGCAGGGACCTTGCGGTCGGAGTCTGAAATCAGAGGTACCCTGCGGTTCCTGCCTCAACTGGAGATGAGGCCCTCTTCCAATGCACCAAACCCAGTGGAGTCCCGAGAGGCCCCTCCCACCTCCAGTTTCCCTGGCTTCTCAGAGCCACCATGAGAAGCCCCTGAGGTCACCTGCACAAGTCGAGGGAACCCAGGGTTTCCTGCCTCAACCCGAGAAAGACCTCGAGAGACCTTCTTCAACACGTCTCGAGGCCAGATTCCCCTACTATGGCTCGGGAGCAATGACGCGCTCCCCTCGCCACTCGCATGGAGACCCGACTTCCCTGGCGCCCCACGAGAGGCTCACTGACCTCGCCGTCGTACCTCGTGAGAAACCGCACACTGGGGCCGCCGCTCGAGAACAACCCCAAGATTCCCCCGTCATCGAGAGATGAGGGCCTTCGTCTCCTGCATGGCCTAGAGACCAATCTCGCGACCTCTCTCCAAACGCCTCAGGAGGCTTGACTCCCTTGAGTCCACCCAGTGAGCTCCAAGAGATACCCGTCGCGACTCGAGAGCAGAGCGGGGTTCTTTGCTTCCACTCGAGATGAATGCCTGTCTCCCCGGGTTCGTCTGGAATGCAACCCCGAGATGCCTGTCGCCCCTGGAGAGGAAGATTGGCTTCTGGACACAAGCCTAGATGAGGTCTATTGGCCCTGCAGTCACTCGAGAGCAATCCCCAGCTTTCCTTCGCAACTCGAATGGAAGATTGGACTTGCCTGGGCCAACACAAGAGGCAGCCTGAGTTCCCCGTCGTAACTCGAGAATCCCGCCGTAACTCGAGAAAATCCACGTGGCTCCCCCGTCATCGCAAGATGAAGCCCTTTCCCGCTACAGCGTCTCAGGAGAAGTCCCACGTTAGGAATTGGAGGTCGAAAGGGCACTTGGCACCCTTGATGCGACCCACAAAGTTCCCCGAAATCCCGGTCTCCCTCGAGAGGAACACTGAGGTTTTCCGGCACCCCTCCTCTGAGCCCCTTCTCCCCTCCTGATCTGGACAGGAGGGTCGACTCCCCTGCTTTGTCTGGAAGTGGTTCCCGACCTTCCGGTCGCACCTCAGGATGAGCCCGGTCTCACGAAGACATTCCAGACGTAGCCTCGTGGGTGGTTCCACATTCTGTAGGACCCCGATTTCCCGGTCCCCTCTTGATAAGAACCCGATGCCCGGACACCTCTCCGAACTCCACCCTGTGAATGAAGTCAACACGAAGGGGCAGTTTGTCCGTGCATCGTTCGGAAAAAACCCCAGGTTCCAAATACAGCTCGACAAGTGGCCTCTCTCCCCGGGGACGTCTCGAGAGGCAAGCGGAGTTCCATGCCTCAACCCAAGACGAGGCCTGACTCTCCTGTCCCCAGTCTGCAGGGACCCTGCGATCAGAGTCTGAAATCAGAGGTACCCTGCGGTTCCTGCCTCACCTGGAGATGAGGCCCTCTTCCAATGCACCAAACCCACTGGAGTCCCGAGAGGACCCTCCCACCTCCAGTTTCCCTGAATACTCAGAGCCACCATGAGAAGCCCCCTGAGGTCACCTGCACAAGTCCAGGGAACCCAGGGTTTCCTGCCTCAATCCGAGAACGACCTCGAAAAACAGGAACAAAACGAAAATTTAAATGTGATATGAGCTTTTAGATGAACTATGAACACTAATTACACTCGAAAATATCTGCCTATGAGAGTCTTGATTGAAGGCAGAGGAGAAGGGGACGACAGAGGCTAAGATGGTTGGATGGCATCACTGATTCGATGGACATGAGTTTGAGCAAGCCCCTGGAGTTGGTGATGGACACGGAAGCCCAGCGTCCTGCAGGCCACGGGGTCCCAAAGAGTCAGACACGACTGAGCCACTGAACTGAACAGAACATACAATCGTTTCTCCAGGTGTTTTGGTTACCCGAGTTTCTATCCTGTGCTAAACTAAGTGACGACCGTGTACTGAAGAGCTGGGTCATTTCCAAATAAATTCAAGTTCTGAAACATTCACGCCTTGAAAGGACCTCCCTTTTACACAGAAACAAAAGAGATTTTTGAATATCCAATAATAGTGTCTGGCACCATCCTGACATGTGAAACGTAAGAAAGCAATTTTTTTTGTTTGGTTTGGTTCTGATCTTGGGGGTGTGTGTGTGTGGGTGTGTGTGCGTGCGTGCGTGCGTGCGGGGGAGGGGAGGGGCGCTACTATCACTGATAGGTATGTTCACCAATCTGTCGAATGCCAATATAAAAGTCAGTTCTTGGTTGCTGAAGGGAAATGTATGACTTGGTATTAAAAGAAGGTATGTGGCATGAAATCGCATTTTCTGAAGGAAAACGACGTCGTTCTTTCTTCCAGGTGGCAGTTTCAGGATGGGAGAAGCAAAGGAATGGGTACAGAATGGGATAAGGAGGTTGTAGGGAAAGTGGACCCCCAGAAAAGAGTGTTGTGCCTAGCACAAGGTTTCTTGAGAGGTTGAACTGCCTTTGCTAATGGATTTTAAGTTTCTTTACCTCTTCCGTGATCTCTTCTAGGTTGACCTAGAACAGAAATCTTTTGTGAGCTTTGGCTAAGTGGAGAAGTATGGCTTCACGGTGACTTGTGTGATCCTACCTGACTGTTCTAAACCCTTTTGATATCTATGCACTGCTGCTGCTGCTGCTGCTGCTGCTGCTGCGAAGTCGTTTCAGTCGTGTCCGAGTCTGTGTGACCCCATGGACGGCAGCCCACCAGGCCCCGCAGTCCCTGGGGTTCTCTAGGCAAGAACACTGGAGTGGGTTGCCATGTCCTCCTCCAATGCATGAAAGTGAAATGTGAAAGTGAAGTCGCTCAGTCGTGCCCGACTCTGAGCGGCCCCATGGACTGCAGCCTACCAGGCTCTTCCGTCCATGAGATTTTCCAGGCAAGAGTACTGGAGTGGGGTGCCATTGCCTTCTCCCGTATCTATTCACAAGCCTGCCTAAATCATTGACTTCTAGCCACCTTTGGGATGCCAATGACCACCCAGCCTTACCAGGCCGCAGAGGAGAGAAAACACTTATCACAGGAGGTCCGGGTAAGGAACAAGGAACTAACAAGCTCCCACCAACCAGGATTCTGCAGAGGTCAACAAGAGGTCAGCAAGAGATGGGAGACTGCAGTCCAGAGGTCCTAGCAACTTCCAGCGAGCAGCAAAGACCCAGCATAGTCAAAACGAATTCAATGTTACCAAAAACAAATAAATAAACGGACAGAAGTTCTTGGAACACATGACTGAGGTTAGGGGTGAGGCAGTACATGTATGTGCCAGGACACTCTTAAAGTATACTCTTAACATAGATGAGGAGAACAAGGTAGGAGGAAAACTTACTGTTTGGTTCAGGTCGATTCGGAGCCTTTTGGGGGAACCGACCTGAAGCCAGAGTCTAGCCGAAATACACAGGCTTTGAACATCGCTGAAGACCAACATTTCCTAAGGAAAAACGCATTGCTTAGCTCAAGGTTTGTCTGGGAAATTCTTACACATCAGGAGATGGCTCCGAGGTGGATTTCTACAAAGAACATCCATGCAAAGGACAAGCCTGCACAGCTCTGTGCACATCTGCCCCCTCCCCCCCTCACAGCCAGCAGCATTTCCAAGTGACCTCCTAAGGCCTTCGCCAAACCACAGGGGCACCTCTGGGCTTCCTGTTTCCCTCATTTTTCGGAATCTTTTCTAAAAAAAAATAAAAAAACAAAATAAAAAAAAAAAAAAGCCCCGCACATTTCTTCGTAGAATGCCACAGTGGAAGGAAAACAGGCCTTCAATATTAAGACCTAAATTTGCAAAACACTTGGAGCTTGGTTTTTTGTTTTGTTTTGTTTTGTTTGAATCAAACCACCACATCATTTAAAATTTTTACACGTTCTAATTATTCGGTTCCAAAACACCAAACTTGTACTGCACACGGTCCCCATGGAAAGGCCCCCTCAGCAGGACAGCCACAGATGCTGCCATGAAAGGGCAGCAGGGTGCCCTCCTCCCTTGTTTTCTGCCTGGGCGGCCACCGGGTTTTGAAACCCATGCACCCTACTAAGTTTCTAGGGTGCAATTCGTGGACCCTTCCCTTTCCCATCCCAGCAGGTGGTCAAGGGCCCGCTGGCCTCCAAAGTGCCAGAAGCAGGGCTGGGCCAGCCGGCCAGAGTTCAGGGTTCTGGCCCTTGGACTTGCAGCGGACACTAGGCTGCTTGGGAAAACCGCGCGGCTCTGACCTTTCAGCAAAGGGGTGGAGCGGTCAAGGCCTTGAGCCCAAAGGCGAGGCCTTTCTGCGACCGCCAGGTTGTGCCAACAGAGGGCGGACTACGTGGTTCCCTGCTCCACGCAGTCCCAGTTCCCTGACCTGTGGTCCGCACCCCTCCGCCGCGCCCACTGGATGCCGACCCTTGGGGACCCAGGAGCGCACGCAATGGGCGTTCCCAGCCGCCACGGCGACCCCCGAGAGGACAACGGGGAAGCCCTCCCCCACCCCCGCCAGGAGCCGACCGCCGCCCCGCGCCGCCCCGCGCCTGCCATGCTCCCGGTGCCTTCCCAGCCGCAGTGGGGATCCCCGGAGCACAACTGGGACCGCCCCCATCCCCGCCCGACCCGGCCCGACCTTCGCCCCGCCCCGGGCCGCTCCCGGGCGCGACCTCGCTCCCGAAACGGGAGGACAATCCATCCAGCCCACAGAGGCAATCCAAGCTGTCTAGAATTCAGGGATCCAACGAGGACTACGGAAAGGAAAGATGACCTGACCTAGGAGGGCCATGATATTCTACAGAACCGGACAAAGTTGGTTTCCAAGGAAACTTGATTCCTTGGAACCCGGAAAGCTGGTTCTTTTCATATGCAATTCCAAACCATGAGCTCCTTCCCAAAGCCTGCCTGGCCGCCAGCCCCACCCCCCCCTCCCCAGAAAAAAACGGCTCAAAGAAATCTTTTCCATCTCAGGCGGAAAACTGGAAGATGTCTTGTCTTGTCTGAATTGATGTATGTGTCAGTGTGAGCCTTGTGATTTTTGATAATAGTGCTCAAGTTCTGAGTTCTTATTTCAATGGTCTCAAGACAAGGCAGCCCTTGCAAACCCAACTGCTTCCAATACAAGAAAACTTTGACCTCAGGGAATGTCAGAGTCCCGTGAACTGGGAACTAGTCAATATGAAATATCTAGTAGTTTTGTTTTTGCTCCTCTACCTTAGACATGTCTAAGAGTCATCAACATGAAGCACAAAATGTTCATAGTGCCTCGGTTTGTTCTTAGGTAAAAATTGCTATATCGTTCTATCTGTCACAAGCTTGTCAACAAGAAAGTACCTCGAAAGAACAGGAACAAAACGAAAAATTAAATGTGATATGAGCTTTTACATAAACTATGAACACTAATTACACTCGAAAATATCTGCCTATGAGAGTCTTGATTGAAGGCAGAGGAGAAGGGGACGACAGAGGCTAAGATGGTTGGATGGCATCACTGATTCGATGGACATGAGTTTGAGCAAGCCCCTGGAGTTGGTGATGGACACGGAAGCCCAGCGTCCTGCAGGCCACGGGGTCCCAAAGAGTCAGACACGACTGAGCCACTGAACTGAACTGAACATACAATCGTTTCTCCAGGTGTTTTGGTTACCCGAGTTTCTATCCTGTGCTAAACTAAGTGACGACCGTGTACTGAAGAGCTGGGTCATTTCCAAATAAATTCAAGTTCTGAAACATTCACGCCTTGAAAGGACCTCCCTTTTACACAGAAACAAAAGAGATTTTTGACTATCCAATAATAGTGTCTGGCACCATCCTGACATGTGAAACGTAAGAAAGCAATTTTTTTTGTTTGGTTTGGTTCTGATCTTGGGTGTGTGTGTGTGTGTGTGTGTGTGTGTGCGTGCGTGCGTGCGGGGGAGGGGAGGGGCGCTACTATCACTGATAGGTATGTTCACCAATCTGTCGAATGCCAATATAAAAGTCAGTTCTTGGTTGCTGAAGGGAAATGTATGACTTGGTATTAAAAGAAGGTATGTGGCATGAAATCGCATTTTCTGAAGGAAAACGACGTCGTTCTTTCTTCCAGGTGGCAGTTTCAGGATGGGAGAAGCAAAGGAATGGGTACAGAATGGGATAAGGAGGTTGTAGGGAAAGTGGACCCCCAGAAAAGAGTGTTGTGCCTAGCACAAGGTTTCTTGAGAGGTTGAACTGCCTTTGCTAATGGATTTTAAGTTTCTTTACCTCTTCCGTGATCTCTTCTAGGTTGACCTAGAACAGAAATCTTTTGTGAGCTTTGGCTAAGTGGAGAAGTATGGCTTCACGGTGACTTGTGTGATCCTACCTGACTGTTCTAAACCCTTTTGATATCTATGCACTGCTGCTGCTGCTGCTGCTGCTGCTGCGAAGTCGTTTCAGTCGTGTCCGAGTCTGTGTGACCCCATGGACGGCAGCCCACCAGGCCCCGCAGTCCCTGGGGTTCTCTAGGCAAGAACACTGGAGTGGGTTGCCATGTCCTCCTCCAATGCATGAAAGTGAAATGTGAAAGTGAAGTCGCTCAGTCGTGCCCGACTCTGAGCGGCCCCATGGACTGCAGCCTACCAGGCTCTTCCGTCCATGAGATTTTCCAGGCAAGAGTACTGGAGTGGGGTGCCATTGCCTTCTCCCATATCTATTCACAAGCCTGCCTAAATCATTGACTTCTAGCCACCTTTGGGATGCCAATGACCACCCAGCCTTACCAGGCCGCAGAGGAGAGAAAACACTTACCACAGGAGGTCCGGGTAAGGAACAAGGAACTAACAAGCTCCCACCAACCAGGATTCTGCAGAGGTCAACAAGAGGTCAGCAAGAGATGGGAGACTGCAGTCCAGAGGTCCTAGCAACTTCCAGCGAGCAGCAAAGACCCAGCATAGTCAAAACGAATTCAATGTTACCAAAAACAAATAAATAAACGGACAGAAGTTCTTGGAACACATGACTGAGGTTAGGGGTGAGGCAGTACATGTATGTGCCAGGACACTCTTAAAGTATACTCTTAACATAGATGAGGAGAACAAGGTAGGAGGAAAACTTACTGTTTGGTTCAGGTCGCTTCTGAGCCTTTTGGGGGAACCGACCTGAAGCCAGAGTCTAGCCGAAATACACAGGCTTTGAACATCGCTGAAGACCAACATTTCCTAAGGAAAAAACGCATTGCTTAGCTCAAGGTTTGTCTGGGAAATTCTTACACATCAGGAGATGGCTCCGAGGTGGATTTCTACAAAGAACATCCATGCAAAGGACAAGCCTGCACAGCTCTGTGCACATCTGCCCCCTCCCCCTCACAGCCAGCAGCATTTCCAAGTGACCTCCTAAGGCCTTCGCTAAACTACAGGGGCACCTCTGGGCTTCCTGTTTCCCTCATTTTTCGGAATCTTTTCTAAAAAAAAAAGAAAAACAAAAAACAAGTTAAAAAAAAAACAAAGCCCCGCACATTTCTTCGTAGAATGCCACAGTGGAAGGAAAACAGGCCTTCAATATTAAGACCTAAATTTGCAAAACACTTGGAGCTTGGTTTTTTGTTTTGTTTTGTTTTGTTTTGTTTGAATCAAACCACCACATCATTTAAAATTTTTACACGTTCTAATTATTCGGTTCCAAAACACCAAACTTGTACTGCACACGGTCCCCATGGAAAGGCCCCCTCAGCAGGACAGCCACAGATGCTGCCATGAAAGGGCAGCAGGGTGCCCTCCTCCCTTGTTTTCTGCCTGGGCGGCCACCGGGTTTTGAAACCCATGCACCCTACCAAGTTTCTAGGGTGCAATTCGTGGACCCTTCCCTTTCCCATCCCAGCAGGTGGTCAAGGGCCCGCTGGCCTCCAAAGTGCCAGAAGCAGGGCTGGGCCAGCCGGCCAGAGTTCAGGGTTCTGGCCCTTGGACTTGCAGCGGACACTCGGCTGCTTGGGAAAACCGCGCGGCTCTGACCTTTCAGCAAAGGGGTGGAGCGGTCAAGGCCTTGAGCCCAAAGGCGAGGCCTTTCTGCGACCGCCAGGTTGTGCCAACAGAGGGCGGACTACGTGGTTCCCTGCTCCACGCAGTCCCAGTTCCCTGACCTGTGGTCCGCACCCCTCCGCCGCGCCCACTGGATGCCGACCCTTGGGGACCCAGGAGCGCACGCAATGGGCGTTCCCAGCCGCCACGGCGACCCCCGAGAGGACAACGGGGAAGCCCTCCCCCACCCCCGCCAGGAGCCGACCGCCGCCCCGCGCCGCCCCGCGCCTGCCATGCTCCCGGTGCCTTCCCAGCCGCAGTGGGGATCCCCGGAGCACAACTGGGACCGCCCCCATCCCCGCCATGACCCGATTCCCGACCCGCGCCGCCCGGCTTCGCCCCGCCCCGGGCGCGCTCCCGGTGCGCGGCCCACCTTCACCACGGGCTCCCGGAGAGCCCCGCCCCCACGCCCGGTTCCAGGAGAGCCTCTGGGACCTCGCTCCCGCCGCCCGGTGAAACGGGAGGACAATCCATCCAGCCCACAGAGGCAATCCAAGCTGTCTAGAATTCAGGGATCCAACGAGGACTACGGAAAGGAAAGATGACCTGACCTAGGAGGGCCATGATATTCTACAGAACCGGACAAAGTTGGTTTCCAAGGAAACTTGATTCCTTGGAACCCGGAAAGCTGGTTCTTTTCATATGCAATTCCAAACCATGAGCTCCTTCCCAAAGCCTGCCTGGCCGCCAGCCCCACCCCCACTCCCCAGAAAAAAACGGCTCAAAGAAATCTTTTCCATCTCAGGCGGAAAACTGGAAGATGTCTTGTCTTGTCTGTCTGAATTGATGTATGTGTCAGTGTGAGCCTTGTGATTTTTGATAATAGTGCTCAAGTTCTGAGTTCTTATTTCAATGGTCTCAAGACAAGGCAGCCCTTGCAAACCCAACTGCTTCCAATACAAGAAAACTTTGACCTCAGGGAATGTCAGAGTCCCGTGAACTGGGAACTAGTCAATATGAAATATCTAGTAGTTTTGTTTTTGCTCCTCTACTGTAGACATGTCTCAGAGTCATCAACATGAAGCACAAAATGTTCATAGTGCCTCGGTTTGTTCTAAGGTAAAAATTGCTATATCGTTCTATCTGTCACAAGCTTGTCAACAAGAAAGTACCTCGAAAGAACAGGAACAAAACGAAAAATTAAATGTGATATGAGCTTTTACATAAACTATGAACACTAATTACACTCGAAAATATCTGCCTATGAGAGTCTTGATTGAAGGCAGAGGAGAAGGGGACGACAGAGGCTAAGATGGTTGGATGGCATCACTGATTCGATGGACATGAGTTTGAGCAAGCCCCTGGAGTTGGTGATGGACACGGAAGCCCAGCGTCCTGCAGGCCACGGGGTCCCAAAGAGTCAGACACGACTGAGCCACTGAACTGAACTGAACATACAATCGTTTCTCCAGGTGTTTTGGTTACCCGAGTTTCTATCCTGTGCTAAACTAAGTGACGACCGTGTACTGAAGAGCTGGGTCATTTCCAAATAAATTCAAGTTCTGAAACATTCACGCCTTGAAAGGACCTCCCTTTTACACAGAAACAAAAGAGATTTTTGACTATCCAATAATAGTGTCTGGCACCATCCTGACATGTGAAACGTAAGAAAGCAATTTTTTTTTGTTTGGTTTGGTTCTGATCTTGGGGTGTGTGTGTGTGTGTGTGTGTGTGCGTGCGTGCGTGCGTGCGGGGCAGGGGAGGGGCGCTACTATCACTGATAGGTATGTTCACCAATCTGTCGAATGCCAATATAAAAGTCAGTTCTTGGTTGCTGAAGGGAAATGTATGACTTGGTATTAAAAGAAGGTATGTGGCATGAAATCGCATTTTCTGAAGGAAAACGACGTCGTTCTTTCTTCCAGGTGGCAGTTTCAGGATGGGAGAAGCAAAGGAATGGGTACAGAATGGGATAAGGAGGTTGGAGGGAAAGTGGACCCCCAGAAAAGAGTGTTGTGCCTAGCACAAGGTTTCTTGAGAGGTTGAACTGCCTTTGCTAATGGATTTTAAGTTTCTTTACCTCTTCCGTGATCTCTTCTTGGTTGACCTAGAACAGAAATCTTTTGTGAGCTTTGGCTAAGTGGAGAAGTATTGCTTCACGGTGACTTGTGTGATCCTACCTGACTGTTCTAAACCCTTTTGATATCTATGCACTGCTGCTGCTGCTGCTGCTGCTGCTGCGAAGTCGTTTCAGTCGTGTCCGAGTCTGTGTGACCCCATGGACGGCAGCCCACCAGGCCCCGCAGTCCCTGGGGTTCTCTAGGCAAGAACACTGGAGTGGGTTGCCATGTCCTCCTCCAATGCATGAAAGTGAAATGTGAAAGTGAAGTCGCTCAGTCGTGCCCGACTCTGAGCGGCCCCATGGACTGCAGCCTACCAGGCTCTTCCGTCCATGAGATTTTCCAGGCAAGAGTACTGGAGTGGGGTGCCATTGCCTTCTCCCATATCTATTCACAAGCCTGCCTAAATCATTGACTTCTAGCCACCTTTGGGATGCCAATGACCACCCAGCCTTACCAGGCCACAGAGGAGAGAAAACACTTACCACAGGAGGTCCGGGTAAGGAACAAGGAACTAACAAGCTCCCACCAACCAGGATTCTGCAGAGGTCAACAAGAGGTCAGCAAGAGATGGGAGACTGCAGTCCAGAGGTCCTAGCAACTTCCAGCGAGCAGCAAAGACCCAGCATAGTCAAAACGAGTTCAATGTTACCAAAAACAAATAAATAAACGGACAGAAGTTCTTTGAACACATGACAGAGGTTAGGGGTGAGGCAGTACATGTATGTGCCAGGACACTCTTAAAGTATACTCTTAACATAAATGAGGAGAACAAGGTAGGAGGAAAACTTACTGTTTGGTTCAGGTCGCTTCTGAGCCTTTTGGGGGAACCGACCTGAAGCCAGAGTCTAGCCGAAATACACAGGCTTTGAACATCGCTGAAGACCAACATTTCCTAAGGAAAAAATGCATTGCTTAGCTCAAGGTTTGTCTGGGAAATTCTTACACATCAGGAGATGGCTCCGAGGTGGATTTCTACAAAGAACATCCATGCAAAGGACAAGCCTGCACAGCTCTGTGCACATCTGCCCCCTCCCCCCCTCACAGCCAGCAGCATTTCCAAGTGACCTCCTAAGGCCTTCGCCAAACTACAGGGGCACCTCTGGGTTTCCTGTTTCCCTCATTTTTCGGAATCTTTTCTAAAAAAAAAGAAAAACAAAAAACAACTTAAAAAAAAACAAAACCCCGCACATTTCTTCGTAGAATGCCACAGTGGAAGGAAAACAGGCCTTCAATATTAAGACCTAAATTTGCAAAACACTTGGAGCTTGGTTTTTTGTTTTGTTTTGTTTGAATCAAACCACCACATCATTGAAAATTTTTACACGTTCTAATTATTCGGTTCCAAAACACCAAACTTGTACTGCACACGGTCCCCATGGAAAGGCCCCCTCAGCAGGACAGCCACAGATGCTGCCATGAAAGGGCAGCAGGGTGCCCTCCTCCCTTGTTTTCTGCCTGGGCGGCCACCGGTTTTTGAAACCCATGCACCCTACTAAGTTTCTAGGGTGCAATTCGTGGACCCTTCCCTTTCCCATCCCAGCAGGTGGTCAAGGGCCCGCTGGCCTCCAAAGTGCCAGAAGCAGGGCTGGGCCAGCCGGCCAGAGTTCAGGGTTCTGGCCCTTGGACTTGCAGCGGACACTAGGCTGCTTGGGAAAACCGCGCGGCTCTGACCTTTCAGCAAAGGGGTGGAGCGGTCAAGGCCTTGAGCCCAAAGGCGAGGCCTTTCTGCGACCGCCAGGTTGTGCCAACAGAGGGCGGACTACGTGGTTCCCTGCTCCACGCAGTCCCAGTTCCCTGACCTGTGGTCCGCACCCCTCCGCCGCGCCCACTGGATGCCGACCCTTGGGGACCCAGGAGCGCACACAATGGGCGTTCCCAGCCGCCACGGCGACCCCCGAGAGGACAACGGGGAAGCCCTCCCCCCCCCCCGCCAGGAGCCGACCCCCGCCCCGCGCCGCCCCGCCCCTGCCATGCTCCCGGTGCCTTCCCAGCCGCAGTGGGGATCCCCGGAGCACAACTGGGACCGCCCCCCATCCCCGCCACGACCCGATTCCCGACCCGCGCCGCCCGGCTTCGCCCCGCCCCGGGCGCGCTCCCGGTGCGCGGCCCACCTTCACCATGGGCTCCCGGTGAGCCCCGCCCCCACGCCCGGTTCCAGGAGAGCCTCTGGGACCTCGCTCCCGCCGCCCGGTGAAACGGGAGGACAATCCATCCAGCCCACAGAGGCAATCCAAGCTGTCTAGAATTCAGGGATCCAACGAGGACTACGGAAAGGAAAGATGACCTGACCTAGGAGGGCCATGATATTCTACAGAACCGGACAAAGTTGGTTTCCAAGGAAACTTGATTCCTTGGAACCCGGAAAGCTGGTTCTTTTCATATGCAATTCCAAACACTTAGCTCCTTCCCAAAGCCTGCTTGGCCGCCAGCCCCACCCCCCCCTCCCCAGAAAAAAACGGCTCAAAGAAATCTTTTCCATCTCAGGCGGAAAACTGGAAGATGTCTTGTCTTGTCTGTCTGGATTGATGTATGTGTCAGTGTGAGCCTTGTGATTTTTGATAATAGTGCTCAAGTTCTGAGTTCTTATTTCAATGGTCTCAAGACAAGGCAGCCCTTGCAAACCCAACTGCTTCCAATACAAGAAAACTTTGACCTCAGGGAATGTCAGAGTCCCGTGAACTGGGAACTAGTCAATATGAAATATCTAGTAGTTTTGTTTTTGCTCCTCTACTGTAGACATGTCTAAGAGTCATCAACATGAAGCACAAAATGTTCATAGTGCCTCGGTTTGTTCTAAGGTAAAAATTGCTATATCGTTCTATCTGTCACAAGCTTGTCAACAAGAAAGTACCTCGAAAGAACAGGAACAAAACGAAAAATTAAATGTGATATGAGCTTTTAGATAAACTATGAACACTAATTACACTCTACACTATCTGCCTATGAGGGTCTTGATTGAAGGCAGAGGAGAAGGGGACGACAGAGGCTAAGATGGTTGGATGGCATCACTGATTCGATGGACATGAGTTTGAGCAAGCCCCTGGAGTTGGTGATGGACACGGAAGCCCAGCGTCCTGCAGGCCACGGGGTCCCAAAGAGTCAGACACGACTGAGCCACTGAACTGAACAGAACATACAATCGTTTCTCCAGGTGTTTTGGTTACCTGAGTTTCTATCCTGTGCTAAACTAAGTGACGACCGTGTACTAAAGAGCTGGGTCATTTCCAAATAAATTCAAGTTCTGAAACATTCACGCCTTGAAAGGACCTCCCTTTTACACAGAAAGAAAAGAGATTTTTGACTATCCAATAATAGTGTCTGGCACCATCCTGACATGTGAAACGTAAGAAAGCAATTTTTTTTGTTTGGTTTGGTTCTGATCTTGGGGGTGTGTGTGTGGGTGTGTGTGTGTGCGTGCGTGCGTGCGGGGGAGGGGAGGGGCGCTACTATCACTGATAGGTATGTTCACCAATCTGTCGAATGCCAATATAAAAGTCAGTTCTTGGTTGCTGAAGGGAAATGTATGACTTGGTATTAAAAGAAGGTATGTGGCATGAAATCGCATTTTCTGAAGGAAAACGACGTCGTTCTTTCTTCCAGGTGGCAGTTTCAGGATGGGAGAAGCAAAGGAATGGGTACAGAATGGGATAAGGAGGTTGTAGGGAAAGTGGACCCCCAGAAAAGAGTGTTGTGCCTAGCACAAGGTTTCTTGAGAGGTTGAACTGCCTTTGCTAATGGATTTTAAGTTTCTTTACCTCTTCCGTGATCTCTTCTAGGTTGACCTAGAACAGAAATCTTTTGTGAGCTTTGGCTAAGTGGAGAAGTATGGCTTCACGGTGACTTGTGTGATCCTACCTGACTGTTCTAAACCCTTTTGATATCTATGCACTGCTGCTGCTGCTGCTGCTGCTGCTGCTGCTGCGAAGTCGTTTCAGTCGTGTCCGAGTCTGTGTGACCCCATGGACGGCAGCCCACCAGGCCCCGCAGTCCCTGGGGTTCTCTAGGCAAGAACACTGGAGTGGATTGCCATGTCCTCCTCCAATGCATGAAAGTGAAATGTGAAAGTGAAGTCGCTCAGTCGTGCCCGACTCTGAGCGACCCCACGGACTGCAGCCTACCAGGCTCTTCCGTCCATGAGATTTTCCAGGCAAGAGTACTGGAGTGGGGTGCCATTGCCTTCTCCCATATCTATTCACAAGCCTGCCTAAATCATTGACTTCTAGCCACCTTTGGGATGCCAATGACCACCCACACTTACCAGGCCGCAGAGGAGAGAAAACACTTACCACAGGAGGTCCGGGTAAGGAACAAGGAACTAACAAGCTCCCACCAACCAGGATTCTGCAGAGGTCAACAAGAGGTCAGCAAGAGATGGGAGACTGAAGTCCAGAGGTCCTAGCAACTTCCAGCGAGCAGCAAAGACCCAGCATAGTCAAAACGAATTCAATGTTAACCAAAACAAATAAATAAACGGACAGAAGTTCTTGGAACACATGACTGAGTTTAGGGGTGAGGCAGTACATGTATGTGCCAGGATACTCTTAAAGTATACTCTTAACATAGATGAGGAGAACAAGGTAGGAGGAAAACTTACTGTTTGGTTCAGGTCGCTTCTGAGCCTTTTGGGGGAACCGACCTGAAGCCAGAGTCTAGCGGAAATACACAGGCTTTGAACATCGCTGAAGACCAATATTTCCTAAGGAAAAAACGCATTGCTTAGCTCAAGGTTTGTCTGGGAAATTCTTACACATCAGGAGATGGCTCCGAGGTGGATTTCTACAAAGAACATCCATGCAAAGGCAAGCCTGCACAGCTCTGTGCACATCTGCCCCCTCCCCCCCTCACAGCCAGCAGCATTTCCAAGTGACCTACTAAGGCCTTCGCCAAACTACAGGGGCACCTCTGGGTGTCCTGTTTCCCTCATTTTTCGGAATCTTTTCTAAAAAAAAAGAAAAACAAAAAACAAATTAAAAAAAAAAAAAACCCGCACATTTCTTCGTACAATGCCACAGTGGAAGGAACACAGGCCTTCAATATTAAGACCTAAATTTGCAAAAAACTTGGAGCTTGGTTTTTTGTTTTGTTTTGTTTTGTTTTGTTTGAATCAAACCACCACATCATTTAAAATTTTTACACGTTCTAATTATTCGGTTCCAAAACACCAAACTTGTACTGCACACGGTCCCCATGGAAAGGCCCCCTCAGCAGGACAGCCACAGATGCTGCCATGAAAGGGCAGCAGGGTGCCCTCCTCCCTTGTTTTCTGCCTGGGCGGCCACCGGGTTTTGAAACCCATGCACCCTACTAAGTTTCTAGGGTGCAATTCGTGGACCCTTCCCTTTCCCATCCCAGCAGGTGGTCAAGGGCCCGCTGGCCTCCAAAGTGCCAGAAGCAGGGCTGGGCCAGCCGGCCAGAGTTCAGGGTTCTGGCCCTTGGACTTGCAGCGGACACTCGGCTGCTTGGGAAAACCGCGCGGCTCTGACCTTTCAGCAAAGGGGTGGAGCGGTCAAGGCCTTGAGCCCAAAGGCGAGGCCTTTCTGCGACCGCCAGGTTGTGCCAACAGAGGGCGGACTACGTGGTTCCCTGCTCCACGCAGTCCCAGTTCCCTGACCTGTGGTCCGCACCCCTCCGCCGCGCCCACTGGATGCCGACCCTTGGGGACCCAGGAGCGCACGCAATGGGCGTTCCCAGCCGCCACGGCGACCCCCGAGAGGACAACGGGGAACCCCTCCCCCACCCCCGCCAGGAGCCGACCGCCGCCCCGCGCCGCCCCGCGCCTGCCATGCTCCCGGTGCCTTCCCAGCCGCAGTGGGGATCCCCGGAGCACAACTGGGACCGCCCCCCATCCCCGCCATGACCCGATTCCCGACCCGCGCCGCCCGGCTTCGCCCCGCCCCGGGCGCGCTCCCGGTGCGCGGCCCACCTTCACCACGGGCTCCCGGAGAGCCCGGCCCCCACGCCCGGTTCCAGGAGAGCCTCTGGGACCTCGCTCCCGCCGCCCGGTGAAACGGGAGGACAATCCATCCAGCCCACAGAGGCAATCCAAGCTGTCTAGAATTCAGGGATCCAACGAGGACTACGGAAAGGAAAGATGACCTGACCTAGGAGGGCCATGATATTCTACAGAACCGGACAAAGTTGGTTTCCAAGGAAACTTGATTCCTTGGAACCCGGAAAGCTGGTTCTTTTCATATGCAATTCCAAACCAGGAGCTCCTTCCCAAAGCCTGCCTGGCCGCCAGCCCCACCCCCCACTCCCCAGAAAAAACGGCTCAAAGACATCTTTTCCATCTCAGGCGGAAAACTGGAAGATGTCTTGTCTTGTCTGAATTGATGTATGTGTCAGTGTGAGCCTTGTGATTTTTGATAATAGTGCTCAAGTTCTGAGTTCTTATTTCAATGGTCTCAAGACAAGGCAGCCCTTGCAAACCCAACTGCTTCCAATACAAGAAAACTTTGACCTCAGGGAATGTCAGAGTCCCGTGAACTGGGAACTAGTCAATATGAAATATCTAGTAGTTTTGTTTTTGCTCCTCTACCTTAGACATGTCTAAGAGTCATCAACATGAAGCAAAAAATGTTCATAGTGCCTCGGTTTGTTCTAAGGTAAAAATTGCTATATCGTTCTATCTGTCACAAGCTTGTCAACAAGAAAGTACCTCGAAAGAACAGGAACAAAACGAAAAATTAAATGTGATATGAGCTTTTACATAAACTATGAACACTAATTACACTCGAAAATATCTGCCTATGAGAGTCTTGATTGAAGGCAGAGGAGAAGGGGACGACAGAGGCTAAGATGGTTGGATGGCATCACTGATTCGATGGACATGAGTTTGAGCAAGCCCCTGGAGTTGGTGATGGACACGGAAGCCCAGCGTCCTGCAGGCCACGGGGTCCCAAAGAGTCAGACACGACTGAGCCACTGAACTGAACTGAACATACAATCGTTTCTCCAGGTGTTTTGGTTACCCGAGTTTCTATCCTGTGCTAAACTAAGTGACGACCGTGTACTGAAGAGCTGGGTCATTTCCAAATAAATTCAAGTTCTGAAACATTCACGCCTTGAAAGGACCTCCCTTTTACACAGAAACAAAAGAGATTTTTGACTATCCAATAATAGTGTCTGGCACCATCCTGACATGTGAAACGTAAGAAAGCAATTTTTTTTGTTTGGTTTGGTTCTGATCTTGGGTGTGTGTGTGTGTGTGTGTGTGCGTGCGTGCGTGCGTGCGGGGCAGGGGAGGGGCGCTACTATCACTGATAGGTATGTTCACCAATCTGTCGAATGCCAATATAAAAGTCAGTTCTTGGTTGCTGAAGGGAAATGTATGACTTGGTATTAAAAGAAGGTATGTGGCATGAAATCGCATTTTCTGAAGGAAAACGACGTCGTTCTTTCTTCCAGGTGGCAGTTTCAGGATGGGAGAAGCAAAGGAATGGGTACAGAATGGGATAAGGAGGTTGGAGGGAAAGTGGACCCCCAGAAAAGAGTGTTGTGCCTAGCACAAGGTTTCTTGAGAGGTTGAACTGCCTTTGCTAATGGATTTTAAGTTTCTTTACCTCTTCCGTGATCTCTTCTTGGTTGACCTAGAACAGAAATCTTTTGTGAGCTTTGGCTAAGTGGAGAAGTATTGCTTCACGGTGACTTGTGTGATCCTACCTGACTGTTCTAAACCCTTTTGATATCTATGCACTGCTGCTGCTGCTGCTGCTGCTGCTGCTGCGAAGTCGTTTCAGTCGTGTCCGAGTCTGTGTGACCCCATGGACGGCAGCCCACCAGGCCCCGCAGTCCCTGGGGTTCTCTAGGCAAGAACACTGGAGTGGGTTGCCATGTCCTCCTCCAATGCATGAAAGTGAAATGTGAAAGTGAAGTCGCTCAGTCGTGCCCGACTCTGAGCGGCCCCATGGACTGCAGCCTACCAGGCTCTTCCGTCCATGAGATTTTCCAGGCAAGAGTACTGGAGTGGGGTGCCATTGCCTTCTCCCATATCTATTCACAAGCCTGCCTAAATCATTGACTTCTAGCCACCTTTGGGATGCCAATGACCACCCAGCCTTACCAGGCCACAGAGGAGAGAAAACACTTACCACAGGAGGTCCGGGTAAGGAACAAGGAACTAACAAGCTCCCACCAACCAGGATTCTGCAGAGGTCAACAAGAGGTCAGCAAGAGATGGGAGACTGCAGTCCAGAGGTCCTAGCAACTTCCAGCGAGCAGCAAAGACCCAGCATAGTCAAAACGAATTCAATGTTACCAAAAACAAATAAATAAACGGACAGAAGTTCTTTGAACACATGACAGAGGTTAGGGGTGAGGCAGTACATGTATGTGCCAGGACACTCTTAAAGTATACTCTTAACATAGATGAGGAGAACAAGGTAGGAGGAAAACTTACTGTTTGGTTCAGGTCGCTTCTGAGCCTTTTGGGGGAACCGACCTGAAGCCAGAGTCTAGCCGAAATACACAGGCTTTGAACATCGCTGAAGACCAACATTTCCTAAGGAAAAAATGCATTGCTTAGCTCAAGGTTTGTCTGGGAAATTCTTACACATCAGGAGATGGCTCCGAGGTGGATTTCTACAAAGAACATCCATGCAAAGGACAAGCCTGCACAGCTCTGTGCACATCTGCCCCCTCCCCCCCTCACAGCCAGCAGCATTTCCAAGTGACCTCCTAAGGCCTTCGCCAAACTACAGGGGCACCTCTGGGTTTCCTGTTTCCCTCATTTTTCGGAATCTTTTCTAAAAAAAAAGAAAAACAAAAAACAACTTAAAAAAAAACAAAACCCCGCACATTTCTTCGTAGAATGCCACAGTGGAAGGAAAACAGGCCTTCAATATTAAGACCTAAATTTGCAAAACACTTGGAGCTTGGTTTTTTGTTTTGTTTTGTTTGAATCAAACCACCACATCATTGAAAATTTTTACACGTTCTAATTATTCGGTTCCAAAACACCAAACTTGTACTGCACACGGTCCCCATGGAAAGGCCCCCTCAGCAGGACAGCCACAGATGCTGCCATGAAAGGGCAGCAGGGTGCCCTCCTCCCTTGTTTTCTGCCTGGGCGGCCACCGGGTTTTGAAACCCATGCACCCTACTAAGTTTCTAGGGTGCAATTCGTGGACCCTTCCCTTTCCCATCCCAGCAGGTGGTCAAGGGCCCGCTGGCCTCCAAAGTGCCAGAAGCAGGGCTGGGCCAGCCGGCCAGAGTTCAGGGTTCTGGCCCTTGGACTTGCAGCGGACACTAGGCTGCTTGGGAAAACCGCGCGGCTCTGACCTTTCAGCAAAGGGGTGGAGCGGTCAAGGCCTTGAGCCCAAAGGCGAGGCCTTTCTGCGACCGCCAGGTTGTGCCAACAGAGGGCGGACTACGTGGTTCCCTGCTCCACGCAGTCCCAGTTCCCTGACCTGTGGTCCGCACCCCTCCGCCGCGCCCACTGGATGCCGACCCTTGGGGACCCAGGAGCGCACGCAATGGGCGTTCCCAGCCGCCATGGCGACCCCCGAGAGGACAACGGGGAACCCCTCCCCTACCCCCGCCAGGAGCCGACCCCCGCCCCGCGCCGCCCCGCCCCTGCCATGCTCCCGGTGCCTTCCCAGCCGCAGTGGGGATCCCCGGAGCACAACTGGGACCGACCCCCACCCACAGCGATCGGAGTCTCCACCCGCGCCGCCCGGGTTGACCCCGCCCCGGGTGCGCTCCCGGCGCGGGTCCAGCCCCAGTGGCGGCCTCCGAGAGCACAACCGGGATGCCCGCCCCCGCTCCGCCATGACCGGACCCCGCCCCCGCCGCCCGGGTTCACCCCGCCCCTGGTGCGATCCCAGCGCGTTTCCAGCAGCAGTGGCCACCCCCGGGAGCACAACTGGGACCGCCCCCATCCCCGCCACGACCCGATTCCCGACCCGCGCCGCCCGGCTTCGCCCCGCCCCGGGCGCGCTCCCGGTGCGCGGCCCACCTTCAGCACGGGCTCCCGGTGAGCCCCGCCCCCACGCCCGGTTCCAGGAGAGCCTCTGGGACCTCGCTCCCGCCGCCCGGTGAAACGGGAGGACAATCCATCCAGCCCACAGAGGCAATCCAAGCTGTCTAGAATTCAGGGATCCAACGAGGACTACGGAAAGGAAAGATGACCTGACCTAGGAGGGCCATGATATTCTACAGAACCGGACAAAGTTGGTTTCCAAGGAAACTTGATTCCTTGGAACCCGGAAAGCTGGTTCTTTTCATATGCAATTCCAAACACTTAGCTCCTTCCCAAAGCCTGCTTGGCCGCCAGCCCCACCCCCACTCCCCAGAAAAAACGGCTCAAAGAAATCTTTTCCATCTCAGGCGGAAAACTGGAAGATGTCTTGTCTTGTCTGTCTGGATTGATGTATGTGTCAGTGTGAGCCTTGTGATTTTTGATAATAGTGCTCAAGTTCTGAGTTCTTATTTCAATGGTCTCAAGACAAGGCAGCCCTTGCAAACCCAACTGCTTCCAATACAAGAAAACTTTGACCTCAGGGAATGTCAGAGTCCCGTGAACTGGGAACTAGTCAATATGAAATATCTAGTAGTTTTGTTTTTGCTCCTCTACTGTAGACATGTCTAAGAGTCATCAACATGAAGCACAAAATGTTCATAGTGCCTCGGTTTGTTCTAAGGTAAAAATTGCTATATCGTTCTATCTGTCACAAGCTTGTCAACAAGAAAGTACCTCGAAAGAACAGGAACAAAACGAAAAATTAAATGTGATATGAGCTTTTAGATAAACTATGAACACTAATTACACTCTACACTATCTGCCTATGAGGGTCTTGATTGAAGGCAGAGGAGAAGGGGACGACAGAGGCTAAGATGGTTGGATGGCATCACTGATTCGATGGACATGAGTTTGAGCAAGCCCCTGGAGTTGGTGATGGACACGGAAGCCCAGCGTCCTGCAGGCCACGGGGTCCCAAAGAGTCAGACACGACTGAGCCACTGAACTGAACAGAACATACAATCGTTTCTCCAGGTGTTTTGGTTACCCGAGTTTCTATCCTGTGCTAAACTAAGTGACGACCGTGTACTAAAGAGCTGGGTCATTTCCAAATAAATTCAAGTTCTGAAACATTCACGCCTTGAAAGGACCTCCCTTTTACACAGAAACAAAAGAGATTTTTGACTATCCAATAATAGTGTCTGGCACCATCCTGACATGTGAAACGTAAGAAAGCAATTTTTTTTGTTTGGTTTGGTTCTGATCTTGGGGGGGTGTGTGTGTGGGTGTGTGTGTGTGCGTGCGTGCGTGCGGGGGAGGGGAGGGGCGCTACTATCACTGATAGGTATGTTCACCAATCTGTCGAATGCCAATATAAAAGTCAGTTCTTGGTTGCTGAAGGGAAATGTATGACTTGGTATTAAAAGAAGGTATGTGGCATGAAATCGCATTTTCTGAAGGAAAACGACGTCGTTCTTTCTTCCAGGTGGCAGTTTCAGGATGGGAGAAGCAAAGGAATGGGTACAGAATGGGATAAGGAGGTTGTAGGGAAAGTGGACCCCCAGAAAAGAGTGTTGTGCCTAGCACAAGGTTTCTTGAGAGGTTGAACTGCCTTTGCTAATGGATTTTAAGTTTCTTTACCTCTTCCGTGATCTCTTCTAGGTTGACCTAGAACAGAAATCTTTTGTGAGCTTTGGCTAAGTGGAGAAGTATGGCTTCACGGTGACTTGTGTGATCCTACCTGACTGTTCTAAACCCTTTTGATATCTATGCACTGCTGCTGCTGCTGCTGCTGCTGCTGCTGCTGCGAAGTCGTTTCAGTCGTGTCCGAGTCTGTGTGACCCCATGGACGGCAGCCCACCAGGCCCCGCAGTCCCTGGGGTTCTCTAGGCAAGAACACTGGAGTGGATTGCCATGTCCTCCTCCAATGCATGAAAGTGAAATGTGAAAGTGAAGTCGCTCAGTCGTGCCCGACTCTGAGCGACCCCACGGACTGCAGCCTACCAGGCTCTTCCGTCCATGAGATTTTCCAGGCAAGAGTACTGGAGTGGGGTGCCATTGCCTTCTCCCATATCTATTCACAAGCCTGCCTAAATCATTGACTTCTAGCCACCTTTGGGATGCCAATGACCACCCACACTTACCAGGCCGCAGAGGAGAGAAAACACTTACCACAGGAGGTCCGGGTAAGGAACAAGGAACTAACAAGCTCCCACCAACCAGGATTCTGCAGAGGTCAACAAGAGGTCAGCAAGAGATGGGAGACTGAAGTCCAGAGGTCCTAGCAACTTCCAGCGAGCAGCAAAGACCCAGCATAGTCAAAACGAATTCAATGTTACCCAAAACAAATAAATAAACGGACAGAAGTTCTTGGAACACATGACTGAGTTTAGGGGTGAGGCAGTACATGTATGTGCCAGGATACTCTTAAAGTATACTCTTAACATAGATGAGGAGAACAAGGTAGGAGGAAAACTTACTGTTTGGTTCAGGTCGCTTCTGAGCCTTTTGGGGGAACCGACCTGAAGCCAGAGTCTAGCGGAAATACACAGGCTTTGAACATCGCTGAAGACCAATATTTCCTAAGGAAAAAACGCATTGCTTAGCTCAAGGTTTGTCTGGGAAATTCTTACACATCAGGAGATGGCTCCGAGGTGGATTTCTACAAAGAACATCCATGCAAAGGCAAGCCTGCACAGCTCTGTGCACATCTGCCCCCTCCCCCCCTCACAGCCAGCAGCATTTCCAAGTGACCTACTAAGGCCTTCGCCAAACTACAGGGGCACCTCTGGGCGTCCTGTTTCCCTCATTTTTCGGAATCTTTTCTAAAAAAAAGAAAAACAAAAAACAAATTAAAAAAAAAAAAAAAACCCGCACATTTCTTCGTACAATGCCACAGTGGAAGGAACACAGGCCTTCAATATTAAGACCTAAATTTGCAAAAAACTTGGAGCTTGGTTTTTTGTTTTGTTTTGTTTTGTTTTGTTTGAATCAAACCACCACATCATTTAAAATTTTTACACGTTCTAATTATTCGGTTCCAAAACACCAAACTTGTACTGCACACGGTCCCCATGGAAAGGCCCCCTCAGCAGGACAGCCACAGATGCTGCCATGAAAGGGCAGCAGGGTGCCCTCCTCCCTTGTTTTCTGCCTGGGCGGCCACCGGGTTTTGAAACCCATGCACCCTACTAAGTTTCTAGGGTGCAATTCGTGGACCCTTCCCTTTCCCATCCCAGCAGGTGGTCAAGGGCCCGCTGGCCTCCAAAGTGCCAGAAGCAGGGCTGGGCCAGCCGGCCAGAGTTCAGGGTTCTGGCCCTTGGACTTGCAGCGGACACTCGGCTGCTTGGGAAAACCGCGCGGCTCTGACCTTTCAGCAAAGGGGTGGAGCGGTCAAGGCCTTGAGCCCAAAGGCGAGGCCTTTCTGCGACCGCCAGGTTGTGCCAACAGAGGGCGGACTACGTGGTTCCCTGCTCCACGCAGTCCCAGTTCCCTGACCTGTGGTCCGCACCCCTCCGCCGCGCCCACTGGATGCCGACCCTTGGGGACCCAGGAGCGCACGCAATGGGCGTTCCCAGCCGCCACGGCGACCCCCGAGAGGACAACGGGGAACCCCTCCCCCACCCCCGCCAGGAGCCGACCGCCGCCCCGCGCCGCCCCGCGCCTGCCATGCTCCCGGTGCCTTCCCAGCCGCAGTGGGGATCCCCGGAGCACAACTGGGACCGCCCCCCATCCCCGCCATGACCCGATTCCCGACCCGCGCCGCCCGGCTTCGCCCCGCCCCGGGCGCGCTCCCGGTGCGCGGCCCACCTTCACCACGGGCTCCCGGAGAGCCCGGCCCCCACGCCCGGTTCCAGGAGAGCCTCTGGGACCTCGCTCCCGCCGCCCGGTGAAACGGGAGGACAATCCATCCAGCCCACAGAGGCAATCCAAGCTGTCTAGAATTCAGGGATCCAACGAGGACTACGGAAAGGAAAGATGACCTGACCTAGGAGGGCCATGATATTCTACAGAACCGGACAAAGTTGGTTTCCAAGGAAACTTGATTCCTTGGAACCCGGAAAGCTGGTTCTTTTCATATGCAATTCCAAACCAGGAGCTCCTTCCCAAAGCCTGCCTGGCCGCCAGCCCCACCCCCCACTCCCCAGAAAAAACGGCTCAAAGACATCTTTTCCATCTCAGGCGGAAAACTGGAAGATGTCTTGTCTTGTCTGTCTGAATTGATGTATGTGTCAGTGTGAGCCTTGTGATTTTTGATAATAGTGCTCAAGTTCTGAGTTCTTATTTCAATGGTCTCAAGACAAGGCAGCCCTTGCAAACCCAACTGCTTCCAATACAAGAAAACTTTGACCTCAGGGAATGTCAGAGTCCCGTGAACTGGGAACTAGTCAATATGAAATATCTAGTAGTTTTGTTTTTGCTCCTCTACCTTAGACATGTCTAAGAGTCATCAACATGAAGCAAAAAATGTTCATAGTGCCTCGGTTTGTTCTAAGGTAAAAATTGCTATATCGTTCTATCTGTCACAAGCTTGTCAACAAGAAAGTACCTCGAAAGAACAGGAACAAAACGAAAAATTAAATGTGATATGAGCTTTTACATAAACTATGAACACTAATTACACTCGAAAATATCTGCCTATGAGAGTCTTGATTGAAGGCAGAGGAGAAGGGGACGACAGAGGCTAAGATGGTTGGATGGCATCACTGATTCGATGGACATGAGTTTGAGCAAGCCCCTGGAGTTGGTGATGGACACGGAAGCCCAGCGTCCTGCAGGCCACGGGGTCCCAAAGAGTCAGACACGACTGAGCCACTGAACTGAACTGAACATACAATCGTTTCTCCAGGTGTTTTGGTTACCCGAGTTTCTATCCTGTGCTAAACTAAGTGACGACCGTGTACTGAAGAGCTGGGTCATTTCCAAATAAATTCAAGTTCTGAAACATTCACGCCTTGAAAGGACCTCCCTTTTACACAGAAACAAAAGAGATTTTTGACTATCCAATAATAGTGTCTGGCACCATCCTGACATGTGAAACGTAAGAAAGCAATTTTTTTTGTTTGGTTTGGTTCTGATCTTGGGTGTGTGTGTGTGTGTGTGTGTGTGTGCGTGCGTGCGTGCGTGCGGGGCAGGGGAGGGGCGCTACTATCACTGATAGGTATGTTCACCAATCTGTCGAATGCCAATATAAAAGTCAGTTCTTGGTTGCTGAAGGGAAATGTATGACTTGGTATTAAAAGAAGGTATGTGGCATGAAATCGCATTTTCTGAAGGAAAACGACGTCGTTCTTTCTTCCAGGTGGCAGTTTCAGGATGGGAGAAGCAAAGGAATGGGTACAGAATGGGATAAGGAGGTTGGAGGGAAAGTGGACCCCCAGAAAAGAGTGTTGTGCCTAGCACAAGGTTTCTTGAGAGGTTGAACTGCCTTTGCTAATGGATTTTAAGTTTCTTTACCTCTTCCGTGATCTCTTCTTGGTTGACCTAGAACAGAAATCTTTTGTGAGCTTTGGCTAAGTGGAGAAGTATTGCTTCACGGTGACTTGTGTGATCCTACCTGACTGTTCTAAACCCTTTTGATATCTATGCACTGCTGCTGCTGCTGCTGCTGCTGCTGCTGCGAAGTCGTTTCAGTCGTGTCCGAGTCTGTGTGACCCCATGGACGGCAGCCCACCAGGCCCCGCAGTCCCTGGGGTTCTCTAGGCAAGAACACTGGAGTGGGTTGCCATGTCCTCCTCCAATGCATGAAAGTGAAATGTGAAAGTGAAGTCGCTCAGTCGTGCCCGACTCTGAGCGGCCCCATGGACTGCAGCCTACCAGGCTCTTCCGTCCATGAGATTTTCCAGGCAAGAGTACTGGAGTGGGGTGCCATTGCCTTCTCCCATATCTATTCACAAGCCTGCCTAAATCATTGACTTCTAGCCACCTTTGGGATGCCAATGACCACCCAGCCTTACCAGGCCACAGAGGAGAGAAAACACTTACCACAGGAGGTCCGGGTAAGGAACAAGGAACTAACAAGCTCCCACCAACCAGGATTCTGCAGAGGTCAACAAGAGGTCAGCAAGAGATGGGAGACTGCAGTCCAGAGGTCCTAGCAACTTCCAGCGAGCAGCAAAGACCCAGCATAGTCAAAACGAATTCAATGTTACCAAAAACAAATAAATAAACGGACAGAAGTTCTTTGAACACATGACAGAGGTTAGGGGTGAGGCAGTACATGTATGTGCCAGGACACTCTTAAAGTATACTCTTAACATAGATGAGGAGAACAAGGTAGGAGGAAAACTTACTGTTTGGTTCAGGTCGCTTCTGAGCCTTTTGGGGGAACCGACCTGAAGCCAGAGTCTAGCCGAAATACACAGGCTTTGAACATCGCTGAAGACCAACATTTCCTAAGGAAAAAATGCATTGCTTAGCTCAAGGTTTGTCTGGGAAATTCTTACACATCAGGAGATGGCTCCGAGGTGGATTTCTACAAAGAACATCCATGCAAAGGACAAGCCTGCACAGCTCTGTGCACATCTGCCCCCTCCCCCCCTCACAGCCAGCAGCATTTCCAAGTGACCTCCTAAGGCCTTCGCCAAACTACAGGGGCACCTCTGGGTTTCCTGTTTCCCTCATTTTTCGGAATCTTTTCTAAAAAAAAAAGAAAAACAAAAAACAACTTAAAAAAAAACAAAACCCCGCACATTTCTTCGTAGAATGCCACAGTGGAAGGAAAACAGGCCTTCAATATTAAGACCTAAATTTGCAAAACACTTGGAGCTTGGTTTTTTGTTTTGTTTTGTTTGAATCAAACCACCACATCATTGAAAATTTTTACACGTTCTAATTATTCGGTTCCAAAACACCAAACTTGTACTGCACACGGTCCCCATGGAAAGGCCCCCTCAGCAGGACAGCCACAGATGCTGCCATGAAAGGGCAGCAGGGTGCCCTCCTCCCTTGTTTTCTGCCTGGGCGGCCACCGGGTTTTGAAACCCATGCACCCTACTAAGTTTCTAGGGTGCAATTCGTGGACCCTTCCCTTTCCCATCCCAGCAGGTGGTCAAGGGCCCGCTGGCCTCCAAAGTGCCAGAAGCAGGGCTGGGCCAGCCGGCCAGAGTTCAGGGTTCTGGCCCTTGGACTTGCAGCGGACACTAGGCTGCTTGGGAAAACCGCGCGGCTCTGACCTTTCAGCAAAGGGGTGGAGCGGTCAAGGCCTTGAGCCCAAAGGCGAGGCCTTTCTGCGACCGCCAGGTTGTGCCAACAGAGGGCGGACTACGTGGTTCCCTGCTCCACGCAGTCCCAGTTCCCTGACCTGTGGTCCGCACCCCTCCGCCGCGCCCACTGGATGCCGACCCTTGGGGACCCAGGAGCGCACACAATGGGCGTTCCCAGCCGCCACGGCGACCCCCGAGAGGACAACGGGGAAGCCCTCCCCCACCCCCGCCAGGAGCCGACCCCCGCCCCGCGCCGCCCCGCCCCTGCCATGCTCCCGGTGCCTTCCCAGCCGCAGTGGGGATCCCCGGAGCACAACTGGGACCGCCCCCATCCCCGCCACGACCCGATTCCCGACCCGCGCCGCCCGGCTTCGCCCCGCCCCGGGCGCGCTCCCGGTGCGCGGCCCACCTTCACCATGGGCTCCCGGTGAGCCCCGCCCCCACGCCCGGTTCCAGGAGAGCCTCTGGGACCTCGCTCCCGCCGCCCGGTGAAACGGGAGGACAATCCATCCAGCCCACAGAGGCAATCCAAGCTGTCTAGAATTCAGGGATCCAACGAGGACTACGGAAAGGAAAGATGACCTGACCTAGGAGGGCCATGATATTCTACAGAACCGGACAAAGTTGGTTTCCAAGGAAACTTGATTCCTTGGAACCCGGAAAGCTGGTTCTTTTCATATGCAATTGCAAACACTTAGCTCCTTCCCAAAGCCTGCTTGGCCGCCAGCCCCACCCCCCCCTCCCCAGAAAAAAACGGCTCAAAGAAATCTTTTCCATCTCAGGCGGAAAACTGGAAGATGTCTTGTCTTGTCTGTCTGGATTGATGTATGTGTCAGTGTGAGCCTTGTGATTTTTGATAATAGTGCTCAAGTTCTGAGTTCTTATTTCAATGGTCTCAAGACAAGGCAGCCCTTGCAAACCCAACTGCTTCCAATACAAGAAAACTTTGACCTCAGGGAATGTCAGAGTCCCGTGAACTGGGAACTAGTCAATATGAAATATCTAGTAGTTTTGTTTTTGCTCCTCTACTGTAGACATGTCTAAGAGTCATCAACATGAAGCACAAAATGTTCATAGTGCCTCGGTTTGTTCTAAGGTAAAAATTGCTATATCGTTCTATCTGTCACAAGCTTGTCAACAAGAAAGTACCTCGAAAGAACAGGAACAAAACGAAAAATTAAATGTGATATGAGCTTTTAGATAAACTATGAACACTAATTACACTCTACACTATCTGCCTATGAGGGTCTTGATTGAAGGCAGAGGAGAAGGGGACGACAGAGGCTAAGATGGTTGGATGGCATCACTGATTCGATGGACATGAGTTTGAGCAAGCCCCTGGAGTTGGTGATGGACACGGAAGCCCAGCGTCCTGCAGGCCACGGGGTCCCAAAGAGTCAGACACGACTGAGCCACTGAACTGAACAGAACATACAATCGTTTCTCCAGGTGTTTTGGTTACCCGAGTTTCTATCCTGTGCTAAACTAAGTGACGACCGTGTACTAAAGAGCTGGGTCATTTCCAAATAAATTCAAGTTCTGAAACATTCACGCCTTGAAAGGACCTCCCTTTTACACAGAAACAAAAGAGATTTTTGAATATCCAATAATAGTGTCTGGCACCATCCTGACATGTGAAACGTAAGAAAGCAATTTTTTTTGTTTGGTTTGGTTCTGATCTTGGGGGGTGTGTGTGTGGGTGTGTGTGTGTGCGTGCGTGCGTGCGGGGGAGGGGAGGGGCGCTACTATCACTGATAGGTATGTTCACCAATCTGTCGAATGCCAATATAAAAGTCAGTTCTTGGTTGCTGAAGGGAAATGTATGACTTGGTATTAAAAGAAGGTATGTGGCATGAAATCGCATTTTCTGAAGGAAAACGACGTCGTTCTTTCTTCCAGGTGGCAGTTTCAGGATGGGAGAAGCAAAGGAATGGGTACAGAATGGGATAAGGAGGTTGTAGGGAAAGTGGACCCCCAGAAAAGAGTGTTGTGCCTAGCACAAGGTTTCTTGAGAGGTTGAACTGCCTTTGCTAATGGATTTTAAGTTTCTTTACCTCTTCCGTGATCTCTTCTAGGTTGACCTAGAACAGAAATCTTTTGTGAGCTTTGGCTAAGTGGAGAAGTATGGCTTCACGGTGACTTGTGTGATCCTACCTGACTGTTCTAAACCCTTTTGATATCTATGCACTGCTGCTGCTGCTGCTGCTGCTGCTGCTGCTGCGAAGTCGTTTCAGTCGTGTCCGAGTCTGTGTGACCCCATGGACGGCAGCCCACCAGGCCCCGCAGTCCCTGGGGTTCTCTAGGCAAGAACACTGGAGTGGATTGCCATGTCCTCCTCCAATGCATGAAAGTGAAATGTGAAAGTGAAGTCGCTCAGTCGTGCCCGACTCTGAGCGACCCCACGGACTGCAGCCTACCAGGCTCTTCCGTCCATGAGATTTTCCAGGCAAGAGTACTGGAGTGGGGTGCCATTGCCTTCTCCCATATCTATTCACAAGCCTGCCTAAATCATTGACTTCTAGCCACCTTTGGGATGCCAATGACCACCCACACTTACCAGGCCGCAGAGGAGAGAAAACACTTACCACAGGAGGTCCGGGTAAGGAACAAGGAACTAACAAGCTCCCACCAACCAGGATTCTGCAGAGGTCAACAAGAGGTCAGCAAGAGATGGGAGACTGCAGTCCAGAGGTCCTAGCAACTTCCAGCGAGCAGCAAAGACCCAGCATAGTCAAAACGAATTCAATGTTACCCAAAACAAATAAATAAACGGACAGAAGTTCTTGGAACACATGACTGAGGTTAGGGGTGAGGCAGTACATGTATGTGCCAGGATACTCTTAAAGTATACTCTTAACATAGATGAGGAGAACAAGGTAGGAGGAAAACTTACTGTTTGGTTCAGGTCGCTTCTGAGCCTTTTGGGGGAACCGACCTGAAGCCAGAGTCTAGCGGAAATACACAGGCTTTGAACATCGCTGAAGACCAATATTTCCTAAGGAAAAAACGCATTGCTTAGCTCAAGGTTTGTCTGGGAAATTCTTACACATCAGGAGATGGCTCCGAGGTGGATTTCTACAAAGAACATCCATGCAAAGGCAAGCCTGCACAGCTCTGTGCACATCTGCCCCCTCCCCCCCTCACAGCCAGCAGCATTTCCAAGTGACCTACTAAGGCCTTCGCCAAACTACAGGGGCACCTCTGGGCGTCCTGTTTCCCTCATTTTTCGGAATCTTTTCAAAAAAAAAAAAAAAAAAAAAAAAAAATAAAAAAAAAAAAAAACCCGCACATTTCTTCGTACAATGCCACAGTGGAAGGAACACAGGCCTTCAATATTAAGACCTAAATTTGCAAAAAACTTGGAGCTTGGTGTTTTGGTTTGTTTTGTTTTGTTTGAATCAAACCACCACATCATTTAAAATTTTTACACGTTCTAATTATTCGGTTCCAAAACACCAAACTTGTCCTGCACACGGTCCCCATGGAAAGGCCCCCTCAGCAGGACAGCCACAGATGCTGCCATGAAAGGGCAGCAGGGTGCCCTCCTCCCTTGTTTTCTGCCTGGGCGGCCACCGGGTTTTGAAACCCATGCACCCTACTAAGTTTCTAGGGTGCAATTCGTGGACCCTTCCCTTTCCCATCCCAGCAGGTGGTCAAGGGCCCGCTGGCCTCCAAAGTGCCAGAAGCAGGGCTGGGCCAGCCGGCCAGAGTTCAGGGTTCTGGCCCTTGGACTTGCAGCGGACACTAGGCTGCTTGGGAAAACCGCGCGGCTCTGACCTTTCAGCAAAGGGGTGGAGCGGTCAAGGCCTTGAGCCCAAAGGCGAGGCCTTTCTGCGACCGCCAGGTTGTGCCAACAGAGGGCGGACTACGTGGTTCCCTGCTCCACGCAGTCCCAGTTCCCTGACCTGTGGTCCGCACCCCTCCGCCGCGCCCACTGGATGCCGACCCTTGGGGACCCAGGAGCGCACGCAATGGGCGTTCCCAGCCGCCATGGCGACCCCCGAGAGGACAACGGGGAACCCCTCCCCTACCCCCGCCAGGAGCCGACCCCCGCCCCGCGCCGCCCCGCCCCTGCCATGCTCCCGGTGCCTTCCCAGCCGCAGTGGGGATCCCCGGAGCACAACTGGGACCGACCCCCACCCACAGCGATCGGAGTCTCCACCCGCGCCGCCCGGGTTGACCCCGCCCCGGGTGCGCTCCCGGCGCGGGTCCAGCCCCAGTGGCGGCCTCCGAGAGCACAACCGGGATGCCCGCCCCCGCTCCGCCATGACCGGACCCCCGCCCCCGCCCCCGCCGCCCGGGTTCACCCCGCCCCTGGTGCGATCCCAGCGCGTTTCCAGCAGCAGTGGCCACCCCCGGGAGCACAACTGGGACCGCCCCCCATCCCCGCCACGACCCGATTCCCGACCCGCGCCGCCCGGCTTCGCCCCGCCCCGGGCGCGCTCCCGGTGCGCTGCCCACCTTCACCACGGGCTCCCGGTGAGCCCCGCCCCCACGCCCGGTTCCAGGAGAGCCTCTGGGACCTCGCTCCCGCCGCCCGGTGAAACGGGAGGACAATCCATCCAGCCCACAGAGGCAATCCAAGCTGTCTAGAATTCAGGGATCCAACGAGGACTACGGAAAGGAAAGATGACCTGACCTAGGAGGGCCATGATATTCTATAGAACCGGACAAAGTTGGTTTCCAAGGAAACTTGATTCCTTGGAACCCGGAAAGCTGGTTCTTTTCATATGCAATTCCAAACCAGGAGCTCCTTCCCAAAGCCTGCCTGGCCAGCAGCCCCACCCCCCACTCCCCAGAAAAAACGGCTCAAAGAAATCTTTTCCATCTCAGGCGGAAAACTGGAAGATGTCTTGTCTTGTCTGTCTGGATTGATGTATGTGTCAGTGTGAGCCTTGTGATTTTTGATAATAGTGCTCAAGTTCTGAGTTCTTATTTCAATGGTCTCAAGACAAGGCAGCCCTTGCAAACCCAACTGCTTCCAATACAAGAAAACTTTGACCTCAGGGAATGTCAGAGTCCCGTGAACTGGGAACTAGTCAATATTAAATATCTAGTAGTTTTCTTTTTGCTCCTCTACTGTAGACATGTCTAAGAGTCATCAACATGAAGCACAAAATGTTCATAGTGCCTCGGTTTGTTCTAAGGTAAAAATTGCTATATCGTTCTATCTGTCACAAGCTTGTCAACAAGAAAGTACCTCGAAAGAACAGGAACAAAACGAAAAATTAAATGTGATATGAGCTTTTAGATAAACTATGAACACTAATTACACTCGAAAATATCTGCCTATGAGAGTCTTGATTGAAGGCAGAGGAGAAGGGGACGACAGAGGCTAAGATGGTTGGATGGCATCACTGATTCGATGGACATGAGTTTGAGCAAGCCCCTGGAGTTGGTGATGGACACGGAAGCCCAGCGTCCTGCAGGCCACGGGGTCCCAAAGAGTCAGACACGACTGAGCCACTGAACTGAACTGAACATACAATCGTTTCTCCAGGTGTTTTGGTTACCCGAGTTTCTATCCTGTGCTAAACTAAGTGACGACCGTGTACTGAAGAGCTGGGTCATTTCCAAATAAATTAAAGTTCTGAAACATTCACGCCTTGAAAGGACCTCCCTTTTACACAGAAACAAAAGAGATTTTTGACTATCCAATAATAGTGTCTGGCACCATCCTGACATGTGAAACGTAAGAAAGCAATTTTTTTGGTTTTGTTTGGTTCTGATCTTGGGTGTGTGTGTGTGTGTGTGTGTGTGTGTGTGCGTGCGTGCGTGCGGGGGAGGGGAGGGGCGCTACTATCACTGATAGGTATGTTCACCAATCTGTCGAATGCCAATATAAAAGTCAGTTCTTGGTTGCTGAAGGGAAATGTATGACTTGGTATTAAAAGAAGGTATGTGGCATGAAATCGCATTTTCTGAAGGAAAACGACGTCGTTCTTTCTTCCAGGTGGCAGTTTCAGGATGGGAGAAGCAAAGGAATGGGTACAGAATGGGATAAGGAGGTTGGAGGGAAAGTGGACCCCCAGAAAAGAGTGTTGTGCCTAGCACAAGGTTTCTTGAGAGGTTGAACTGCCTTTGCTAATGGATTTTAAGTTTCTTTACCTCTTCCGTGATCTCTTCTAGGTTGACCTAGAACAGAAATCTCTTGTTAGCTTTGGCTAAGTGGAGAAGTATTGCTTCACGGTGACTTGTGTGATCCTACCTGACTGTTCTAAACCCTTTTGATATCTACGCACTGCTGCTGCTGCTGCTGCTAAGTCGTTTCAGTCGTGTCCGAGTCTGTGTGACCCCATGGACGGCAGCCCACCAGGCCCCGCAGTCCCTGGGGTTCTCTAGGCAAGAACATTGGAGTGGGTTGCCATGTCCTCCTCCAATGCATGAAAGTGCAATGTGAAAGTGAAGTCGCTCAGTCGTGTCCGACTCTGAGCGACCCCATGGACTGCAGCCTGCCAGGCTCTTCCGTCCATGGGATTTTCCAGGCAAGAGTACTGGAGTGGGGTGCCGTTGCCTTCTCCCATATCTATTCACAAGCCTGCCTAAATCATTGACTTCTAGCCACCTTTGGGATGCCAATGACCACCCACCCTTACCAGGCCGCAGAGGAGAGAAAACACTTACCACAGGAGGTCCGGGTAAGGAACAAGGAACTAACAAGCTCCCACCAACCGGGATTCTGCAGAGGTCAACAAGAGGTCAGCAAGAGATGGGAGACTGCAGTCCAGAGGTCCTAGCAACTTCCAGCGAGCAGCAAAGACCCAGCATAGTCCAAACGAATTCAATGTTACCAAAAACAAATAAATAAACGGACAGAAGTTCTTTGAACACATGACTGAGATTAGGGGTGAGGCGGAACATGTATGTGCCAGGATACTCTTAAAGTACGAGAAAGCAGAGAAAGGAAAGACAACTCTCAAGCTGTCCAAAGTGATCAAAATGAATGAGTACACAGTTTGACCTGTGTACCCTAGCAGATAAAAATCTGAAAAGGAATTTTTAAAAAATTCCCTTTCAATACTGTCAACATGAATCAAATGCTTTGCCACGGATGTCACGAGGATGCAAGACTGGCACACTGGAAATTCTACACCGTGGCTGAAAAAGATCCTGAATACATGGACAGATATTCCATAGCGATGGAGAGACTTAAGATGGCAATACCATGGAATGCATCTTCAATCTGAAATGAAGATTCGATATGACTTGATCGCTCAGAGCTTTTGTGGCATCAAGTGTTATGGAAGGATAAAAGAGATCGAGAAAGCTGCTGACATAGACTTGGGGCGGGGTGGGGGGGGGCAGTAAGAGTACCCCTTCGGGTCTTTAGCCCGATGTGATGCAGCCACTAGCAGTCTGCTAAGGAAACAAAGGCAGTGTCTCAGAGCATGACACCAGACCCCCTCACCCACGACATGCATTGAGATAACATGGGCAGCAGGTGAGTCATCCCGGGCTAAAAAATGATTGACATGAATCTTGAAGAAAGGCAGATTTCCAGGCAAATATGTCATTTCCTTAACATAGACGAGGAGAACAAGGTAGGAGGAAAACTTACTGTTTGGTTCAGGTCACTTCTGAGCCTTTTGGGGGAACCGACCTGAAGCCAGAGTCTAGCCGAAATACACAGGCTTTGAACATCGCTGAAGACCAACATTTCCTAAGGAAAAACGCATTGCTTAGCTCGAGGTCTGTCTGGGAAATTCTTACACATCAGGAGATGGCTCCGAGGTGGATTTCTACAAAGAACATCCATGCAAAGGACAAGCCTGCACAGCTCTGTGCACATCTGCCCCCTCCCCCTCACAGCCAGCAGCATTTCCAAGTGACCTCCTAAGGCCTTCGCCAAACTACAGGGGCACCTCTGGGTTTCCTGTTTCCCTCATTTTTCGGAATCTTTTCTAAAAAAAGAAAAACAAAAAACAAATTAAAAAAAAAAAAAAACCCGCACATTTCTTCGTAGAATGCCACAGTGGAAGGAAAACAGGCCTTCAATATTAAGACCTAAATTTGCAAAAACCTTGGAGCTTGGTGTTTTGGTTTGTTTTGTTTTGTTTGAATCAAACCACCACATCATTGAAAATTTTTACACGTTCTAATTATTCGGTTCCAAAACACCAAACTTGTACTGCACACGGTCCCCATGGAAAGGCCCCCTCAGCAGGACAGCCACAGATGCTGCCATGAAAGGGCAGCAGGGTGCCCTCCTCCCTTGTTTTCTGCCTGGGCGGCCACCGGGTTTTGAAACCCATGCACCCTACTAAGTTTCTAGGGTGCAATTCGTGGACCCTTCCCTTTCCCATCCCAGCAGGTGGTCAAGGGCCCGCTGGCCTCCAAAGTGCCAGAAGCAGGGCTGGGCCAGCCGGCCAGAGTTCAGGGTTCTGGCCCTTGGACTTGCAGCGGACACTAGGCTGCTTGGGAAAACCGCGCGGCTCTGACCTTTCAGCAAAGGGGTGGAGCGGTCAAGGCCTTGAGCCCAAAGGCGAGGCCTTTCTGCGACCGCCAGGTTGTGCCAACAGAGGGCGGACTACGTGGTTCCCTGCTCCACGCAGTCCCAGTTCCCTGACCTGTGGTCCGCACCCCTCCGCCGCGCCCACTGGATGCCGACCCTTGGGGACCCAGGAGCGCACGCAATGGGCGTTCCCAGCCGCCATGGCGACCCCCGAGAGGACAACGGGGAACCCCTCCCCTACCCCCGCCAGGAGCCGACCCCCGCCCCGCGCCGCCCCGCCCCTGCCATGCTCCCGGTGCCTTCCCAGCCGCAGTGGGGATCCCCGGAGCACAACTGGGACCGACCCCCACCCACAGCGATCGGAGTCTCCACCCGCGCCGCCCGGGTTGACCCCGCCCCGGGTGCGCTCCCGGCGCGGGTCCAGCCCCAGTGGCGGCCTCCGAGAGCACAACCGGGATGCCCGCCCCCGCTCCGCCATGACCGGACCCCCGCCCCCCGCCGCCCGGGTTCACCCCGCCCCTGGTGCGATCCCAGCGCGTTTCCAGCAGCAGTGGCCACCCCCGGGAGCACAACTGGGACCGCCCCCCATCCCCGCCACGACCCGATTCCCGACCCGCGCCGCCCGGCTTCGCCCCGCCCCGGGCGCGCTCCCGGTGCGCTGCCCACCTTCACCACGGGCTCCCGGTGAGCCCCGCCCCCACGCCCGGTTCCAGGAGAGCCTCTGGGACCTCGCTCCCGCCGCCCGGTGAAACGGGAGGACAATCCATCCAGCCCACAGAGGCAATCCAAGCTGTCTAGAATTCAGGGATCCAACGAGGACTACGGAAAGGAAAGATGACCTGACCTAAGAGGGCCATGATATTCTATAGAACCGGACAAAGTTGGTTTCCAAGGAAACTTGATTCCTTGGAACCCGGAAAGCTGGTTCTTTTCATATGCAATTCCAAACACTTAGCTCCTTCCCAAAGCCTGCCTGGCCGCCAGCCCCACCCCCCACTCCCCAGAAAAAACGGCTCAAAGACATCTTTTCCATCTCAGGCGGAAAACTGGAAGATGTCTTGTCTTGTCTGTCTGGATTGATGTATGTGTCAGTGTGAGCCTTGTGATTTTTGATAATAGTGCTCAAGTTCTGAGTTCTTATTTCAATGGTCTCAAGACAAGGCAGCCCTTGCCAACCCAACTGCTTCCAATACAAGAAAACATTGACCTCAGTGAATGTCAGAGTCCCGTGAACTGGGAACTAGTCAATATTAAATATCTAGTAGTTTTGGTTTTGCTCCTCTACTGTAGACATGTCTAAGAGTCATCAACATGAAGCACAAAATGTTCATAGTGCCTCGGTTTGTTCTAAGGTAAAAATTGCTATACCGTTTTATCTGTCACAAGCTTGTCAACAAGAAAGTACCTCGAAAGAACAGGAAGAAAACGAAAAATTAAATGTCATATGAGCTTTTAGATAAACTATGAACACTAATTACACTCTACACTATCTGCCTATGAGGGTCTTGATTGAAGGCAGAGGAGAAGGGGACGACAGAGGCTAAGATGGTTGGATGGCATCACTGATTCGATGGACATGAGTTTGAGCAAGCCCCTGGAGTTGGTGATGGACACGGAAGCCCAGCGTCCTGCAGGCCACGGGGTCCCAAAGAGTCAGACACGACTGAGCAACTGAACGGAACTGAACTTACAATCGTTTCCCCAGGTGTTTTGGTTACCCGAGTTTCTATCCTGTGCTAAACTAAGTGACGACAGTGTACTGAAGAGCTGGGTCATTTCCAAATAAATTAAAGTTCTGAAACATTCACGCCTTGAAAGGACCTCCCTTTTACACAGAAACAAAAGAGATTTTTGACTATCCAATAATAGTGTCTGGCACCATCCTGACATGTGGAACGTAAGAAAGCAATTTTTTTTGTTTGGTTTGGTTCTGATCTTGGGGGGGTGTGTCTGTGTGCGTGTGTGTGTGTGTGTGTGTGTGCGTGTGCGTGTGCGGGGGAGCTGGGGGGGGGGGGGCCGCTACTATCACTGATAGGTATGTTCACCAATCTGTCGAATGCCAATATAAAAGTCAGTTCTTGGTTGCTGAAGGGAAATGTATGACTTGGTATTAAAAGAAGGTATGTGGCATGAAATCGCATTTTCTGAAGGCAAACGACGTCGTTCTTTCTTCCAGGTGGCAGTTTCAGGATGGGAGAAGCAAAGGAATGGGTACAGAATGGGATAAGGAGGTTGGAGGGAAAGTGGACCCCCAGAAAAGAGTGTTGTGCCTAGCACAAGGTTTCTTGAGAGGTTGAACTGCCTTTGCTAATGGATTTTAAGTTTCTTTACCTCTTCCGTGATCTCTTCTAGGTTGACCTAGAACAGAAATCTTTTGTGAGCTTTGGCTAAGTGGAGAAGTATTATTGTTACACGGTGACTTGTGTGATCCTACCTGACTGTTCTCAACCCTTTTGATATCTATGCACTGCTGCTGCTGCTGCTGCTAAGTCGTTTCAGTCGTGTCCGAGTCTGTGTGACCCCATGGACGGCAGCCCACCAGGCCCCGCAGTCCCTGGGGTTCTCTAGGCAAGAACACTGGAGTGGGTTGCCATGTCCTCCTCCAATGCATGAAAGTGCAATGTGAAAGTGAAGTCGCTCAGTCGTGTCCGACTCTGAGCGACCCCATGGACTGCAGCCTGCCAGGCTCTTCCGTCCATGGGATTTTCCAGGCAAGAGTACTGGAGTGGGGTGCCGTTGCCTTCTCCCATATCTATTCACAAGCCTGCCTAAATCATTGACTTCTAGCCACCTTTGGGATGCCAATGACCACCCACCCTTACCAGGCCACAGAGGAGAGAAAACACTTACCACAGGAGGTCCGGGTAAGGAACAAGGAACTAACAAGCTCCCACCAACCGGGATTCTGCAGAGGTCAACAAGAGGTCAGCAAGAGATGGGAGACTGCAGTCCAGAGGTCCTAGCAACTTCCAGCGAGCAGCAAAGACCCAGCATAGTCCAAACGAATTCAATGTTACCAAAAACAAATAAATAAACGGACAGAAGTTCTTTGAACACATGACTGAGATTAGGGGTGAGGCAGAACATGTATGTGCCAGGATACTCTTAAAGTACGAGAAAGCAGAGAAAGGAAAGACAACTCTCAAGCTGTCCAAAGTGATCAAAATGAATGAGTACACACTTGGACCTGTGTACACTAGCAGATAAAAATCTGAAAAGGAATTTTTAAAAAATTCCCTTTCAATACTGTCAACATGAATCAAATGCTTTGCCACGGATGTCACGAGGATGTAAGACTGGCACACTGGAAATTCTACACCGTGGCTGAAAAAGATCCTGAATACATGGACAGATATTCCATAGCGATGGAGAGACTTAAGATGGCAATACCATGGAATGCATCTTCAATCTGAAATGAAGATTCGATATGACTTGATCGCTCAGAGCTTTTGTGGCATCAAGTGTTATGGAAGGATAAAAGAGATCGAGAAAGCTGCTGACATAGACTTGGGGCGGGGTGGGGGGGGCAGTAAGAGTACCCCCTTCGGGTCTTTAGCCCGATGTGATGCAGCCACTAGCAGTCTGCTAAGGAAACAAAGGCAGTGTCTCAGAGCATGACACCAGACCCCCTCACCCACGACATGCATTGAGATAACATGGGCAGCAGGTGAGTCATCCCGGGCTAAAAAATGATTGACATGAATCTTGAAGAAAGGCAGATTTCCAGGCAAATATGTCATTTCCTTAACATAGACGAGGAGAACAAGGTAGGAGGAAAACTTACTGTTTGGTTCAGGTCACTTCTGAGCCTTTTGGGGGAACCGACCTGAAGCCAGAGTCTAGCCGAAATACACAGGCTTTGAACATCGCTGAAGACCAACATTTCCTAAGGAAAAACGCATTGCTTAGCTCGAGGTCTGTCTGGGAAATTCTTACACATCAGGAGATGGCTCCGAGGTGGATTTCTACAAAGAACATCCATGCAAAGGACAAGCCTGCACAGCTCTGTGCACATCTGCCCCCTCCCCCTCACAGCCAGCAGCATTTCCAAGTGACCTCCTAAGGCCTTCGCCAAACTACAGGGGCACCTCTGGGTTTCCTGTTTCCCTCATTTTTCGGAATCTTTTCTAAAAAAAAGAAAAACAAAAAACAAATTAAAAAAAAAAAAAAAAACCCGCACATTTCTTCGTAGAATGCCACAGTGGAAGGAAAACAGGCCTTCAATATTAAGACCTAAATTTGCAAAAACCTTGGAGCTTGGTGTTTTGGTTTGTTTTGTTTTGTTTGAATCAAACCACCACATCATTGAAAATTTTTACACGTTCTAATTATTCGGTTCCAAAACACCAAACTTGTACTGCACACGGTCCCCATGGAAAGGCCCCCTCAGCAGGACAGCCACAGATGCTGCCATGAAAGGGCAGCAGGGTGCCCTCCTCCCTTGTTTTCTGCCTGGGCGGCCACCGGGTTTTGAAACCCATGCACCCTACTAAGTTTCTAGGGTGCAATTCGTGGACCCTTCCCTTTCCCATCCCAGCAGGTGGTCAAGGGCCCGCTGGCCTCCAAAGTGCCAGAAGCAGGGCTGGGCCAGCCGGCCAGAGTTCAGGGTTCTGGCCCTTGGACTTGCAGCGGACACTAGGCTGCTTGGGAAAACCGCGCGGCTCTGACCTTTCAGCAAAGGGGTGGAGCGGTCAAGGCCTTGAGCCCAAAGGCGAGGCCTTTCTGCGACCGCCAGGTTGTGCCAACAGAGGGCGGACTACGTGGTTCCCTGCTCCACGCAGTCCCAGTTCCCTGACCTGTGGTCCGCACCCCTCCGCCGCGCCCACTGGATGCCGACCCTTGGGGACCCAGGAGCGCACGCAATGGGCGTTCCCAGCCGCCATGGCGACCCCCGAGAGGACAACGGGGAACCCCTCCCCTACCCCCGCCAGGAGCCGACCCCCGCCCCGCGCCGCCCCGCCCCTGCCATGCTCCCGGTGCCTTCCCAGCCGCAGTGGGGATCCCCGGAGCACAACTGGGACCGACCCCCACCCACAGCGATCGGAGTCTCCACCCGCGCCGCCCGGGTTGACCCCGCCCCGGGTGCGCTCCCGGCGCGGGTCCAGCCCCAGTGGCGGCCTCCGAGAGCACAACCGGGATGCCCGCCCCCGCTCCGCCATGACCGGACCCCCCCCCGCCCCCCGCCGCCCGGGTTCACCCCGCCCCTGGTGCGATCCCAGCGCGTTTCCAGCAGCAGTGGCCACCCCCGGGAGCACAACTGGGACCGCCCCCCATCCCCGCCACGACCCGATTCCCGACCCGCGCCGCCCGGCTTCGCCCCGCCCCGGGCGCGCTCCCGGTGCGCTGCCCACCTTCACCACGGGCTCCCGGTGAGCCCCGCCCCCACGCCCGGTTCCAGGAGAGCCTCTGGGACCTCGCTCCCGCCGCCCGGTGAAACGGGAGGACAATCCATCCAGCCCACAGAGGCAATCCAAGCTGTCTAGAATTCAGGGATCCAACGAGGACTACGGAAAGGAAAGATGACCTGACCTAAGAGGGCCATGATATTCTATAGAACCGGACAAAGTTGGTTTCCAAGGAAACTTGATTCCTTGGAACCCGGAAAGCTGGTTCTTTTCATATGCAATTCCAAACACTTAGCTCCCTCCTTACCAAAGCCTGCCTGGCCGCCAGCCCCACCCCCCACTCCCCAGAAAAAACGGCTCAAAGAAATCTTTTCCATCTCAGGCGGAAAACTGGAAGATGTCTTGTCTTGTCTGTCTGGATTGATGTATGTGTCAGTGTGAGCCTTGTGATTTTTGATAATAGTGCTCAAGTTCTGAGTTCTTATTTCAATGGTCTCAAGACAAGGCAGCCCTTGCAGACCCAACTGCTTCCAATACAAGAAAACTTTGACCTCAGGGAATGTCAGAGTCCCGTGAACTGGGAACTAGTCAATATTAAATATCTAGTAGTTTTGTTTTTGCTCCTCTACTGTAGACATGTCTAAGAGTCATCAACATGAAGCACAAAATGTTCATAGTGCCTCGGTTTGTTCTAAGGTAAAAATTGCTATATCGTTCTATCTGTCACAAGCTTGTCAACAAGAAAGTACCTCGAAAGAACAGGAACAAAACGAAAAATTAAATGTGATATGAGCTTTTAGATAAACTATGAACACTAATTACACTCGAAAATATCTGCCTATGAGAGTCTTGATTGAAGGCAGAGGAGAAGGGGACGACAGAGGCTAAGATGGTTGGATGGCATCACTGATTCGATGGACATGAGTTTGAGCAAGCCCCTGGAGTTGGTGATGGACACGGAAGCCCAGCGTCCTGCAGGCCACGGGGTCCCAAAGAGTCAGACACGACTGAGCCACTGAACTGAACTGAACATACAATCGTTTCTCCAGGTGTTTTGGTTACCCGAGTTTCTATCCTGTGCTAAACTAAGTGACGACCGTGTACTGAAGAGCTGGGTCATTTCCAAATAAATTAAAGTTCTGAAACATTCACGCCTTGAAAGGACCTCCCTTTTACACAGAAACAAAAGAGATTTTTGACTATCCAATAATAGTGTCTGGCACCATCCTGACATGTGAAACGTAAGAAAGCAATTTTTTTGGTTTTGTTTGGTTCTGATCTAGGGTGTGTGTGTGTGTGTGTGTGTGTGTGTGTGTGCGTGCGTGCGTGCGGGGGAGGGGAGGGGCGCTACTATCACTGATAGGTATGTTCACCAATCTGTCGAATGCCAATATAAAAGTCAGTTCTTGGTTGCTGAAGGGAAATGTATGACTTGGTATTAAAAGAAGGTATGTGGCATGAAATCGCATTTTCTGAAGGAAAACGACGTCGTTCTTTCTTCCAGGTGGCAGTTTCAGGATGGGAGAAGCAAAGGAATGGGTACAGAATGGGATAAGGAGGTTGGAGGGAAAGTGGACCCCCAGAAAAGAGTGTTGTGCCTAGCACAAGGTTTCTTGAGAGGTTGAACTGCCTTTGCTAATGGATTTTAAGTTTCTTTACCTCTTCCGTGATCTCTTCTAGGTTGACCTAGAACAGAAATCTTTTGTGAGCTTTGGCTAAGTGGAGAAGTATTATTGTTACACGGTGACTTGTGTGATCCTACCTGACTGTTCTCAACCCTTTTGATATCTATGCACTGCTGCTGCTGCTGCTGCTAAGTCGTTTCAGTCGTGTCCGAGTCTGTGTGACCCCATGGACGGCAGCCCACCAGGCCCCGCAGTCCCTGGGGTTCTCTAGGCAAGAACACTGGAGTGGGTTGCCATGTCCTCCTCCAATGCATGAAAGTGCAATGTGAAAGTGAAGTCGCTCAGTCGTGTCCGACTCTGAGCGACCCCATGGACTGCAGCCTGCCAGGCTCTTCCGTCCATGGGATTTTCCAGGCAAGAGTACTGGAGTGGGGTGCCGTTGCCTTCTCCCATATCTATTCACAAGCCTGCCTAAATCATTGACTTCTAGCCACCTTTGGGATGCCAATGACCACCCACCCTTACCAGGCCACAGAGGAGAGAAAACACTTACCACAGGAGGTCCGGGTAAGGAACAAGGAACTAACAAGCTCCCACCAACCGGGATTCTGCAGAGGTCAACAAGAGGTCAGCAAGAGATGGGAGACTGCAGTCCAGAGGTCCTAGCAACTTCCAGCGAGCAGCAAAGACCCAGCATAGTCCAAACGAATTCAATGTTACCAAAAACAAATAAATAAACGGACAGAAGTTCTTTGAACACATGACTGAGATTAGGGGTGAGGCAGAACATGTATGTGCCAGGATACTCTTAAAGTACGAGAAAGCAGAGAAAGGAAAGACAACTCTCAAGCTGTCCAAAGTGATCAAAATGAATGAGTACACACTTGGACCTGTGTACACTAGCAGATAAAAATCTGAAAAGGAATTTTTAAAAAATTCCCTTTCAATACTGTCAACATGAATCAAATGCTTTGCCACGGATGTCACGAGGATGCAAGACTGGCACACTGGAAATTCTACACCGTGGCTGAAAAAGATCCTGAATACATGGACAGATATTCCATAGCGATGGAGAGACTTAAGATGGCAATACCATGGAATGCATCTTCAATCTGAAATGAAGATTCGATATGACTTGATCGCTCAGAGCTTTTGTGGCATCAAGTGTTATGGAAGGATAAAAGAGATCGAGAAAGCTGCTGACATAGACTTGGGGCGGGGTGGGGGGGGCAGTAAGAGTACCCCCTTCGGGTCTTTAGCCCGATGTGATGCAGCCACTAGCAGTCTGCTAAGGAAACAAAGGCAGTGTCTCAGAGCATGACACCAGACCCCCTCACCCACGACATGCATTGAGATAACATGGGCAGCAGGTGAGTCATCCCGGGCTAAAAAATGATTGACATGAATCTTGAAGAAAGGCAGATTTCCAGGCAAATATGTCATTTCCTTAACATAGACGAGGAGAACAAGGTAGGAGGAAAACTTACTGTTTGGTTCAGGTCACTTCTGAGCCTTTTGGGGGAACCGACCTGAAGCCAGAGTCTAGCCGAAATACACAGGCTTTGAACATCGCTGAAGACCAACATTTCCTAAGGAAAAAACGCATTGCTTAGCTCGAGGTCTGTCTGGGAAATTCTTACACATCAGGAGATGGCTCCGAGGTGGATTTCTACAAAGAACATCCATGCAAAGGACAAGCCTGCACAGCTCTGTGCACATCTGCCCCCTCCCCCTCACAGCCAGCAGCATTTCCAAGTGACCTCCTAAGGCCTTCGCCAAACTACAGGGGCACCTCTGGGTTTCCTGTTTCCCTCATTTTTCGGAATCTTTTCTAAAAAAAAGAAAAACAAAAAACAAATTAAAAAAAAAAAAAAAACCCGCACATTTCTTCGTAGAATGCCACAGTGGAAGGAAAACAGGCCTTCAATATTAAGACCTAAATTTGCAAAAACCTTGGAGCTTGGTGTTTTGGTTTGTTTTGTTTTGTTTGAATCAAACCACCACATCATTGAAAATTTTTACACGTTCTAATTATTCGGTTCCAAAACACCAAACTTGTACTGCACACGGTCCCCATGGAAAGGCCCCCTCAGCAGGACAGCCACAGATGCTGCCATGAAAGGGCAGCAGGGTGCCCTCCTCCCTTGTTTTCTGCCTGGGCGGCCACCGGGTTTTGAAACCCATGCACCCTACTAAGTTTCTAGGGTGCAATTCGTGGACCCTTCCCTTTCCCATCCCAGCAGGTGGTCAAGGGCCCGCTGGCCTCCAAAGTGCCAGAAGCAGGGCTGGGCCAGCCGGCCAGAGTTCAGGGTTCTGGCCCTTGGACTTGCAGCGGACACTAGGCTGCTTGGGAAAACCGCGCGGCTCTGACCTTTCAGCAAAGGGGTGGAGCGGTCAAGGCCTTGAGCCCAAAGGCGAGGCCTTTCTGCGACCGCCAGGTTGTGCCAACAGAGGGCGGACTACGTGGTTCCCTGCTCCACGCAGTCCCAGTTCCCTGACCTGTGGTCCGCACCCCTCCGCCGCGCCCACTGGATGCCGACCCTTGGGGACCCAGGAGCGCACGCAATGGGCGTTCCCAGCCGCCATGGCGACCCCCGAGAGGACAACGGGGAACCCCTCCCCTACCCCCGCCAGGAGCCGACCCCCGCCCCGCGCCGCCCCGCCCCTGCCATGCTCCCGGTGCCTTCCCAGCCGCAGTGGGGATCCCCGGAGCACAACTGGGACCGACCCCCACCCACAGCGATCGGAGTCTCCACCCGCGCCGCCCGGGTTGACCCCGCCCCGGGTGCGCTCCCGGCGCGGGTCCAGCCCCAGTGGCGGCCTCCGAGAGCACAACCGGGATGCCCGCCCCCGCTCCGCCATGACCGGACCCCCGCCCCCCGCCGCCCGGGTTCACCCCGCCCCTGGTGCGATCCCAGCGCGTTTCCAGCAGCAGTGGCCACCCCCGGGAGCACAACTGGGACCGCCCCCCATCCCCGCCACGACCCGATTCCCGACCCGCGCCGCCCGGCTTCGCCCCGCCCCGGGCGCGCTCCCGGTGCGCTGCCCACCTTCACCACGGGCTCCCGGTGAGCCCCGCCCCCACGCCCGGTTCCAGGAGAGCCTCTGGGACCTCGCTCCCGCCGCCCGGTGAAACGGGAGGACAATCCATCCAGCCCACAGAGGCAATCCAAGCTGTCTAGAATTCAGGGATCCAACGAGGACTACGGAAAGGAAAGATGACCTGACCTAAGAGGGCCATGATATTCTATAGAACCGGACAAAGTTGGTTTCCAAGGAAACTTGATTCCTTGGAACCCGGAAAGCTGGTTCTTTTCATATGCAATTCCAAACACTTAGCTCCTTCCCAAAGCCTGCCTGGCCGCCAGCCCCACCCCCCACTCCCCAGAAAAAACGGCTCAAAGACATCTTTTCCATCTCAGGCGGAAAACTGGAAGATGTCTTGTCTTGTCTGTCTGGATTGATGTATGTGTCAGTGTGAGCCTTGTGATTTTTGATAATAGTGCTCAAGTTCTGAGTTCTTATTTCAATGGTCTCAAGACAAGGCAGCCCTTGCCAACCCAACTGCTTCCAATACAAGAAAACATTGACCTCAGTGAATGTCAGAGTCCCGTGAACTGGGAACTAGTCAATATTAAATATCTAGTAGTTTTGGTTTTGCTCCTCTACTGTAGACATGTCTAAGAGTCATCAACATGAAGCACAAAATGTTCATAGTGCCTCGGTTTGTTCTAAGGTAAAAATTGCTATACCGTTTTATCTGTCACAAGCTTGTCAACAAGAAAGTACCTCGAAAGAACAGGAAGAAAACGAAAAATTAAATGTCATATGAGCTTTTAGATAAACTATGAACACTAATTACACTCTACACTATCTGCCTATGAGGGTCTTGATTGAAGGCAGAGGAGAAGGGGACGACAGAGGCTAAGATGGTTGGATGGCATCACTGATTCGATGGACATGAGTTTGAGCAAGCCCCTGGAGTTGGTGATGGACACGGAAGCCCAGCGTCCTGCAGGCCACGGGGTCCCAAAGAGTCAGACACGACTGAGCAACTGAACGGAACTGAACTTACAATCGTTTCCCCAGGTGTTTTGGTTACCCGAGTTTCTATCCTGTGCTAAACTAAGTGACGACAGTGTACTGAAGAGCTGGGTCATTTCCAAATAAATTAAAGTTCTGAAACATTCACGCCTTGAAAGGACCTCCCTTTTACACAGAAACAAAAGAGATTTTTGACTATCCAATAATAGTGTCTGGCACCATCCTGACATGTGGAACGTAAGAAAGCAATTTTTTTTGTTTTGTTTGGTTCTGATCTTGGGGGGTGTGTCTGTGTGCGTGTGTGTGTGTGTGTGTGTGTGTGCGTGTGCGTGTGCGGGGAAGCTGGGGGGGGGGGGCCGCTACTATCACTGATAGGTATGTTCACCAATCTGTCGAATGCCAATATAAAAGTCAGTTCTTGGTTGCTGAAGGGAAATGTATGACTTGGTATTAAAAGAAGGTATGTGGCATGAAATCGCATTTTCTGAAGGCAAACGACGTCGTTCTTTCTTCCAGGTGGCAGTTTCAGGATGGGAGAAGCAAAGGAATGGGTACAGAATGGGATAAGGAGGTTGGAGGGAAAGTGGACCCCCAGAAAAGAGTGTTGTGCCTAGCACAAGGTTTCTTGAGAGGTTGAACTGCCTTTGCTAATGGATTTTAAGTTTCTTTACCTCTTCCGTGATCTCTTCTAGGTTGACCTAGAACAGAAATCTTTTGTGAGCTTTGGCTAAGTGGAGAAGTATTATTGTTTCACGGTGACTTGTGTGATCCTACCTGACTGTTCTCAACCCTTTTGATATCTATGCACTGCTGCTGCTGCTGCTGCTAAGTCGTTTCAGTCGTGTCCGAGTCTGTGTGACCCCATGGACGGCAGCCCACCAGGCCCCGCAGTCCCTGGGGTTCTCTAGGCAAGAACACTGGAGTGGGTTGCCATGTCCTCCTCCAATGCATGAAAGTGCAATGTGAAAGTGAAGTCGCTCAGTCGTGTCCGACTCTGAGCGACCCCATGGACTGCAGCCTGCCAGGCTCTTCCGTCCATGGGATTTTCCAGGCAAGAGTACTGGAGTGGGGTGCCGTTGCCTTCTCCCATATCTATTCACAAGCCTGCCTAAATCATTGACTTCTAGCCACCTTTGGGATGCCAATGACCACCCACCCTTACCAGGCCACAGAGGAGAGAAAACACTTACCACAGGAGGTCCGGGTAAGGAACAAGGAACTGACAAGCTCCCACCAACCAGGATTCTGCAGAGGTCAACAAGAGGTCAGCAAGAGATGGGAGACTGCAGTCCAGAGGTCCTAGCAACTTCCAGCGAGCAGCAAAGACCCAGCATAGTCCAAACGAATTCAATGTTACCAAAAACAAATAAATAAACGGACAGAAGTTCTTTGAACACATGACTGAGATTAGGGGTGAGGCAGAACATGTATGTGCCAGGATACTCTTAAAGTACGAGAAAGCAGAGAAAGGAAAGACAACTCTCAAGCTGTCCAAAGTGATCAAAATGAATGAGTACACACTTTGACCTGTGTACACTAGCAGATAAAAATCTGAAAAGGAATTTTAAAAAATTCCCTTTCAATACTGTCAACATGAATCAAATGCTTTGCCACGGATGTCACGAGGATGCAAGACTGGCACACTGGAAATTCTACACCGTGGCTGAAAAAGATCCTGAATACATGGACAGATATTCCATAGCGATGGAGAGACTTAAGATGGCAATACCATGGAATGCATCTTCAATCTGAAATGAAGATTCGATATGACTTGATCGCTCAGAGCTTTTGTGTCATCAAGTGTTATGGAAGGATAAAAGAGATCGAGAAAGCTGCTGACATAGACTTGGGGCGGGGGTGGGGGGGCAGTAAGAGTACCCCCTTCGGGTCTTTAGCCCGATGTGATGCAGCCACTAGCAGTCTGCTAAGGAAACAAAGGCAGTGTCTCAGAGCATGACACCAGACCCCCTCACCCACGACATGCATTGAGATAACATGGGCAGCAGGTGAGTCATCCCGGGCTAAAAAATGATTGACATGAATCTTGAAGAAAGGCAGATTTCCAGGCAAATATGTCATTTCCTTAACATAGACGAGGAGAACAAGGTAGGAGGAAAACTTACTGTTTGGTTCAGGTCACTTCTGAGCCTTTTGGGGGAACCGACCTGAAGCCAGAGTCTAGCCGAAATACACAGGCTTTGAACATCGCTGAAGACCAACATTTCCTAAGGAAAAAACGCATTGCTTAGCTCGAGGTCTGTCTGGGAAATTCTTACACATCAGGAGATGGCTCCGAGGTGGATTTCTACAAAGAACATCCATGCAAAGGACAAGCCTGCACAGCTCTGTGCACATCTGCCCCCTCCCCCTCACAGCCAGCAGCATTTCCAAGTGACCTCCTAAGGCCTTCGCCAAACTACAGGGGCACCTCTGGGTTTCCTGTTTCCCTCATTTTTCGGAATCTTTTCTAAAAAAAGAAAAACAAAAAACAAATTAAAAAAAAAAAAAAACCCCGCACATTTCTTCGTAGAATGCCACAGTGGAAGGAAAACAGGCCTTCAATATTAAGACCTAAATTTGCAAAAACCTTGGAGCTTGGTGTTTTGGTTTGTTTTGTTTTGTTTGAATCAAACCACCACATCATTGAAAATTTTTACACGTTCTAATTATTCGGTTCCAAAACACCAAACTTGTACTGCACACGGTCCCCATGGAAAGGCCCCCTCAGCAGGACAGCCACAGATGCTGCCATGAAAGGGCAGCAGGGTGCCCTCCTCCCTTGTTTTCTGCCTGGGCGGCCACCGGGTTTTGAAACCCATGCACCCTACTAAGTTTCTAGGGTGCAATTCGTGGACCCTTCCCTTTCCCATCCCAGCAGGTGGTCAAGGGCCCGTTGGTCTCCAAAGTGCCAGAAGCAGGGCTGGGCCAGCCGGCCAGAGTTCAGGGTTCTGGCCCTTGGACTTGCAGCGGACACTAGGCTGCTTGGGAAAACCGCGCGGCTCTGACCTTTCAGCAAAGGGGTGGAGCGGTCAAGGCCTTGAGCCCAAAGGCGAGGCCTTTCTGCGACCGCCAGGTTGTGCCAACAGAGGGCGGACTACGTGGTTCCCTGCTCCACGCAGTCCCAGTTCCCTGACCTGTGGTCCGCACCCCTCCGCCGCGCCCACTGGATGCCGACCCTTGGGGACCCAGGAGCGCACGCAATGGGCGTTCCCAGCCGCCATGGCGACCCCCGAGAGGACAACGGGGAACCCCTCCCCTACCCCCGCCAGGAGCCGACCCCCGCCCCGCGCCGCCCCGCCCCTGCCATGCTCCCGGTGCCTTCCCAGCCGCAGTGGGGATCCCCGGAGCACAACTGGGACCGACCCCCACCCACAGCGATCGGAGTCTCCACCCGCGCCGCCCGGGTTGACCCCGCCCCGGGTGCGCTCCCGGCGCGGGTCCAGCCCCAGTGGCGGCCTCCGAGAGCACAACCGGGATGCCCGCCCCCGCTCCGCCATGACCGGACCCCCGCCCCCCCCCCCCCGCCACCCGGGTTCACCCCGCCCCTGGTGCGATCCCAGCGCGTTTCCAGCAGCAGTGGCCACCCCCCGGAGCACAACTGGGACCGCCCCCATCCCCGCCACGACCCGATTCCCGACCCGCGCCGCCCGGCTTCGCCCCGCCCCGGGCGCGCTCCCGGTGCGCTGCCCACCTTCACCACGGGCTCCCGGTGAGCCCCGCCCCCACGCCCGGTTCCAGGAGAGCCTCTGGGACCTCGCTCCCGCCGCCCGGTGAAACGGGAGGACAATCCATCCAGCCCACAGAGGCAATCCAAGCTGTCTAGAATTCAGGGATCCAACGAGGACTACGGAAAGGAAAGATGACCTGACCTAAGAGGGCCATGATATTCTATAGAACCGGACAAAGTTGGTTTCCAAGGAAACTTGATTCCTTGGAACCCGGAAAGCTGGTTCTTTTCATATGCAATTCCAAACACTTAGCTCCTTACCAAAGCCTGCCTGGCCGCCAGCCCCACCCCCCACTCCCCAGAAAAAAACGGCTCAAAGACATCTTTTCCATCTCAGGCGGAAAACTGGAAGATGTCTTGTCTTGTCTGTCTGGATTGATGTCTGTGTCAGTGTGAGCCTTGTGATTTTTGATAATAGTGCTCAAGTTCTGAGTTCTTATTTCAATGGTCTCAAGACAAGGCAGCCCTTGCCAACCCAACTGCTTCCAATACAAGAAAACATTGACCTCAGTGAATGTCAGAGTCCCGTGAACTGGGAACTAGTCAATATTAAATATCTAGTAGTTTTGGTTTTGCTCCTCTACTGTAGACATGTCTAAGAGTCATCAACATGAAGCACAAAATGTTCATAGTGCCTCGGTTTGTTCTAAGGTAAAAATTGCTATACCGTTTTATCTGTCACAAGCTTGTCAACAAGAAAGTACCTCGAAAGAACAGGAAGAAAACGAAAAATTAAATGTCATATGAGCTTTTAGATAAACTATGAACACTAATTACACTCTACACTATCTGCCTATGAGGGTCTTGATTGAAGGCAGAAGAGAAGGGGACGACAGAGGCTAAGATGGTTGGATGGCATCACTGATTCGATGGACATGAGTTTGAGCAAGCCCCTGGAGTTGGTGATGGACACGGAAGCCCAGCGTCCTGCAGGCCACGGGGTCCCAAAGAGTCAGACACGACTGAGCAACTGAACGGAACTGAACTTACAATCGTTTCCCCAGGTGTTTTGGTTACCCGAGTTTCTATCCTGTGCTAAACTAAGTGACGACAGTGTACTGAAGAGCTGGGTCATTTCCAAATAAATTAAAGTTCTGAAACATTCACGCCTTGAAAGGACCTCCCTTTTACACAGAAACAAAAGAGATTTTTGACTATCCAATAATAGTGTCTGGCACCATCCTGACATGTGGAACGTAAGAAAGCAATTTTTTTTTGTTTTGTTTGGTTCTGATCTTGGGGGGTGTGTCTGTGTGCGTGTGTGTGTGTGTGTGTGTGTGTGCGTGTGCGTGTGCGGGGAAGCTGGGGGGGGGCCGCTACTATCACTGATAGGTATGTTCACCAATCTGTCGAATGCCAATATAAAAGTCAGTTCTTGGTTGCTGAAGGGAAATGTATGACTTGGTATTAAAAGAAGGTATGTGGCATGAAATCGCATTTTCTGAAGGCAAACGACGTCGTTCTTTCTTCCAGGTGGCAGTTTCAGGATGGGAGAAGCAAAGGAATGGGTACAGAATGGGATAAGGAGGTTGGAGGGAAAGTGGACCCCCAGAAAAGAGTGTTGTGCCTAGCACAAGGTTTCTTGAGAGGTTGAACTGCCTTTGCTAATGGATTTTAAGTTTCTTTACCTCTTCCGTGATCTCTTCTAGGTTGACCTAGAACAGAAATCTTTTGTGAGCTTTGGCTAAGTGGAGAAGTATTATTGTTTCACGGTGACTTGTGTGATCCTACCTGACTGTTCTCAACCCTTTTGATATCTATGCACTGCTGCTGCTGCTGCTGCTAAGTCGTTTCAGTCGTGTCCGAGTCTGTGTGACCCCATGGACGGCAGCCCACCAGGCCCCGCAGTCCCTGGGGTTCTCTAGGCAAGAACACTGGAGTGGGTTGCCATGTCCTCCTCCAATGCATGAAAGTGCAATGTGAAAGTGAAGTCGCTCAGTCGTGTCCGACTCTGAGCGACCCCATGGACTGCAGCCTGCCAGGCTCTTCCGTCCATGGGATTTTCCAGGCAAGAGTACTGGAGTGGGGTGCCGTTGCCTTCTCCCATATCTATTCACAAGCCTGCCTAAATCATTGACTTCTAGCCACCTTTGGGATGCCAATGACCACCCACCCTTACCAGGCCACAGAGGAGAGAAAACACTTACCACAGGAGGTCCGGGTAAGGAACAAGGAACTGACAAGCTCCCACCAACCAGGATTCTGCAGAGGTCAACAAGAGGTCAGCAAGAGATGGGAGACTGCAGTCCAGAGGTCCTAGCAACTTCCAGCGAGCAGCAAAGACCCAGCATAGTCCAAACGAATTCAATGTTACCAAAAACAAATAAATAAACGGACAGAAGTTCTTTGAACACATGACTGAGATTAGGGGTGAGGCAGAACATGTATGTGCCAGGATACTCTTAAAGTACGAGAAAGCAGAGAAAGGAAAGACAACTCTCAAGCTGTCCAAAGTGATCAAAATGAATGAGTACACACTTTGACCTGTGTACACTAGCAGATAAAAATCTGAAAAGGAATTTTAAAAAAAATTCCCTTTCAATACTGTCAACATGAATCAAATGCTTTGCCACGGATGTCACGAGGATGCAAGACTGGCACACTGGAAATTCTACACCGTGGCTGAAAAAGATCCTGAATACATGGACAGATATTCCATAGCGATGGAGAGACTTAAGATGGCAATACCATGGAATGCATCTTCAATCTGAAATGAAGATTCGATATGACTTGATCGCTCAGAGCTTTTGTGTCATCAAGTGTTATGGAAGGATAAAAGAGATCGAGAAAGCTGCTGACATAGACTTGGGGCGGGGTGGGGGGGGCAGTAAGAGTACCCCCTTCGGGTCTTTAGCCCGATGTGATGCAGCCACTAGCAGTCTGCTAAGGAAACAAAGGCAGTGTCTCAGAGCATGACACCAGACCCCCTCACCCACGACATGCATTGAGATAACATGGGCAGCAGGTGAGTCATCCCGGGCTAAAAAATGATTGACATGAATCTTGAAGAAAGGCAGATTTCCAGGCAAATATGTCATTTCCTTAACATAGACGAGGAGAACAAGGTAGGAGGAAAACTTACTGTTTGGTTCAGGTCACTTCTGAGCCTTTTGGGGGAACCGACCTGAAGCCAGAGTCTAGCCGAAATACACAGGCTTTGAACATCGCTGAAGACCAACATTTCCTAAGGAAAAAACGCATTGCTTAGCTCGAGGTCTGTCTGGGAAATTCTTACACATCAGGAGATGGCTCCGAGGTGGATTTCTACAAAGAACATCCATGCAAAGGACAAGCCTGCACAGCTCTGTGCACATCTGCCCCCTCCCCCTCACAGCCAGCAGCATTTCCAAGTGACCTCCTAAGGCCTTCGCCAAACTACAGGGGCACCTCTGGGTTTCCTGTTTCCCTCATTTTTCGGAATCTTTTCTAAAAAAAAGAAAAACAAAAAACAAATTAAAAAAAAAAAAAACCCCGCACATTTCTTCGTAGAATGCCACAGTGGAAGGAAAACAGGCCTTCAATATTAAGACCTAAATTTGCAAAAACCTTGGAGCTTGGTGTTTTGGTTTGTTTTGTTTTGTTTGAATCAAACCACCACATCATTGAAAATTTTTACACGTTCTAATTATTCGGTTCCAAAACACCAAACTTGTACTGCACACGGTCCCCATGGAAAGGCCCCTCAGCAGGACAGCCACAGATGCTGCCATGAAAGGGCAGCAGGGTGCCCTCCTCCCTTGTTTTCTGCCTGGGCGGCCACCGGGTTTTGAAACCCATGCACCCTACTAAGTTTCTAGGGTGCAATTCGTGGACCCTTCCCTTTCCCATCCCAGCAGGTGGTCAAGGGCCCGTTGGTCTCCAAAGTGCCAGAAGCAGGGCTGGGCCAGCCGGCCAGAGTTCAGGGTTCTGGCCCTTGGACTTGCAGCGGACACTAGGCTGCTTGGGAAAACCGCGCGGCTCTGACCTTTCAGCAAAGGGGTGGAGCGGTCAAGGCCTTGAGCCCAAAGGCGAGGCCTTTCTGCGACCGCCAGGTTGTGCCAACAGAGGGCGGACTACGTGGTTCCCTGCTCCACGCAGTCCCAGTTCCCTGACCTGTGGTCCGCACCCCTCCGCCGCGCCCACTGGATGCCGACCCTTGGGGACCCAGGAGCGCACGCAATGGGCGTTCCCAGCCGCCATGGCGACCCCCGAGAGGACAACGGGGAACCCCTCCCCTACCCCCGCCAGGAGCCGACCCCCGCCCCGCGCCGCCCCGCCCCTGCCATGCTCCCGGTGCCTTCCCAGCCGCAGTGGGGATCCCCGGAGCACAACTGGGACCGACCCCCACCCACAGCGATCGGAGTCTCCACCCGCGCCGCCCGGGTTGACCCCGCCCCGGGTGCGCTCCCGGCGCGGGTCCAGCCCCAGTGGCGGCCTCCGAGAGCACAACCGGGATGCCCGCCCCCGCTCCGCCATGACCGGACCCCCGCCCCCCGCCCCCCGGGTTCACCCCGCCCCTGGTGCGATCCCAGCGCGTTTCCAGCAGCAGTGGCCACCCCCGGGAGCACAACTGGGACCGCCCCCCATCCCCGCCACGACCCGATTCCCGACCCGCGCCGCCCGGCTTCGCCCCGCCCCGGGCGCGCTCCCGGTGCGCTGCCCACCTTCACCACGGGCTCCCGGTGAGCCCCGCCCCCACGCCCGGTTCCAGGAGAGCCTCTGGGACCTCGCTCCCGCCGCCCGGTGAAACGGGAGGACAATCCATCCAGCCCACAGAGGCAATCCAAGCTGTCTAGAATTCAGGGATCCAACGAGGACTACGGAAAGGAAAGATGACCTGACCTAAGAGGGCCATGATATTCTATAGAACCGGACAAAGTTGGTTTCCAAGGAAACTTGATTCCTTGGAACCCGGAAAGCTGGTTCTTTTCATATGCAATTCCAAACACTTAGCTCCTTACCAAAGCCTGCCTGGCCGCCAGCCCCACCCCCCACTCCCCAGAAAAAAACGGCTCAAAGACATCTTTTCCATCTCAGGCGGAAAACTGGAAGATGTCTTGTCTTGTCTGTCTGGATTGATGTCTGTGTCAGTGTGAGCCTTGTGATTTTTGATAATAGTGCTCAAGTTCTGAGTTCTTATTTCAATGGTCTCAAGACAAGGCAGCCCTTGCCAACCCAACTGCTTCCAATACAAGAAAACATTGACCTCAGTGAATGTCAGAGTCCCGTGAACTGGGAACTAGTCAATATGAAATATCTAGTAGTTTTGGTTTTGCTCCTCTACTGTAGACATGTCTAAGAGTCATCAACATGAAGCACAAAATGTTCATAGTGCCTCGGTTTGTTCTAAGGTAAAAATTGCTATACCGTTTTATCTGTCACAAGCTTGTCAACAAGAAAGTACCTCGAAAGAACAGGAAGAAAACGAAAAATTAAATGTCATATGAGCTTTTAGATAAACTATGAACACTAATTACACTCTACACTATCTGCCTATGAGGGTCTTGATTGAAGGCAGAGGAGAAGGGGACGACAGAGGCTAAGATGGTTGGATGGCATCACTGATTCGATGGACATGAGTTTGAGCAAGCCCCTGGAGTTGGTGATGGACACGGAAGCCCAGCGTCCTGCAGGCCACGGGGTCCCAAAGAGTCAGACACGACTGAGCAACTGAACGGAACTGAACTTACAATCGTTTCCCCAGGTGTTTTGGTTACCCGAGTTTCTATCCTGTGCTAAACTAAGTGACGACAGTGTACTGAAGAGCTGGGTCATTTCCAAATAAATTAAAGTTCTGAAACATTCACGCCTTGAAAGGACCTCCCTTTTACACAGAAACAAAAGAGATTTTTGACTATCCAATAATAGTGTCTGGCACCATCCTGACATGTGGAACGTAAGAAAGCAATTTTTTTTGTTTTGTTTGGTTCTGATCTTGGGGGGTGTGTCTGTGTGCGTGTGTGTGTGTGTGTGTGTGTGTGCGTGTGCGTGTGCGGGGGAGCTGGGGGGGGGGCCGCTACTATCACTGATAGGTATGTTCACCAAACTGTCGAATGCCAATATAAAAGTCAGTTCTTGGTTGCTGAAGGGAAATGTATGACTTGGTATTAAAAGAAGGTATGTGGCATGAAATCGCATTTTCTGAAGGCAAACGACGTCGTTCTTTCTTCCAGGTGGCAGTTTCAGGATGGGAGAAGCAAAGGAATGGGTACAGAATGGGATAAGGAGGTTGGAGGGAAAGTGGACCCCCAGAAAAGAGTGTTGTGCCTAGCACAAGGTTTCTTGAGAGGTTGAACTGCCTTTGCTAATGGATTTTAAGTTTCTTTACCTCTTCCGTGATCTCTTCTAGGTTGACCTAGAACAGAAATCTTTTGTGAGCTTTGGCTAAGTGGAGAAGTATTATTGTTTCACGGTGACTTGTGTGATCCTACCTGACTGTTCTCAACCCTTTTGATATCTATGCACTGCTGCTGCTGCTGCTGCTAAGTCGTTTCAGTCGTGTCCGAGTCTGTGTGACCCCATGGACGGCAGCCCACCAGGCCCCGCAGTCCCTGGGGTTCTCTAGGCAAGAACACTGGAGTGGGTTGCCATGTCCTCCTCCAATGCATGAAAGTGCAATGTGAAAGTGAAGTCGCTCAGTCGTGTCCGACTCTGAGCGACCCCATGGACTGCAGCCTGCCAGGCTCTTCCGTCCATGGGATTTTCCAGGCAAGAGTACTGGAGTGGGGTGCCGTTGCCTTCTCCCATATCTATTCACAAGCCTGCCTAAATCATTGACTTCTAGCCACCTTTGGGATGCCAATGACCACCCACCCTTACCAGGCCACAGAGGAGAGAAAACACTTACCACAGGAGGTCCGGGTAAGGAACAAGGAACTAACAAGCTCCCACCAACCGGGATTCTGCAGAGGTCAACAAGAGGTCAGCAAGAGATGGGAGACTGCAGTCCAGAGGTCCTAGCAACTTCCAGCGAGCAGCAAAGACCCAGCATAGTCCAAACGAATTCAATGTTACCAAAAACAAATAAATAAACGGACAGAAGTTCTTTGAACACATGACTGAGATTAGGGGTGAGGCAGAACATGTATGTGCCAGGATACTCTTAAAGTACGAGAAAGCAGAGAAAGGAAAGACAACTCTCAAGCTGTCCAAAGTGATCAAAATGAATGAGTACACACTTTGACCTGTGTACACTAGCAGATAAAAATCTGAAAAGGAATTTTAAAAAAAATTCCCTTTCAATACTGTCAACATGAATCAAATGCTTTGCCACGGATGTCACGAGGATGCAAGACTGGCACACTGGAAATTCTACACCGTGGCTGAAAAAGATCCTGAATACATGGACAGATATTCCATAGCGATGGAGAGACTTAAGATGGCAATACCATGGAATGCATCTTCAATCTGAAATGAAGATTCGATATGACTTGATCGCTCAGAGCTTTTGTGGCATCAAGTGTTATGGAAGGATAAAAGAGATCGAGAAAGCTGCTGACATAGACTTGGGGCGGGGTGGGGGGGGCAGTAAGAGTACCCCCTTCGGGTCTTTAGCCCGATGTGATGCAGCCACTAGCAGTCTGCTAAGGAAACAAAGGCAGTGTCTCAGAGCATGACACCAGACCCCCTCACCCACGACATGCATTGAGATAACATGGGCAGCAGGTGAGTCATCCCGGGCTAAAAAATGATTGACATGAATCTTGAAGAAAGGCAGATTTCCAGGCAAATATGTCATTTCCTTAACATAGACGAGGAGAACAAGGTAGGAGGAAAACTTACTGTTTGGTTCAGGTCACTTCTGAGCCTTTTGGGGGAACCGACCTGAAGCCAGAGTCTAGCCGAAATACACAGGCTTTGAACATCGCTGAAGACCAACATTTCCTAAGGAAAAAACGCATTGCTTAGCTCGAGGTCTGTCTGGGAAATTCTTACACATCAGGAGATGGCTCCGAGGTGGATTTCTACAAAGAACATCCATGCAAAGGACAAGCCTGCACAGCTCTGTGCACATCTGCCCCCTCCCCCCTCACAGCCAGCAGCATTTCCAAGTGACCTCCTAAGGCCTTCGCCAAACTACAGGGGCACCTCTGGGTTTCCTGTTTCCCTCATTTTTCGGAATCTTTTCTAAAAAAAAGAAAAACAAAAAACAAATTAAAAAAAAAAAAAAAAACCCGCACATTTCTTCGTAGAATGCCACAGTGGAAGGAAAACAGGCCTTCAATATTAAGACCTAAATTTGCAAAAAACTTGGAGCTTGGTGTTTTGGTTTGTTTTGTTTTGTTTGAATCAAACCACCACATCATTGAAAATTTTTACACGTTCTAATTATTCGGTTCCAAAACACCAAACTTGTACTGCACACGGTCCCCATGGAAAGGCCCCCTCAGCAGGACAGCCACAGATGCTGCCATGAAAGGGCAGCAGGGTGCCCTCCTCCCTTGTTTTCTGCCTGGGCGGCCACCGGGTTTTGAAACCCATGCACCCTACTAAGTTTCTAGGGTGCAATTCGTGGACCCTTCCCTTTCCCATCCCAGCAGGTGGTCAAGGGCCCGCTGGCCTCCAAAGTGCCAGAAGCAGGGCTGGGCCAGCCGGCCAGAGTTCAGGGTTCTGGCCCTTGGACTTGCAGCGGACACTAGGCTGCTTGGGAAAACCGCGCGGCTCTGACCTTTCAGCAAAGGGGTGGAGCGGTCAAGGCCTTGAGCCCAAAGGCGAGGCCTTTCTGCGACCGCCAGGTTGTGCCAACAGAGGGCGGACTACGTGGTTCCCTGCTCCACGCAGTCCCAGTTCCCTGACCTGTGGTCCGCACCCCTCCGCCGCGCCCACTGGATGCCGACCCTTGGGGACCCAGGAGCGCACGCAATGGGCGTTCCCAGCCGCCATGGCGACCCCCGAGAGGACAACGGGGAACCCCTCCCCTACCCCCGCCAGGAGCCGACCCCCGCCCCGCGCCGCCCCGCCCCTGCCATGCTCCCGGTGCCTTCCCAGCCGCAGTGGGGATCCCCGGAGCACAACTGGGACCGACCCCCACCCACAGCGATCGGAGTCTCCACCCGCGCCGCCCGGGTTGACCCCGCCCCGGGTGCGCTCCCGGCGCGGGTCCAGCCCCAGTGGCGGCCTCCGAGAGCACAACCGGGATGCCCGCCCCCGCTCCGCCATGACCGGACCCCCGCCCCCCGCCGCCCGGGTTCACCCCGCCCCTGGTGCGATCCCAGCGCGTTTCCAGCAGCAGTGGCCACCCCCGGGAGCACAACTGGGACCGCCCCCCATCCCCGCCACGACCCGATTCCCGACCCGCGCCGCCCGGCTTCGCCCCGCCCCGGGCGCGCTCCCGGTGCGCTGCCCACCTTCACCACGGGCTCCCGGTGAGCCCCGCCCCCACGCCCGGTTCCAGGAGAGCCTCTGGGACCTCGCTCCCGCCGCCCGGTGAAACGGGAGGACAATCCATCCAGCCCACAGAGGCAATCCAAGCTGTCTAGAATTCAGGGATCCAACGAGGACTACGGAAAGGAAAGATGACCTGACCTAAGAGGGCCATGATATTCTATAGAACCGGACAAAGTTGGTTTCCAAGGAAACTTGATTCCTTGGAACCCGGAAAGCTGGTTCTTTTCATATGCAATTCCAAACACTTAGCTCCTTACCAAAGCCTGCCTGGCCGCCAGCCCCACCCCCCACTCCCCAGAAAAAAACGGCTCAAAGACATCTTTTCCATCTCAGGCGGAAAACTGGAAGATGTCTTGTCTTGTCTGTCTGGATTGATGTCTGTGTCAGTGTGAGCCTTGTGATTTTTGATAATAGTGCTCAAGTTCTGAGTTCTTATTTCAATGGTCTCAAGACAAGGCAGCCCTTGCCAACCCAACTGCTTCCAATACAAGAAAACATTGACCTCAGTGAATGTCAGAGTCCCGTGAACTGGGAACTAGTCAATATGAAATATCTAGTAGTTTTGGTTTTGCTCCTCTACTGTAGACATGTCTAAGAGTCATCAACATGAAGCACAAAATGTTCATAGTGCCTCGGTTTGTTCTAAGGTAAAAATTGCTATACCGTTTTATCTGTCACAAGCTTGTCAACAAGAAAGTACCTCGAAAGAACAGGAAGAAAACGAAAAATTAAATGTCATATGAGCTTTTAGATAAACTATGAACACTAATTACACTCTACACTATCTGCCTATGAGGGTCTTGATTGAAGGCAGAGGAGAAGGGGACGACAGAGGCTAAGATGGTTGGATGGCATCACTGATTCGATGGACATGAGTTTGAGCAAGCCCCTGGAGTTGGTGATGGACACGGAAGCCCAGCGTCCTGCAGGCCACGGGGTCCCAAAGAGTCAGACACGACTGAGCAACTGAACGGAACTGAACTTACAATCGTTTCCCCAGGTGTTTTGGTTACCCGAGTTTCTATCCTGTGCTAAACTAAGTGACGACAGTGTACTGAAGAGCTGGGTCATTTCCAAATAAATTAAAGTTCTGAAACATTCACGCCTTGAAAGGACCTCCCTTTTACACAGAAACAAAAGAGATTTTTGACTATCCAATAATAGTGTCTGGCACCATCCTGACATGTGGAACGTAAGAAAGCAATTTTTTTTGTTTTGTTTGGTTCTGATCTTGGGGGGTGTGTCTGTGTGCGTGTGTGTGTGTGTGTGTGTGTGCGTGCGCGTGTGCGGGGGAGCTGGGGGGGGGGCCGCTACTATCACTGATAGGTATGTTCACCAATCTGTCGAATGCCAATATAAAAGTCAGTTCTTGGTTGCTGAAGGGAAATGTATGACTTGGTATTAAAAGAAGGTATGTGGCATGAAATCGCATTTTCTGAAGGCAAACGACGTCGTTCTTTCTTCCAGGTGGCAGTTTCAGGATGGGAGAAGCAAAGGAATGGGTACAGAATGGGATAAGGAGGTTGGAGGGAAAGTGGACCCCCAGAAAAGAGTGTTGTGCCTAGCACAAGGTTTCTTGAGAGGTTGAACTGCCTTTGCTAATGGATTTTAAGTTTCTTTACCTCTTCCGTGATCTCTTCTAGGTTGACCTAGAACAGAAATCTTTTGTGAGCTTTGGCTAAGTGGAGAAGTATTATTGTTTCACGGTGACTTGTGTGATCCTACCTGACTGTTCTCAACCCTTTTGATATCTATGCACTGCTGCTGCTGCTGCTGCTAAGTCGTTTCAGTCGTGTCCGAGTCTGTGTGACCCCATGGACGGCAGCCCACCAGGCCCCGCAGTCCCTGGGGTTCTCTAGGCAAGAACACTGGAGTGGGTTGCCATGTCCTCCTCCAATGCATGAAAGTGCAATGTGAAAGTGAAGTCGCTCAGTCGTGTCCGACTCTGAGCGACCCCATGGACTGCAGCCTGCCAGGCTCTTCCGTCCATGGGATTTTCCAGGCAAGAGTACTGGAGTGGGGTGCCGTTGCCTTCTCCCATATCTATTCACAAGCCTGCCTAAATCATTGACTTCTAGCCACCTTTGGGATGCCAATGACCACCCACCCTTACCAGGCCACAGAGGAGAGAAAACACTTACCACAGGAGGTCCGGGTAAGGAACAAGGAACTAACAAGCTCCCACCAACCGGGATTCTGCAGAGGTCAACAAGAGGTCAGCAAGAGATGGGAGACTGCAGTCCAGAGGTCCTAGCAACTTCCAGCGAGCAGCAAAGACCCAGCATAGTCCAAACGAATTCAATGTTACCAAAAACAAATAAATAAACGGACAGAAGTTCTTTGAACACATGACTGAGATTAGGGGTGAGGCAGAACATGTATGTGCCAGGATACTCTTAAAGTACGAGAAAGCAGAGAAAGGAAAGACAACTCTCAAGCTGTCCAAAGTGATCAAAATGAATGAGTACACACTTTGACCTGTGTACACTAGCAGATAAAAATCTGAAAAGGAATTTTTAAAAAAATTCCCTTTCAATACTGTCAACATGAATCAAATGCTTTGCCACGGATGTCACGAGGATGCAAGACTGGCACACTGGAAATTCTACACCGTGGCTGAAAAAGATCCTGAATACATGGACAGATATTCCATAGCGATGGAGAGACTTAAGATGGCAATACCATGGAATGCATCTTCAATCTGAAATGAAGATTCGATATGACTTGATCGCTCAGAGCTTTTGTGTCATCAAGTGTTATGGAAGGATAAAAGAGATCGAGAAAGCTGCTGACATAGACTTGGGGCGGGGTGGGGGGGGCAGTAAGAGTACCCCCTTCGGGTCTTTAGCCCGATGTGATGCAGCCACTAGCAGTCTGCTAAGGAAACAAAGGCAGTGTCTCAGAGCATGACACCAGACCCCCTCACCCACGACATGCATTGAGATAACATGGGCAGCAGGTGAGTCATCCCGGGCTAAAAAATGATTGACATGAATCTTGAAGAAAGGCAGATTTCCAGGCAAATATGTCATTTCCTTAACATAGACGAGGAGAACAAGGTAGGAGGAAAACTTACTGTTTGGTTCAGGTCACTTCTGAGCCTTTTGGGGGAACCGACCTGAAGCCAGAGTCTAGCCGAAATACACAGGCTTTGAACATCGCTGAAGACCAACATTTCCTAAGGAAAAAACGCATTGCTTAGCTCGAGGTCTGTCTGGGAAATTCTTACACATCAGGAGATGGCTCCGAGGTGGATTTCTACAAAGAACATCCATGCAAAGGACAAGCCTGCACAGCTCTGTGCACATCTGCCCCCTCCCCCCTCACAGCCAGCAGCATTTCCAAGTGACCTCCTAAGGCCTTCGCCAAACTACAGGGGCACCTCTGGGTTTCCTGTTTCCCTCATTTTTCGGAATCTTTTCTAAAAAAAAGAAAAACAAAAAACAAATTAAAAAAAAAAAAAACCCCGCACATTTCTTCGTAGAATGCCACAGTGGAAGGAAAACAGGCCTTCAATATTAAGACCTAAATTTGCAAAAACCTTGGAGCTTGGTGTTTTGGTTTGTTTTGTTTTGTTTGAATCAAACCACCACATCATTGAAAATTTTTACACGTTCTAATTATTCGGTTCCAAAACACCAAACTTGTACTGCACACGGTCCCCATGGAAAGGCCCCCTCAGCAGGACAGCCACAGATGCTGCCATGAAAGGGCAGCAGGGTGCCCTCCTCCCTTGTTTTCTGCCTGGGCGGCCACCGGGTTTTGAAACCCATGCACCCTACTAAGTTTCTAGGGTGCAATTCGTGGACCCTTCCCTTTCCCATCCCAGCAGGTGGTCAAGGGCCCGCTGGCCTCCAAAGTGCCAGAAGCAGGGCTGGGCCAGCCGGCCAGAGTTCAGGGTTCTGGCCCTTGGACTTGCAGCGGACACTAGGCTGCTTGGGAAAACCGCGCGGCTCTGACCTTTCAGCAAAGGGGTGGAGCGGTCAAGGCCTTGAGCCCAAAGGCGAGGCCTTTCTGCGACCGCCAGGTTGTGCCAACAGAGGGCGGACTACGTGGTTCCCTGCTCCACGCAGTCCCAGTTCCCTGACCTGTGGTCCGCACCCCTCCGCCGCGCCCACTGGATGCCGACCCTTGGGGACCCAGGAGCGCACGCAATGGGCGTTCCCAGCCGCCATGGCGACCCCCGAGAGGACAACGGGGAACCCCTCCCCTACCCCCGCCAGGAGCCGACCCCCGCCCCGCGCCGCCCCGCCCCTGCCATGCTCCCGGTGCCTTCCCAGCCGCAGTGGGGATCCCCGGAGCACAACTGGGACCGACCCCCACCCACAGCGATCGGAGTCTCCACCCGCGCCGCCCGGGTTGACCCCGCCCCGGGTGCGCTCCCGGCGCGGGTCCAGCCCCAGTGGCGGCCTCCGAGAGCACAACCGGGATGCCCGCCCCCGCTCCGCCATGACCGGACCCCCGCCCCCCGCCGCCCGGGTTCACCCCGCCCCTGGTGCGATCCCAGCGCGTTTCCAGCAGCAGTGGCCACCCCCGGGAGCACAACTGGGACCGCCCCCCATCCCCGCCACGACCCGATTCCCGACCCGCGCCGCCCGGCTTCGCCCCGCCCCGGGCGCGCTCCCGGTGCGCGGCCCACCTTCACCACGGGCTCCCGGTGAGCCCCGCCCCCACGCCCGGTTCCAGGAGAGCCTCTGGGACCTCGCTCCCGCCGCCCGGTGAAACGGGAGGACAATCCATCCAGCCCACAGAGGCAATCCAAGCTGTCTAGAATTCAGGGATCCAACGAGGACTACGGAAAGGAAAGATGACCTGACCTAAGAGGGCCATGATATTCTATAGAACCGGACAAAGTTGGTTTCCAAGGAAACTTGATTCCTTGGAACCCGGAAAGCTGGTTCTTTTCATATGCAATTCCAAACACTTAGCTCCTTACCAAAGCCTGCCTGGCCGCCAGCCCCACCCCCCACTCCCCAGAAAAAACGGCTCAAAGACATCTTTTCCATCTCAGGCGGAAAACTGGAAGATGTCTTGTCTTGTCTGTCTGGATTGATGTCTGTGTCAGTGTGAGCCTTGTGATTTTTGATAATAGTGCTCAAGTTCTGAGTTCTTATTTCAATGGTCTCAAGACAAGGCAGCCCTTGCCAACCCAACTGCTTCCAATACAAGAAAACATTGACCTCAGTGAATGTCCGAGTCCCGTGAACTGGGAACTAGTCAATATGAAATATCTAGTAGTTTTGGTTTTGCTCCTCTACTGTAGACATGTCTAAGAGTCATCAACATGAAGCACAAAATGTTCATAGTGCCTCGGTTTGTTCTAAGGTAAAAATTGCTATACCGTTTTATCTGTCACAAGCTTGTCAACAAGAAAGTACCTCGAAAGAACAGGAAGAAAACGAAAAATTAAATGTCATATGAGCTTTTAGATAAACTATGAACACTAATTACACTCTACACTATCTGCCTATGAGGGTCTTGATTGAAGGCAGAGGAGAAGGGGACGACAGAGGCTAAGATGGTTGGATGGCATCACTGATTCGATGGACATGAGTTTGAGCAAGCCCCTGGAGTTGGTGATGGACACGGAAGCCCAGCGTCCTGCAGGCCACGGGGTCCCAAAGAGTCAGACACGACTGAGCAACTGAACGGAACTGAACTTACAATCGTTTCCCCAGGTGTTTTGGTTACCCGAGTTTCTATCCTGTGCTAAACTAAGTGACGACAGTGTACTGAAGAGCTGGGTCATTTCCAAATAAATTAAAGTTCTGAAACATTCACGCCTTGAAAGGACCTCCCTTTTACACAGAAACAAAAGAGATTTTTGACTATCCAATAATAGTGTCTGGCACCATCCTGACATGTGGAACGTAAGAAAGCAATTTTTTTTGTTTGGTTTGGTTCTGATCTTGGGGGGTGTGTCTGTGTGCGTGTGTGTGTGTGTGTGTGTGTGTGCGTGTGCGTGTGCGGGGGAGCTGGGGGGGGGGGCCGCTACTATCACTGATAGGTATGTTCACCAATCTGTCGAATGCCAATATAAAAGTCAGTTCTTGGTTGCTGAAGGGAAATGTATGACTTGGTATTAAAAGAAGGTATGTGGCATGAAATCGCATTTTCTGAAGGCAAACGACGTCGTTCTTTCTTCCAGGTGGCAGTTTCAGGATGGGAGAAGCAAAGGAATGGGTACAGAATGGGATAAGGAGGTTCGAGGGAAAGTGGACCCCCAGAAAAGAGTGTTGTGCCTAGCACAAGGTTTCTTGAGAGGTTGAACTGCCTTTGCTAATGGATTTTAAGTTTCTTTACCTCTTCCGTGATCTCTTCTAGGTTGACCTAGAACAGAAATCTTTTGTTAGCTTTGGCTAAGTGGAGAAGTATTATTGTTTCACGGTGACTTGTGTGATCCTACCTGACTGTTCTCAACCCTTTTGATATCTATGCACTGCTGCTGCTGCTGCTGCTAAGTCGTTTCAGTCGTGTCCGAGTCTGTGTGACCCCATGGACGGCAGCCCACCAGGCCCCGCAGTCCCTGGGGTTCTCTAGGCAAGAACACTGGAGTGGGTTGCCATGTCCTCCTCCAATGCATGAAAGTGCAATGTGAAAGTGAAGTCGCTCAGTCGTGTCCGACTCTGAGCGACCCCATGGACTGCAGCCTGCCAGGCTCTTCCGTCCATGGGATTTTCCAGGCAAGAGTACTGGAGTGGGGTGCCGTTGCCTTCTCCCATATCTATTCACAAGCCTGCCTAAATCATTGACTTCTAGCCACCTTTGGGATGCCAATGACCACCCACCCTTACCAGGTCACAGAGGAGAGAAAACACTTACCACAGGAGGTCCGGGTAAGGAACAAGGAACTGACAAGCTCCCACCAACCAGGATTCTGCAGAGGTCAACAAGAGGTCAGCAAGAGATGGGAGACTGCAGTCCAGAGGTCCTAGCAACTTCCAGCGAGCAGCAAAGACCCAGCATAGTCCAAACGAATTCAATGTTACCAAAAACAAATAAATAAACGGACAGAAGTTCTTTGAACACATGACTGAGATTAGGGGTGAGGCAGAACATGTATGTGCCAGGATACTCTTAAAGTACGAGAAAGCAGAGAAAGGAAAGACAACTCTCAAGCTGTCCAAAGTGATCAAAATGAATGAGTACACACTTTGACCTGTGTACACTAGCAGATAAAAATCTGAAAAGGAATTTTAAAAAAAATTCCCTTTCAATACTGTCAACATGAATCAAATGCTTTGCCACGGATGTCACGAGGATGCAAGACTGGCACACTGGAAATTCTACACCGTGGCTGAAAAAGATCCTGAATACATGGACAGATATTCCATAGCGATGGAGAGACTTAAGATGGCAATACCATGGAATGCATCTTCAATCTGAAATGAAGATTCGATATGACTTGATCGCTCAGAGCTTTTGTGTCATCAAGTGTTATGGAAGGATAAAAGAGATCGAGAAAGCTGCTGACATAGACTTGGGGCGGGGGTGGGGGGGCAGTAAGAGTACCCCCTTCGGGTCTTTAGCCCGATGTGATGCAGCCACTAGCAGTCTGCTAAGGAAACAAAGGCAGTGTCTCAGAGCATGACACCAGACCCCCTCACCCACGACATGCATTGAGATAACATGGGCAGCAGGTGAGTCATCCCGGGCTAAAAAATGATTGACATGAATCTTGAAGAAAGGCAGATTTCCAGGCAAATATGTCATTTCCTTAACATAGACGAGGAGAACAAGGTAGGAGGAAAACTTACTGTTTGGTTCAGGTCACTTCTGAGCCTTTTGGGGGAACCGACCTGAAGCCAGAGTCTAGCCGAAATACACAGGCTTTGAACATCGCTGAAGACCAACATTTCCTAAGGAAAAAACGCATTGCTTAGCTCGAGGTCTGTCTGGGAAATTCTTACACATCAGGAGATGGCTCCGAGGTGGATTTCTACAAAGAACATCCATGCAAAGGACAAGCCTGCACAGCTCTGTGCACATCTGCCCCCTCCCCCCTCACAGCCAGCAGCATTTCCAAGTGACCTCCTAAGGCCTTCGCCAAACTACAGGGGCACCTCTGGGTTTCCTGTTTCCCTCATTTTTCGGAATCTTTTCTAAAAAAAAGAAAAACAAAAAACAAATTAAAAAAAAAAAAAACCCCGCACATTTCTTCGTAGAATGCCACAGTGGAAGGAAAACAGGCCTTCAATATTAAGACCTAAATTTGCAAAAACCTTGGAGCTTGGTGTTTTGGTTTGTTTTGTTTTGTTTGAATCAAACCACCACATCATTGAAAATTTTTACACGTTCTAATTATTCGGTTCCAAAACACCAAACTTGTACTGCACACGGTCCCCATGGAAAGGCCCCCTCAGCAGGACAGCCACAGATGCTGCCATGAAAGGGCAGCAGGGTGCCCTCCTCCCTTGTTTTCTGCCTGGGCGGCCACCGGGTTTTGAAACCCATGCACCCTACTAAGTTTCTAGGGTGCAATTCGTGGACCCTTCCCTTTCCCATCCCAGCAGGTGGTCAAGGGCCCGCTGGCCTCCAAAGTGCCAGAAGCAGGGCTGGGCCAGCCGGCCAGAGTTCAGGGTTCTGGCCCTTGGACTTGCAGCGGACACTAGGCTGCTTGGGAAAACCGCGCGGCTCTGACCTTTCAGCAAAGGGGTGGAGCGGTCAAGGCCTTGAGCCCAAAGGCGAGGCCTTTCTGCGACCGCCAGGTTGTGCCAACAGAGGGCGGACTACGTGGTTCCCTGCTCCACGCAGTCCCAGTTCCCTGACCTGTGGTCCGCACCCCTCCGCCGCGCCCACTGGATGCCGACCCTTGGGGACCCAGGAGCGCACGCAATGGGCGTTCCCAGCCGCCATGGCGACCCCCGAGAGGACAACGGGGAACCCCTCCCCTACCCCCGCCAGGAGCCGACCCCCGCCCCGCGCCGCCCCGCCCCTGCCATGCTCCCGGTGCCTTCCCAGCCGCAGTGGGGATCCCCGGAGCACAACTGGGACCGACCCCCACCCACAGCGATCGGAGTCTCCACCCGCGCCGCCCGGGTTGACCCCGCCCCGGGTGCGCTCCCGGCGCGGGTCCAGCCCCAGTGGCGGCCTCCGAGAGCACAACCGGGATGCCCGCCCCCGCTCCGCCATGACCGGACCCCCGCCCCCCGCCGCCCGGGTTCACCCCGCCCCTGGTGCGATCCCAGCGCGTTTCCAGCAGCAGTGGCCACCCCCGGGAGCACAACTGGGACCGCCCCCCATCCCCGCCACGACCCGATTCCCGACCCGCGCCGCCCGGCTTCGCCCCGCCCCGGGCGCGCTCCCGGTGCGCTGCCCACCTTCACCACGGGCTCCCGGTGAGCCCCGCCCCCACGCCCGGTTCCAGGAGAGCCTCTGGGACCTCGCTCCCGCCGCCCGGTGAAACGGGAGGACAATCCATCCAGCCCACAGAGGCAATCCAAGCTGTCTAGAATTCAGGGATCCAACGAGGACTACGGAAAGGAAAGATGACCTGACCTAAGAGGGCCATGATATTCTATAGAACCGGACAAAGTTGGTTTCCAAGGAAACTTGATTCCTTGGAACCCGGAAAGCTGGTTCTTTTCATATGCAATTCCAAACACTTAGCTCCTTACCAAAGCCTGCCTGGCCGCCAGCCCCACCCCCACTCCCCAGAAAAAAACGGCTCAAAGACATCTTTTCCATCTCAGGCGGAAAACTGGAAGATGTCTTGTCTTGTCTGTCTGGATTGATGTCTGTGTCAGTGTGAGCCTTGTGATTTTTGATAATAGTGCTCAAGTTCTGAGTTCTTATTTCAATGGTCTCAAGACAAGGCAGCCCTTGCCAACCCAACTGCTTCCAATACAAGAAAACATTGACCTCAGTGAATGTCCGAGTCCCGTGAACTGGGAACTAGTCAATATGAAATATCTAGTAGTTTTGGTTTTGCTCCTCTACTGTAGACATGTCTAAGAGTCATCAACATGAAGCACAAAATGTTCATAGTGCCTCGGTTTGTTCTAAGGTAAAAATTGCTATACCGTTTTATCTGTCACAAGCTTGTCAACAAGAAAGTACCTCGAAAGAACAGGAAGAAAACGAAAAATTAAATGTCATATGAGCTTTTAGATAAACTATGAACACTAATTACACTCTACACTATCTGCCTATGAGGGTCTTGATTGAAGGCAGAGGAGAAGGGGACGACAGAGGCTAAGATGGTTGGATGGCATCACTGATTCGATGGACATGAGTTTGAGCAAGCCCCTGGAGTTGGTGATGGACACGGAAGCCCAGCGTCCTGCAGGCCACGGGGTCCCAAAGAGTCAGACACGACTGAGCAACTGAACGGAACTGAACTTACAATCGTTTCCCCAGGTGTTTTGGTTACCCGAGTTTCTATCCTGTGCTAAACTAAGTGACGACAGTGTACTGAAGAGCTGGGTCATTTCCAAATAAATTAAAGTTCTGAAACATTCACGCCTTGAAAGGACCTCCCTTTTACACAGAAACAAAAGAGATTTTTGACTATCCAATAATAGTGTCTGGCACCATCCTGACATGTGGAACGTAAGAAAGCAATTTTTTTTGTTTTGTTTGGTTCTGATCTTGGGGGGTGTGTCTGTGTGCGCGTGTGTGTGTGTGTGTGTGTGTGCGTGTGCGTGTGCGGGGAAGCTGGGGGGGGGCGCTACTATCACTGATAGGTATGTTCACCAATCTGTCGAATGCCAATATAAAAGTCAGTTCTTGGTTGCTGAAGGGAAATGTATGACTTGGTATTAAAAGAAGGTATGTGGCATGAAATCGCATTTTCTGAAGGCAAACGACGTCGTTCTTTCTTCCAGGTGGCAGTTTCAGGATGGGAGAAGCAAAGGAATGGGTACAGAATGGGATAAGGAGGTTGGAGGGAAAGTGGACCCCCAGAAAAGAGTGTTGTGCCTAGCACAAGGTTTCTTGAGAGGTTGAACTGCCTTTGCTAATGGATTTTAAGTTTCTTTACCTCTTCCGTGATCTCTTCTAGGTTGACCTAGAACAGAAATCTTTTGTGAGCTTTGGCTAAGTGGAGAAGTATTATTGTTTCACGGTGACTTGTGTGATCCTACCTGACTGTTCTAAACCCTTTTGATATCTATGCACTGCTGCTGCTGCTGCTGCGAAGTCGTTTCAGTCGTGTCCGAGTCTGTGTGACCCCATGGACGGCAGCCCACCAGGCCCCGCAGTCCCTGGGGTTCTCTAGGCAAGAACACTGGAGTGGGTTGCCATGTCCTCCTCCAATGCATGAAAGTGCAATGTGAAAGTGAAGTCGCTCAGTCGTGTCCGACTCTGAGCGACCCCATGGACTGCAGCCTGCCAGGCTCTTCCGTCCATGGGATTTTCCAGGCAAGAGTACTGGAGTGGGGTGCCGTTGCCTTCTCCCATATCTATTCACAAGCCTGCCTAAATCATTGACTTCTAGCCACCTTTGGGATGCCAATGACCACCCACCCTTACCAGGCCACAGAGGAGAGAAAACACTTACCACAGGAGGTCCGGGTAAGGAACAAGGAACTGACAAGCTCCCACCAACCAGGATTCTGCAGAGGTCAACAAGAGGTCAGCAAGAGATGGGAGACTGCAGTCCAGAGGTCCTAGCAACTTCCAGCGAGCAGCAAAGACCCAGCATAGTCCAAACGAATTCAATGTTACCAAAAACAAATAAATAAACGGACAGAAGTTCTTTGAACACATGACTGAGATTAGGGGTGAGGCAGAACATGTATGTGCCAGGATACTCTTAAAGTACGAGAAAGCAGAGAAAGGAAAGACAACTCTCAAGCTGTCCAAAGTGATCAAAATGAATGAGTACACACTTTGACCTGTGTACACTAGCAGATAAAAATCTGAAAAGGAATTTTAAAAAAAATTCCCTTTCAATACTGTCAACATGAATCAAATGCTTTGCCACGGATGTCACGAGGATGCAAGACTGGCACACTGGAAATTCTACACCGTGGCTGAAAAAGATCCTGAATACATGGACAGATATTCCATAGCGATGGAGAGACTTAAGATGGCAATACCATGGAATGCATCTTCAATCTGAAATGAAGATTCGATATGACTTGATCGCTCAGAGCTTTTGTGTCATCAAGTGTTATGGAAGGATAAAAGAGATCGAGAAAGCTGCTGACATAGACTTGGGGCGGGGTGGGGGGGGCAGTAAGAGTACCCCCTTCGGGTCTTTAGCCCGATGTGATGCAGCCACTAGCAGTCTGCTAAGGAAACAAAGGCAGTGTCTCAGAGCATGACACCAGACCCCCTCACCCACGACATGCATTGAGATAACATGGGCAGCAGGTGAGTCATCCCGGGCTAAAAAATGATTGACATGAATCTTGAAGAAAGGCAGATTTCCAGGCAAATATGTCATTTCCTTAACATAGACGAGGAGAACAAGGTAGGAGGAAAACTTACTGTTTGGTTCAGGTCACTTCTGAGCCTTTTGGGGGAACCGACCTGAAGCCAGAGTCTAGCCGAAATACACAGGCTTTGAACATCGCTGAAGACCAACATTTCCTAAGGAAAAAACGCATTGCTTAGCTCGAGGTCTGTCTGGGAAATTCTTACACATCAGGAGATGGCTCCGAGGTGGATTTCTACAAAGAACATCCATGCAAAGGACAAGCCTGCACAGCTCTGTGCACATCTGCCCCCTCCCCCCCTCACAGCCAGCAGCATTTCCAAGTGACCTCCTAAGGCCTTCGCCAAACTACAGGGGCACCTCTGGGTTTCCTGTTTCCCTCATTTTTCGGAATCTTTTCTAAAAAAAAGAAAAACAAAAAACAAATTAAAAAAAAAAAAAAAACCCCGCACATTTCTTCGTAGAATGCCACAGTGGAAGGAAAACAGGCCTTCAATATTAAGACCTAAATTTGCAAAAACCTTGGAGCTTGGTGTTTTGGTTTGTTTTGTTTTGTTTGAATCAAACCACCACATCATTGAAAATTTTTACACGTTCTAATTATTCGGTTCCAAAACACCAAACTTGTACTGCACACGGTCCCCATGGAAAGGCCCCCTCAGCAGGACAGCCACAGATGCTGCCATGAAAGGGCAGCAGGGTGCCCTCCTCCCTTGTTTTCTGCCTGGGCGGCCACCGGGTTTTGAAACCCATGCACCCTACTAAGTTTCTAGGGTGCAATTCGTGGACCCTTCCCTTTCCCATCCCAGCAGGTGGTCAAGGGCCCGTTGGTCTCCAAAGTGCCAGAAGCAGGGCTGGGCCAGCCGGCCAGAGTTCAGGGTTCTGGCCCTTGGACTTGCAGCGGACACTAGGCTGCTTGGGAAAACCGCGCGGCTCTGACCTTTCAGCAAAGGGGTGGAGCGGTCAAGGCCTTGAGCCCAAAGGCGAGGCCTTTCTGCGACCGCCAGGTTGTGCCAACAGAGGGCGGACTACGTGGTTCCCTGCTCCACGCAGTCCCAGTTCCCTGACCTGTGGTCCGCACCCCTCCGCCGCGCCCACTGGATGCCGACCCTTGGGGACCCAGGAGCGCACGCAATGGGCGTTCCCAGCCGCCATGGCGACCCCCGAGAGGACAACGGGGAACCCCTCCCCTACCCCCGCCAGGAGCCGACCCCCGCCCCGCGCCGCCCCGCCCCTGCCATGCTCCCGGTGCCTTCCCAGCCGCAGTGGGGATCCCCGGAGCACAACTGGGACCGACCCCCACCCACAGCGATCGGAGTCTCCACCCGCGCCGCCCGGGTTGACCCCGCCCCGGGTGCGCTCCCGGCGCGGGTCCAGCCCCAGTGGCGGCCTCCGAGAGCACAACCGGGATGCCCGCCCCCGCTCCGCCATGACCGGACCCCCGCCCCCCGCCGCCCGGGTTCACCCCGCCCCTGGTGCGATCCCAGCGCGTTTCCAGCAGCAGTGGCCACCCCCGGGAGCACAACTGGGACCGCCCCCCATCCCCGCCACGACCCGATTCCCGACCCGCGCCGCCCGGCTTCGCCCCGCCCCGGGCGCGCTCCCGGTGCGCTGCCCACCTTCACCACGGGCTCCCGGTGAGCCCCGCCCCCACGCCCGGTTCCAGGAGAGCCTCTGGGACCTCGCTCCCGCCGCCCGGTGAAACGGGAGGACAATCCATCCAGCCCACAGAGGCAATCCAAGCTGTCTAGAATTCAGGGATCCAACGAGGACTACGGAAAGGAAAGATGACCTGACCTAGGAGGGCCATGATATTCTCTAGAACCGGACAAAGTTGGTTTCCAAGGAAACTTGATTCCTTGGAACCCGGAAAGCTGGTTCTTTTCATATGCAATTCCAAACCAGGAGCTCCTTCCCAAAGCCTGCCTGGCCAGCAGCCCCACCCCCCACTCCCCAGAAAAAACGGCTCAAAGAAATCTTTTCCATCTCAGGCGGAAAACTGGAAGATGTCTTGTCTTGTCTGTCTGGATTGATGTATGTGTCAGTGTGAGCCTTGTGATTTTTGATAATAGTGCTCAAGTTCTGAGTTCTTATTTCAATGGTCTCAAGACAAGGCAGCCCTTGCAAACCCAACTGCTTCCAATACAAGAAAACTTTGACCTCAGGGAATGTCAGAGTCCCGTGAACTGGGAACTAGTCAATATGAAATATCTAGTAGTTTTGTTTTTGCTCCTCTACTGTAGACATGTCTAAGAGTCATCAACATGAAGCACAAAATGTTCATAGTGCCTCGGTTTGTTCTAAGGTAAAAATTGCTATATCGTTCTATCTGTCACAAGCTTGTCAACAAGAAAGTACCTCGAAAGAACAGGAACAAAACGAAAAATTAAATGTGATATGAGCTTTTACATAAACTATGAACACTAATTACACTCGAAAATATCTGCCTATGAGAGTCTTGATTGAAGGCAGAGGAGAAGGGGACGACAGAGGCTAAGATGGTTGGATGGCATCACTGATTCGATGGACATGAGTTTGAGCAAGCCCCTGGAGTTGGTGATGGACACGGAAGCCCAGCGTCCTGCAGGCCACGGGGTCCCAAAGAGTCAGACACGACTGAGCCACTGAACTGAACTGAACATACAATCGTTTCTCCAGGTGTTTTGGTTACCCGAGTTTCTATCCTGTGCTAACCTAAGTGACGACCGTGTACTGAAGAGCTGGGTCATTTCCAAATAAATTAAAGTTCTGAAACATTCACGCCTTGAAAGGACCTCCCTTTTACACAGAAACAAAAGAGATTTTTGACTATCCAATAATAGTGTCTGGCACCATCCTGACATGTGAAACGTAAGAAAGCAATTTTTTTGGTTTGGTTTGGTTCTGATCTTGGGGGTGTGTGTGTGTGTGTGTGTGTGCGTGCGTGCGTGCGGGGGGAGGGGAGGGGCGCTACTATCACTGATAGGTATGTTCACCAATCTGTCGAATGCCAATATAAAAGTCAGTTCTTGCTTGCTGAAGGGAAATGTATGACTTGGTATTAAAAGAAGGTATGTGGCATGAAATCGCATTTTCTGAAGGAAAACGACGTCGTTCTTTCTTCCAGGTGGCAGTTTCAGGATGGGAGAAGCAAAGGAATGGGTACAGAATGGGATAAGGAGGTTGTAGGGAAAGTGGACCCCCAGAAAAGAGTGTTGTGCCTAGCACAAGGTTTCTTGAGAGGTTGAACTGCCTTTGCTAATGGATTTTAAGTTTCTTTACCTCTTCCGTGATCTCTTCTAGGTTGACCTAGAACAGAAATCTCTTGTTAGCTTTGGCTAAGTGGAGAAGTATTGCTTCACGGTGACTTGTGTGATCCTACCTGACTGTTCTAAACCCTTTTGATATCTATGCACTGCTGCTGCTGCTGCTGCTGCTGCTGCGAAGTCGTTTCAGTCGTGTCCGAGTCTGTGTGACCCCATGGACGGCAGCCCACCAGGCCCCGCAGTCCCTGGGGTTCTCCAGGCAAGAACACTGGAGTGGGTTGCCATGTGCTCCTCCAATGCATGAAAGTGAAATGTGAAAGTGAAGTCGCTCACTCGTGCCCGACTCTGAGCGGCCCCATGGACTGCAGCCTACCAGGCTCTTCCGTCCATGAGATTTTCCAGGCAAGAGTACTGGAGTGGGGTGCCATTGCCTTCTCCCATATCTATTCACAAGCCTGCCTAAATCATTGACTTCTAGCCACCTTTGGGATGCCAATGACCACCCACCCTTACCAGGCCGCAGAGGAGAGAAAACACTTACCACAGGAGGTCCGGGTAAGGAACAAGAAACTAACAAGCTCCCACCAACCAGGATTCTGCAGAGATCAACAAGAGGTCAGCAAGAGATGGGAGACTGCAGTCCAGAGGTCCTAGCAACTTCCAGCGAGCAGCAAAGACCCAGCATAGTCAAAACGAATTCAATGGTACCAAAAACAAATAAATAAACGGACAGAAGTTCTTGGAACACATGACTGAGGTTAGGGGTGAGGCAGTACATGTATGTGCCAGGATACTCTTAAAGTACGAGAAAGCAAAGAAAGGAAAGACAACTCTCAAGCTGTCCAAAGTGATAAAAAATGAATGATTACACAGTTTTACCTGTATAGACTAGCAGATAATAATCTGAAAAGGAATTTTAAAGAAAATTCCCTTTCTATACTGTCAACATGAATCAAATGCTTTGCCACGGATGTCACGAGGATGCAAGACTGGCACACTGGAGATTCTACACCGTGGCTTAAAAAGATCCTGAATACATGGACAGATATTCCATAGCGATGCAAAGACTTAAGATGGCAATACCATGGAATGCATCTTCAATCTGAAATGAAGATTCGATATGACTTGATCGCTCAGAGCTTTTGTGGCATCAAGTGTTATGGAAGGATAAAAGAGATCGAGAAAGCTGCTGACATAGACTTGGGGCGGGGGGGGGGGGGCAGTAAGAGTACCCCCTTCGGGTCTTTAGCCCGATGTGATGCAGCCACTAGCAGTCTGCTAAGGAAACAAAGGCAGTGTCTCAGAGCATGACACCAGACCCCCTCACCCACGACATGCATTGAGATAACATGGGCAGCAGGTGAGTCATCCCGGGCTAAAAAATGATTGACATGAATCTTGAAGAAAGGCAGATTTCCAGGCAAATATGTCATTTCCTTAACATAGACGAGGAGAACAAGGTAGGAGGAAAACTTACTGTTTGGTTCAGGTCACTTCTGAGCCTTTTGGGGGAACCGACCTGAAGCCAGAGTCTAGCGGAAATACACAGGCTTTGAACATCGCTGAAGACCAACATTTCCTAAGGAAAAACGCATTGCTTAGCTCGAGGTCTGTCTGGGAAATTCTTACACATCAGGAGATGGCTCCGAGGTGGATTTCTACAAAGAACATCCATGCAAAGGACAAGCCTGCACAGCTCTGTGCACATCTGCCCCCTCCCCCTCACAGCCAGCAGCATTTCCAAGTGACCTCCTAAGGCCTTCGCCAAACTACAGGGGCACCTCTGGGTTTCCTGTTTCCCTCATTTTTCGGAATCTTTTCAAAAAAAAGAAAAACAAAAAACAAATTAAAAAAAAAAAAAACCCCGCACATTTCTTCGTAGAATGCCACAGTGGAAGGAAAACAGGCCTTCAATATTAAGACCTAAATTTGCAAAAACCTTGGAGCTTGGTGTTTTGGTTTGTTTTGTTTTGTTTGAATCAAACCACCACATCATTGAAAATTTTTACACGTTCTAATTATTCGGTTCCAAAACACCAAACTTGTACTGCACACGGTCCCCATGGAAAGGCCCCCTCAGCAGGACAGCCACAGATGCTGCCATGAAAGGGCAGCAGGGTGCCCTCCTCCCTTGTTTTCTGCCTGGGCGGCCACCGGGTTTTGAAACCCATGCACCCTACTAAGTTTCTAGGGTGCAATTCGTGGACCCTTCCCTTTCCCATCCCAGCAGGTGGTCAAGGGCCCGCTGGCCTCCAAAGTGCCAGAAGCAGGGCTGGGCCAGCCGGCCAGAGTTCAGGGTTCTGGCCCTTGGACTTGCAGCGGACACTAGGCTGCTTGGGAAAACCGCGCGGCTCTGACCTTTCAGCAAAGGGGTGGAGCGGTCAAGGCCTTGAGCCCAAAGGCGAGGCCTTTCTGCGACCGCCAGGTTGTGCCAACAGAGGGCGGACTACGTGGTTCCCTGCTCCACGCAGTCCCAGTTCCCTGACCTGTGGTCCGCACCCCTCCGCCGCGCCCACTGGATGCCGACCCTTGGGGACCCAGGAGCGCACGCAATGGGCGTTCCCAGCCGCCACGGCGACCCCCGAGAGGACAACGGGGAACCCCTCCCCTACCCCCGCCAGGAGCCGACCCCCGCCCCGCGCCGCCCCGCCCCTGCCATGCTCCCGGTGCCTTCCCAGCCGCAGTGGGGATCCCCGGAGCACAACTGGGACCGACCCCCACCCACAGCGATCGGAGTCTCCACCCGCGCCGCCCGGGTTGACCCCGCCCCGGGTGCGCTCCCGGCGCGGGTCCAGCCCCAGTGGCGGCCTCCGAGAGCACAACCGGGATGCCCGCCCCCGCTCCGCCATGACCGGACCCCCGCCCCCCGCCGCCCGGGTTCACCCCGCCCCTGGTGCGATCCCAGCGCGTTTCCAGCAGCAGTGGCCACCCCCGGGAGCACAACTGGGACCGCCCCCCATCCCCGCCACGACCCGATTCCCGACCCGCGCCGCCCGGCTTCGCCCCGCCCCGGGCGCGCTCCCGGTGCGCTGCCCACCTTCACCACGGGCTCCCGGTGAGCCCCGCCCCCACGCCCGGTTCCAGGAGAGCCTCTGGGACCTCGCTCCCGCCGCCCGGTGAAACGGGAGGACAATCCATCCAGCCCACAGAGGCAATCCAAGCTGTCTAGAATTCAGGGATCCAACGAGGACTACGGAAAGGAAAGATGACCTGACCTAGGAGGGCCATGATATTCTCTAGAACCGGACAAAGTTGGTTTCCAAGGAAACTTGATTCCTTGGAACCCGGAAAGCTGGTTCTTTTCATATGCAATTCCAAACCAGGAGCTCCTTCCCAAAGCCTGCCTGGCCAGCAGCCCCACCCCCCACTCCCCAGAAAAAACGGCTCAAAGAAATCTTTTCCATCTCAGGCGGAAAACTGGAAGATGTCTTGTCTTGTCTGTCTGGATTGATGTATGTGTCAGTGTGAGCCTTGTGATTTTTGATAATAGTGCTCAAGTTCTGAGTTCTTATTTCAATGGTCTCAAGACAAGGCAGCCCTTGCAAACCCAACTGCTTCCAATACAAGAAAACTTTGACCTCAGGGAATGTCAGAGTCCCGTGAACTGGGAACTAGTCAATATGAAATATCTAGTAGTTTTGTTTTTGCTCCTCTACTGTAGACATGTCTAAGAGTCATCAACATGAAGCACAAAATGTTCATAGTGCCTCGGTTTGTTCTAAGGTAAAAATTGCTATATCGTTCTATCTGTCACAAGCTTGTCAACAAGAAAGTACCTCGAAAGAACAGGAACAAAACGAAAAATTAAATGTGATATGAGCTTTTACATAAACTATGAACACTAATTACACTCGAAAATATCTGCCTATGAGAGTCTTGATTGAAGGCAGAGGAGAAGGGGACGACAGAGGCTAAGATGGTTGGATGGCATCACTGATTCGATGGACATGAGTTTGAGCAAGCCCCTGGAGTTGGTGATGGACACGGAAGCCCAGCGTCCTGCAGGCCACGGGGTCCCAAAGAGTCAGACACGACTGAGCCACTGAACTGAACTGAACATACAATCGTTTCTCCAGGTGTTTTGGTTACCCGAGTTTCTATCCTGTGCTAACCTAAGTGACGACCGTGTACTGAAGAGCTGGGTCATTTCCAAATAAATTCAAGTTCTGAAACATTCACGCCTTGAAAGGACCTCCCTTTTACACAGAAACAAAAGAGATTTTTGACTATCCAATAATAGTGTCTGGCACCATCCTGACATGTGAAACGTAAGAAAGCAATTTTTTTGGTTTTGTTTGGTTCTGATCTTGGGGGTGTGTGTGTGTGTGTGTGTGTGTGTGCGTGCGTGCGTGCGGGGGAGGGGAGGGGCGCTACTATCACTGATAGGTATGTTCACCAATCTGTCGAATGCCAATATAAAAGTCAGTTCTTGGTTGCTGAAGGGAAATGTATGACTTGGTATTAAAAGAAGGTATGTGGCATGAAATCGCATTTTCTGAAGGAAAACGACGTCGTTCTTTCTTCCAGGTGGCAGTTTCAGGATGGGAGAAGCAAAGGAATGGGTACAGAATGGGATAAGGAGGTTGTAGGGAAAGTGGACCCCCAGAAAAGAGTGTTGTGCCTAGCACAAGGTTTCTTGAGAGGTTGAACTGCCTTTGCTAATGGATTTTAAGTTTCTTTACCTCTTCCGTGATCTCTTCTAGGTTGACCTAGAACAGAAATCTCTTGTTAGCTTTGGCTAAGTGGAGAAGTATTGCTTCACGGTGACTTGTGTGATCCTACCTGACTGTTCTAAACCCTTTTGATATCTATGCACTGTTGCTGCTGCTGCTGCTGCTGCTGCTGCGAAGTCGTTTCAGTCGTGTCCGAGTCTGTGTGACCCCATGGACGGCAGCCCACCAGGCCCCGCAGTCCCTGGGGTTCTCTAGGCAAGAACACTGGAGTGGGTTGCCATGTCCTCCTCCAATGCATGAAAGTGCAATGTGAAAGTGAAGTCGCTCAGTCGTGTCCGACTCTGAGCGACCCCATGGACTGCAGCCTGCCAGGCTCTTCCGTCCATGGGATTTTCCAGGCAAGAGTACTGGAGTGGGGTGCCGTTGCCTTCTCCCATATCTATTCACAAGCCTGCCTAAATCATTGACTTCTAGCCACCTTTGGGATGCCAATGACCACCCACCCTTACCAGGCCACAGAGGAGAGAAAACACTTACCACAGGAGGTCCGGGTAAGGAACAAGGAACTACCAAGCTCCCACCAACCAGGATTCTGCAGAGGTCAACAAGAGGTCAGCAAGAGATGGGAGACTGCAGTCCAGAGGTCCTAGCAACTTCCAGCGAGCAGCAAAGACCCAGCATAGTCCAAACGAATTCAATGTTACCAAAAACAAATAAATAAACGGACAGAAGTTCTTTGAACACATGACTGAGATTAGGGGTGAGGCAGAACATGTATGTGCCAGGATACTCTTAAAGTACGAGAAAGCAGAGAAAGGAAAGACAACTCTCAAGCTGTCCAAAGTGATCAAAATGAATGAGTACACAGTTTGACCTGTGTACACTAGCAGATAAAAATCTGAAAAGGTATTTTTAAAAAATTCCCTTTCAATACTGTCAACATGAATCAAATGCTTTGCCACGGATGTCACGAGGATGCAAGACTGGCACACTGGAAATTCTACACCGTGGCTGAAAAAGATCCTGAATACATGGACAGATATTCCATAGCGATGGAGAGACTTAAGATGGCAATACCATGGAATGCATCTTCAATCTGAAATGAAGATTCGATATGACTTGATCGCTCAGAGCTTTTGTGGCATCAAGTGTTATGGAAGGATAAAAGAGATCGAGAAAGCTGCTGACATAGACTTGGGGCGGGGTGGGGGGGGGGGGCAGTAAGAGTACCCCCTTCGGGTCTTTAGCCCGATGTGATGCAGCCACTAGCAGTCTGCTAAGGAAACAAAGGCAGTGTCTCAGAGCATGACACCAGACCCCCTCACCCACGACATGCACTGAGATAACATGGGCAGCAGGTGAGTCATCCCGGGCTAAAAAATGATTGACATGAATCTTGAAGAAAGGCAGATTTCCAGGCAAATATGTCATTTCCTTAACATAGACGAGGAGAACAAGGTAGAAGGAAAACTTACTGTTTGGTTCAGGTCACTTCTGAGCCTTTTGGGGGAACCGACCTGAAGACAGAGTCTAGCGGAAATACACAGGCTTTGAACATCGCTGAAGACCAACATTTCCTAAGGAAAAAACGCATTGCTTAGCTCGAGGTCTGTCTGGGAAATTCTTACACATCAGGAGATGGCTCCGAGGTGGATTTCTACAAAGAACATCCATGCAAAGGACAAGCCTGCACAGCTCTGTGCACATCTGCCCCCTCCCCCCCTCACAGCCAGCAGCATTTCCAAGTGACCTCCTAAGGCCTTCGCCAAACTACAGGGGCACCTCTGGGTTTCCTGTTTCCCTCATTTTTCGGAATCTTTTCTAAAAAAAAGAAAAACAAAAAACAAATTAAAAAAAAAAAAAAAAAACCCGCACATTTCTTCGTAGAATGCCACAGTGGAAGGAAAACAGGCCTTCAATATTAAGACCTAAATTTGCAAAAACCTTGGAGCTTGGTGTTTTGGTTTGTTTTGTTTTGTTTGAATCAAACCACCACATCATTGAAAATTTTTACACGTTCTAATTATTCGGTTCCAAAACACCAAACTTGTACTGCACACGGTCCCCATGGAAAGGCCCCCTCAGCAGGACAGCCACAGATGCTGCCATGAAAGGGCAGCAGGGTGCCCTCCTCCCTTGTTTTCTCCCTGGGCGGCCACCGGGTTTTGAAACCCATGCACCCTACTAAGTTTCTAGGGTGCAATTCGTGGACCCTTCCCTTTCCCATCCCAGCAGGTGGTCAAGGGCCCGCTGGCCTCCAAAGTGCCAGAAGCAGGGCTGGGCCAGCCGGCCAGAGTTCAGGGTTCTGGCCCTTGGACTTGCAGCGGACACTAGGCTGCTTGGGAAAACCGCGCGGCTCTGACCTTTCAGCAAAGGGGTGGAGCGGTCAAGGCCTTGAGCCCAAAGGCGAGGCCTTTCTGCGACCGCCAGGTTGTGCCAACAGAGGGCGGACTACGTGGTTCCCTGCTCCACGCAGTCCCAGTTCCCTGACCTGTGGTCCGCACCCCTCCGCCGCGCCCACTGGATGCCGACCCTTGGGGACCCAGGAGCGCACGCAGTGGGCGTTCCCAGCCGCCACGGCGACCCCCGAGAGGACAACGGGGAACCCCTCCCCTACCCCCGCCAGGAGCCGACCCCCCCCCCGCGCCGCCCCGCCCCTGCCATGCTCCCGGTGCCTTCCCAGCCGCAGTGGGGATCCCCGGAGCACAACTGGGACCGACCCCCACCCACAGCGATCGGAGTCTCCACCCGCGCCGCCCGGGTTGACCCCGCCCCGGGTGCGCTCCCGGCGCGGGTCCAGCCCCAGTGGCGGCCTCCGAGAGCACAACTGGGATGCCCGCCCCCGCTCCGCCATGACCGGACCCCCGCCCCCCGCCCCCCGCCGCCCGGGTTCACCCCGCCCCTGGTGCGATCCCAGCGCGTTTCCAGCAGCAGTGGCCACCCCCGGGAGCACAACTGGGACCGCCCCCCATCCCCGCCACGACCCGATTCCCGACCCGCGCCGCCCGGCTTCGCCCCGCCCCGGGCGCGCTCCCGGTGCGCTGCCCACCTTCACCACGGGCTCCCGGTGAGCCCCGCCCCCACGCCCGGTTCCAGGAGAGCCTCTGGGACCTCGCTCCCGCCGCCCGGTGAAACGGGAGGACAATCCATCCAGCCCACAGAGGCAATCCAAGCTGTCTAGAATTCAGGGATCCAACGAGGACTACGGAAAGGAAAGATGACCTGACCTAGGAGGGCCATGATATTCTCTAGAACCGGACAAAGTTGGTTTCCAAGGAAACTTGATTCCTTGGAACCCGGAAAGCTGGTTCTTTTCATATGCAATTCCAAACCAGGAGCTCCTTCCCAAAGCCTGCCTGGCCGCCAGCCCCACCCCCCACTCCCCAGAAAAAAAGGCTCAAAGACATCTTTTCCATCTCAGGCGGAAAACTGGAAGATGTCTTGTCTTGTCTGTCTGGATTGATGTATGTGTCAGTGTGAGCCTTGTGATTTTTGATAATAGTGCTCAAGTTCTGAGTTCTTATTTCAATGGTCTCAAGACAAGGCAGCCCTTGCCAACCCAACTGCTTCCAATACAAGAAAACATTGACCTCAGTGAATGTCAGAGTCCCGTGAACTGGGAACTAGTCAATATGAAATATCTAGTAGTTTTGGTTTTGCTCCTCTACTGTAGACATGTCTAAGAGTCATCAACATTAAGCACAAAATGTTCATAGTGCCTCGGTTTGTTCTAAGGTAAAAATTGCTATACCGTTTTATCTGTCACAAGCTTGTCAACAAGAAAGTACCTCGAAAGAACAGGAACAAAACGAAAAATTAAATGTCATATGAGCTTTTAGATAAACTATGAACACTAATTACACTCTACACTATCTGCCTATGAGGGTCTTGATTGAAGGCAGAGGAGAAGGGGACGACAGAGGCTAAGATGGTTGGATGGCATCACTGATTCGATGGACATGAGTTTGAGCAAGCCCCTGGAGTTGGTGATGGACACGGAAGCCCAGCGTCCTGCAGGCCACGGGGTCCCAAAGAGTCAGACACGACTGAGCAACTGAACGGAACTGAACTTACAATCGTTTCTCCAGGTGTTTTGGTTACCCGAGTTTCTATCCTGTGCTAAACTAAGTGACGACCGTGTACTGAAGAGCTGGGTCATTTCCAAATAAATTAAAGTTCTGAAACATTCACGCCTTGAAAGGACCTCCCTTTTACACAGAAACAAAAGAGATTTTTGACTATCCAATAATAGTGTCTGGCACCATCCTGACATGTGGAACGTAAGAAAGCAATTTTTTTTGTTTGGTTTGGTTCTGATCTTGGGGGTGTGTGTGTGTGTGTGTGTGCGTGCGTGCGTGCGGGGGAGGGGAGGGGCGCTACTATCACTGATAGGTATGTTCACCAATCTGTCGAATGCCAATATAAAAGTCAGTTCTTGGTTGCTGAAGGGAAATGTATGACTTGGTATTAAAAGAAGGTATGTGGCATGAAATCGCATTTTCTGAAGGAAAACGACGTCGTTCTTTCTTCCAGGTGGCAGTTTCAGGATGGGAGAAGCAAAGGAATGGGTACAGAATGGGATAAGGAGGTTGGAGGGAAAGTGGACCCCCAGAAAAGAGTGTTGTGCCTAGCACAAGGTTTCTTGAGAGGTTGAACTGCCTTTGCTAATGGATTTTAAGTTTCTTTACCTCTTCCGTGATCTCTTCTAGGTTGACCTAGAACAGAAATCTTTTGTGAGCTTTGGCTAAGTGGAGAAGTATTATTGTTTCACGGTGACTTGTGTGATCCTACCTGACTGTTCTCAACCCTTTTGATATCTATGCACTGCTGCTGCTGCTGCTGCTAAGTCGTTTCAGTCGTGTCCGAGTCTGTGTGACCCCATGGACGGCAGCCCACCAGGCCCCGCAGTCCCTGGGGTTCTCTAGGCAAGAACACTGGAGTGGGTTGCCATGTCCTCCTCCAATGCATGAAAGTGAAATGTGAAAGTGAAGTCGCTCACTCGTGCCCGACTCTGAGCGACCCCATGGACTGCAGCCTACCAGGCTCTTCCGTCCATGAGATTTTCCAGGCAAGAGTACTGGAGTGGGGTGCCATTGCCTTCTCCCATATCTATTCACAAGCCTGCCTAAATCATTGACTTCTAGCCACCTTTGGGATGCCAATGACCACCCACCCTTACCAGGCCGCAGAGGAGAGAAAACACTTACCACAGGAGGTCCGGGTAAGGAACAAGGAACTAACAAGCTCCCACCAACCAGGATTCTGCAGAGGTCAACAAGAGGTCAGCAAGAGATGGGAGACTGCAGTCCAGAGGTCCTAGCAACTTCCAGCGAGCAGCAAAGACCCAGCATAGTAAAAACGAATTCAATGCTACCAAAAACAAATAAATAAACGGACAGAAGTTCTTGGAACACATGACTGAGGTTAGGGGTGAGGCAGTACATGTATGTGCCAGGATACTCTTAAAGTATACTGTTAACATAGATGAGGAGAACAAGGTAGGAGGAAAACTTACTGTTTGGTTCAGGTCGCTTCTGAGCCTTTTGGGGGAACCGACCTGAAGCCAGAGTCTAGCAGAAATACAGAGGCTTTGAACATCGCTGAAGACCAACATTTCCTAAGGAAAAAACGCATTGCTTAGCTCAAGGTTTGTCTGGGAAATTCTTACACATCAGGAGATGGCTCCGAGGTGGATTTCTACAAAGAACATCCATGCAAAGGACAAGCCTGCACAGCTCTGTGCACATCTGCCCCCTCCCCCCCTCACAGCCAGCAGCATTTCCAAGTGACCTCCTAAGGCCTTCGCCAAACTACAGGGGCACCTCTGGGCTTCCTGTTTCCCTCATTTTTCAGAATCTTTTCTTAAAAAAAAGAAAAACAAAAAACAAATTAAAAAACAAACAAACAAAAAAAAACCCGCACATTTCTTCGTACAGTGCCACAGTGGAAGGAAAACAGGCCTTCAATATTAAGACCTAAATTTGCAAAAAACTTGGAGCTTGGTTTTTTGTTTTGTTTTGCTTTGTTTTGTTTGAATCAAACCACCACATCATTTAAAATTTTTACACGTTCTAATTATTCGGTTCCAAAACACCAAACTTGTACTGCACACGGTCCCCATGGAAAGGCCCCCTCAGCAGGACAGCCACAGATGCTGCCATGAAAGGGCAGCAGGGTGCCCTCCTCCCTTGTTTGCTGCCTGGGCGGCCACCGGGTTTTGAAACCCATGCACCCTACTAAGTTTCTAGGGTGCAATTCGTGGACCCTTCCCTTTCCCATCCCAGCAGGTGGTCAAGGGCCCGCTGGCCTCCAAAGTGCCAGAAGCAGGGCTGGGCCAGCCGGCCACAGTTCAGGGTTCTGGCCCTTGGACTTGCAGCGGACACTCGGCTGCTTGGGAAAACCGCGCGGCTCTGACCTTTCAGCAAAGGGGTGGAGCGGTCAAGGCCTTGAGCCCAAAGGCGAGGCCTTTCTGCGACCGCCAGGTTGTGCCAACAGAGGGCGGACTACGTGGTTCCCTGCTCCACGCAGTCCCAGTTCCCTGACCTGTGGTCCGCACCCCTCCGCCGCGCCCACTGGATGCCGATCCTTGGGGACCCAGGAGCGCACGCAATGGGCGTTCCCAGCCACCACGGCGACCCCCGAGAGGACAACGGGGAAGCCCTCCCCACCCCCGCCAGGAGCCGACCCCCACCCCGCGCCGCCCCGCCCCTGCCATGCTCCCGGTGCCTTCCCAGCCGCAGTGGGGATTCCCGGAGCACAACTGGGACCGCCCCCCATCCCCGCCACGACCCGATTCCCGACCCGCGCCGCCCGGCTTCGCCCCGCCCCGGGCGCGCTCCCGGTGCGCTGCCCACCTTCACCACGGGCTCCCGGTGAGCCCCGCCCCCACGCCCGGTTCCAGGAGAGCCTCTGGGACCTCGCTCCCGCCGCCCGGTGAAACGGGAGGACAATCCATCCAGCCCACAGAGGCAATCCAAGCTGTCTAGAATTCAGGGATCCAACGAGGACTACGGAAAGGAAAGATGACCTGACCTAGGAGGGCCATGATATTCTCTAGAACCGGACAAAGTTGGTTTCCAAGGAAACTTGATTCCTTGGAACCCGGAAAGCTGGTTCTTTTCATATGCAATTCCAAACCAGGAGCTCCTTCCCAAAGCCTGCCTGGCCGCCAGCCCCACCCCCCACTCCCCAGAAAAAACGGCTCAAAGAAATCTTTTCCATCTCACGCGGAAAACTGGAAGATGTCTTGTCTTGTCTGTCTGGATTGATGTATGTGTCAGTGTGAGCCTTGTGATTTTTGATAATAGTGCTCAAGTTCTGAGTTCTTATTTCAATGGTCTCAAGACAAGGCAGCCCTTGCAAACCCAACTGCTTCCAATACAAGAAAACTTTGACCTCAGGGAATGTCAGAGTCCCGTGAACTGGGAACTAGTCAATATGAAATATCTAGTAGTTTTGTTTTTGCTCCTCTACTGTAGACATGTCTAAGAGTCATCAACATGAAGCACAAAATGTTCATAGTGCCTCGGTTTGTTCTAAGGTAAAAATTGCTATATCGTTCTATCTGTCACAAGCTTGTCAACAAGAAAGTACCTCGAAAGAACAGGAACAAAACGAAAAATTAAATGTGATATGAGCTTTTACATAAACTATGAACACTAATTACACTCGAAAATATCTGCCTATGAGAGTCTTGATTGAAGGCAGAGGAGAAGGGGACGACAGAGGCTAAGATGGTTGGATGGCATCACTGATTCGATGGACATGAGTTTGAGCAAGCCCCTGGAGTTGGTGATGGACACGGAAGCCCAGCGTCCTGCAGGCCACGGGGTCCCAAAGAGTCAGACACGACTGAGCCACTGAACTGAACTGAACATACAATCGTTTCTCCAGGTGTTTTGGTTACCCGAGTTTCTATCCTGTGCTAACCTAAGTGACGACCGTGTACTGAAGAGCTGGGTCATTTCCAAATAAATTAAAGTTCTGAAACATTCACGCCTTGAAAGGACCTCCCTTTTACACAGAAACAAAAGAGATTTTTGACTATCCAATAATAGTGTCTGGCACCATCCTGACATGTGAAACGTAAGAAAGCAATTTTTTTGGTTTGGTTTGGTTCTGATCTTGGGGGTGTGTGTGTGTGTGTGTGTGTGCGTGCGTGCGTGCGGGGGAGGGGAGGGGCGCTACTATCACTGATAGGTATGTTCACCAATCTGTCGAATGCCAATATAAAAGTCAGTTCTTGCTTGCTGAAGGGAAATGTATGACTTGGTATTAAAAGAAGGTATGTGGCATGAAATCGCATTTTCTGAAGGAAAACGACGTCGTTCTTTCTTCCAGGTGGCAGTTTCAGGATGGGAGAAGCAAAGGAATGGGTACAGAATGGGATAAGGAGGTTGTAGGGAAAGTGGACCCCCAGAAAAGAGTGTTGTGCCTAGCACAAGGTTTCTTGAGAGGTTGAACTGCCTTTGCTAATGGATTTTAAGTTTCTTTACCTCTTCCGTGATCTCTTCTAGGTTGACCTAGAACAGAAATCTCTTGTTAGCTTTGGCTAAGTGGAGAAGTATTGCTTCACGGTGACTTGTGTGATCCTACCTGACTGTTCTAAACCCTTTTGATATCTATGCACTGCTGCTGCTGCTGCTGCTGCTGCTGCGAAGTCGTTTCAGTCGTGTCCGAGTCTGTGTGACCCCATGGACGGCAGCCCACCAGGCCCCGCAGTCCCTGGGGTTCTCCAGGCAAGAACACTGGAGTGGGTTGCCATGTGCTCCTCCAATGCATGAAAGTGAAATGTGAAAGTGAAGTCGCTCACTCGTGCCCGACTCTGAGCGGCCCCATGGACTGCAGCCTACCAGGCTCTTCCGTCCATGAGATTTTCCAGGCAAGAGTACTGGAGTGGGGTGCCATTGCCTTCTCCCATATCTATTCACAAGCCTGCCTAAATCATTGACTTCTAGCCACCTTTGGGATGCCAATGACCACCCACCCTTACCAGGCCGCAGAGGAGAGAAAACACTTACCACAGGAGGTCCGGGTAAGGAACAAGAAACTAACAAGCTCCCACCAACCAGGATTCTGCAGAGATCAACAAGAGGTCAGCAAGAGATGGGAGACTGCAGTCCAGAGGTCCTAGCAACTTCCAGCGAGCAGCAAAGACCCAGCATAGTCAAAACGAATTCAATGGTACCAAAAACAAATAAATAAACGGACAGAAGTTCTTGGAACACATGACTGAGGTTAGGGGTGAGGCAGTACATGTATGTGCCAGGATACTCTTAAAGTACGAGAAAGCAAAGAAAGGAAAGACAACTCTCAAGCTGTCCAAAGTGATAAAAAATGAATGATTACACAGTTTTACCTGTATAGACTAGCAGATAATAATCTGAAAAGGAATTTTAAAGAAAATTCCCTTTCTATACTGTCAACATGAATCAAATGCTTTGCCACGGATGTCACGAGGATGCAAGACTGGCACACTGGAGATTCTACACCGTGGCTGAAAAAGATCCTGAATACATGGACAGATATTCCATAGCGATGCAAAGACTTAAGATGGCAATACCATGGAATGCATCTTCAATCTGAAATGAAGATTCGGTATGACTTGATCGCTCAGAGCTTTTGTGTCATCAAGTGTTATGAAAGGATCAAAGAGATCGAGAAAGCTGCTGACATAGACTTGGGGCGGGGTGGGGGGGGGGCAGTAAGAGTAACCCCTGCTGGTCTTTAGCCCGATGTGATGCAGCCACTAGCAGTCTGCTAAGGAAACAAAGGCAGTGTCTCAGAGCATGACACCAGACCCCCTCACCCACGACATGCATTGAGATAACATGGGCATCAGGTGAGTCATCCCGGGCTAAAAAATGATTGACATGAATCTTGAAGAAAGGCAGATTTCCAGGCAAATATGTCATTTTCTTAACATAGACGAGGAGAACAAGGTAAGAGGAAAACTTACTGTTTGGTTCAGGTCGCTTCTGAGCCTTTTGGGGGAACCGACCTGAAGCCAGAGTCTAGCGGAAATACACAGGCTTTGAACATCGCTGAAGACCAACATTTCCTAAGGAAAAAACGCATTGCTTAGCTCAAGGTTTGTCTGGGAAATTCTTACACATCAGGAGATGGCTCCGAGGTGGATTTCTACAAAGAACATCCATGCAAAGGACAAGCCTGCACAGCTCTGTGCACATCTGCCCCCTCCCCCCCTCACAGCCAGCAGCATTTCCAAGTGACCTCCTAAGGCCTTCGCCAAACTACAGAGGCACCTCTGGGCTTCCTGTTTCCCTCATTTTCCGGAATCTTTTCTAAAAAAAAAAGAAAAACAAAAAACAATTAAAAACAAAAAAAAAAACCCGCACATTTCTTCGTACAATGCCACAGTGGAAGGAAAACAGGCCTTCAATATTAAGACCTAAATTTGCAAAAAACTTGGAGCTTGGTTTTTTGTTTTGTTTTGTTTTGTTTTGTTTGAATCAAACCACCACATCATTGAAAATTTTTACACGTTCTAATTATTCGGTTCCAAAACACCAAACTTGTACTGCACACGGTCCCCATGGAAAGGCCCCCTCAGCAGGACAGCCACAGATGCTGCCATGAAAGGGCAGCAGGGTGCCCTCCTCCCTTGTTTGCTGCCTGGGCGGCCACCGGGTTTTGAAACCCATGCACCCTACTAAGTTTCTAGGGTGCAATTCGTGGACCCTTCCCTTTCCCATCCCAGCAGGTGGTCAAGGGCCCGCTGGCCTCCAAAGTGCCAGAAGCAGGGCTGGGCCAGCCGGCCACAGTTCAGGGTTCTGGCCCTTGGACTTGCAGCGGACACTCGGCTGCTTGGGGAAACCGCGCGGCTCTGACCTTTCAGCAAAGGGGTGGAGCGGTCAAGGCCTTGAGCCCAAAGGCGAGGCCTTTCTGCGACCGCCAGGTTGTGCCAACAGAGGGCGGACTACGTGGTTCCCTGCTCCACGCAGTCCCAGTTCCCTGACCTGTGGTCCGCACCCCTCCGCCGCGCCCACTGGATGCCGATCCTTGGGGACCCAGGAGCGCACGCAATGGGCGTTCCCAGCCGCCACGGCGACCCCCGAGAGGACAACGGGGAAGCCCTCCCCCACCCCCGCCAGGAGCCGACCCCCGCCCCGCGCCGCCCCGCCCCTGCCATGCTCCCGGTGCCTTCCCAGCCGCAGTGGGGATCCCCGGAGCACAACTGGGACCGCCCCCCATCCCCGCCACGACCCGATTCCCGACCCGCGCCGCCCGGCTTCGCCCCGCCCTGGGCGCGCTCCCGGTGCGCGGCCCACCTTCACCACGGGCTCCCGGTGAGCCCCGCCCCCACGCCCGGTTCCAGGAGAGCCTCTGGGACCTCGCTCCCGCCGCCCGGTGAAACGGGAGGACAATCCATCCAGCCCACAGAGGCAATCCAAGCTGTCTAGAATTCAGGGATCCAACGAGGACTACGGAAAGGAAAGATGACCTGACCTAGGAGGGCCATGATATTCTACAGAACCGGACAAAGTTGGTTTCCAAGGAAACTTGATTCCTTGGAACCCGGAAAGCTGGTTCTTTTCATATGCAATTCCAAACCAGGAGCTCCTTCCCAAAGCCTGCCTGGCCGCCAGCCCCACCCCCCCCCTCCCCAGAAAAAAACGGCTCAAAGAAATCTTTTCCATCTCAGGCGGAAAACTGGAAGATGTCTTGTCTTGTCTGTCTGGATTGATGTATGTGTCAGTGTGAGCCTTGTGATTTTTGATAATAGTGCTCAAGTTCTGAGTTCTTATTTCAATGGTCTCAAGACAAGGCAGCCCTTGCAAACCAAACCGCTTCCAATACAAGAAAACATTGACCTCAGGGAATGTCAGAGTCCCGTGAACTGGGAACTAGTCAATATTAAATATCTAGTAGTTTTGTTTTTGCTCCTCTAGTGTAGACATGTCTAAGAGTCATCAACATGAAGCACAAAATGTTCATAGTGCCTCGGTTTGTTCTAAGGTAAAAATTGCTATATCGTTCTATCTGTCACAAGCTTGTCAACAAGAAAGTACCTCGAAAGAACAGGAACAAAACGAAAAATTAAATGTGATATGAGCTTTTAGATAAACTATGAACACTAATTACACTCGAAAATATCTGCCTATGAGAGTCTTGATTGAAGGCAGAGGAGAAGGGGACGACAGAGGCTAAGATGGTTGAATGGCGTCACTGATTCGATGGACATGAGTTTGAGCAAGCCCCTGGAGTTAGAGATGGACACAGAAGCCAGGTGTCCTGCAGGCCAAGGGGTCCGAAAGAGTCAGACACGACTGAGCAACTGAACTGAACTGAACTTACAATCATTTCTCCAGATGTTTTGGTTACCCGAGTTTCTATCCTGTGCTAAACTAAGTGACGACAGTGTACTGAAGAGCTGGGTGATTTCCAATTAAATTAAAATTCTGACACATTCACGCCTTGAAAGGACGTCCCTTTTACACAGAAACAAGGGCGGACTGCTCCACGCAGTCCCATTTCCCTTACCTGTGGTCCGCCCCTTCCACCTCGCCCTAGGATGCCGATCCTTGGGGCCCCAGGAGCGCACGCCATGGTCGTTCCCAGCCGCCATGGCGACCCCTGAGAGGCTCACTGACCTCGCCGTCGTACCTTGAGAAACCGCACACTGGGGCCGCGCTCGAGAACAACCCCGAGACTCTCCCGTCATCGCGAGATGAGGGCCGTCGTCTCCTGCATGGCCTAGAGACCAATCTCGCGACCTCTCTCCAAACGCCTCAGGAGCCTTGAATCCGTTTAGACCACCCAGTGAGCTCCAAGAGAAACCCGTCGCGTTTGAGAGCAGAGCGGGTTTCTTTGCTTCCACTCGAGATGAATGCCTGTCTCCCCGGGTGCATCTGGAATGCAACCCCGAGATCCCTGTCGCCCGTGGAGAGGAACATTTGCTTCTGGACACAAGCCTAGATGAGGTCTATTGGCCTTGCAGTCACTCGAGAGAAATCCCCAGCTTTCCTTCGCAACTCGAATGGAAGAATGGACTTCCCTGGGCCAACACAAGAGGCATCCTGAATTCCCCGTCGTAATTCGAGAATCCTGCTACACCTCGAGAAAAACCACGTGGTTCCCCCGTCATCGCAAGATGTAGCCCTGTGCCGCTACAGCGTCTCAGGAGAAGTCCCACTTTAGGAATTGGAGTTCGAAACGGTACTTGTCACCCTTGATGCGACCCACAAAGTGCCCCGACATCCCGGTCTCACTCGAGAGGAACACGGAAGTTTTCCGGCAACACTTCCTCTGAGCCCCTTCTACCCTCCTGATCTGGACAGGAGGGTCGACTCCCCTATTTGTCTAGAAGGGGTTCCCGACCTTCCGGTCGCACCTCAGGATGAGGCCGGTCTCACGACGACATTCCAGACGTGGCCTCGTGGGTGGTTCCACATTCCGAAGGACCCCGATTTCCCCGTCCCCTCTTGATAAGAACCTGATGCCCGGACACCTCTTCGAACTCCACCCTGTGAATGAAGTCAACACGAAGGGGTAGTGACTCGCCCGAGCATCGTCGGGAAAAACCCCCAGGTTCCAAATACCGCTCGACAAGTGGCCTGTCTCCCCGGGAACACCTCGAGAGGCAAGCGGAGTTCCAATTCTCAACACAAGACGAGGCCTGACTCTCCTTTCCCAAGTCTGCAGGGACCCTGGTATCGGAGTCTGAAATCAGAGGAACCCTGAGGTTCCTGCCTCAACTGGAGATGAGGCCCTCTTCCAATGCACCAAACCCAGTGAAGTGCCGAGAGGCCCCTCCCACCTCCAGTTTCCCTGACTTCTCAGGGCCACCAGCAGAAGCCCCCTGAGGTCACCTGCACAAGTCGAGGGAACCCAGGGTGTCCTGCCTCAAACCGGAAAAGACCTCGAGAGAACTTCTTCAACACGTCTCGAGGCCACATTCCCCTACCATGGCTGGAGAGCAATGATGCGTTCCTCTCGCCATTCGCATGGCGACCCGACTTCCTTGGCGCCCCACGAGAGGCTCACTGATTTCGCTGTCGTACCTCGCGAGAAACCGCACACTGGGGTCGCCGCTCGAGAACAACTGCGGGACTCCCCCGTCATCGCGAGATGAGGGCCATCATCTCCTGCATGGCCTAGGGACCAATCTCGCGAACTTTCTCCAAACGCCTCAGGAGGCTTTACTCCCTTTAGTCCACCTAGTGAGCTCCAAGAGATACCTGTCGCGACTCGAGAGCAGAGCGGGGTTCTTTGCTTCCACTCGAGATGAATTCCTGTCTCCCGGGTGCGTCTGGATGCAACCCCGAGGTTCCTGTCGCCCCTGGAGAAGAACATTGCCTTCTGGACACAAGCCTAGATGAGGTCTATTGGCCCTGCAGTCACTCGAGAGCAATCCTCAGCTTTCCTTCGCAACTCGAATGGAAGATTGGACTTCCCTGGGCCAACACAAGAGGCATCCTGAATTCCCCGTCGTAACTCGAGAATCCCGCCGCAACTCGAGAAAAACCAGGTGATTCCCCCGTCATCGCAAGATGAAGCCCTTTCCCGGTACTGCGACTCCGGAAACGTCCCACGTTAGGAATTAAAGGTCGAAACGGTACTTGGCACCGTTGATGGGCCCCACAAAGTTCCCCCACGTTCCGGTCTCCCTGGAGAGGAACACCGAGGTTTTCCGGCACCACTTCCTCTGAGCCCCTTCTACCCTCCTGATCTCGACAGGAGGGTCGACTCCCCTGCTTTGTCTGGAAGGGGTTCCCGACCTTCCCGTCGCACCTCAGGATGAGGCCGGTCTCACGACGACATTCCAGACGTGGCCTCGTGGGTGCTTCCACATAGTGAAGGACCCCGATTTCCCGGTCCCCTCTTGATAAGAACCCGATGCCCGGACACCTCTCCGAACACCACCCTGTGAATGAAGTCAACACGAAGGGGCATTCACTCGCACATTCATCGTCCGGAAAAACCCCCAGGTTCCAAATACAGCTCGACAAGTGGCCTCTCTCCCCGGGGACACCTTGAGAGATAAGCGGAGTTCCATGCCACAACCCAAGACGAGGCCTGACTCTCCTGTCCCAAGTCTGCAGGGACCCTGCGATCGGAGTCTGAAATCAGAAGAACCCTGAGGTTCCTGCCTCAACTGGAGATGAGGCCCTCTTCCAATGCACCAAACCCAGTGGAGTCCCGAGAGGCCCTTCCCACCTCCAGTTTCCCTGACTTCTCAGAGCCACCATGAGAAGCCCCCTGAGGTCAGCTGCACAAGTCGAGGGAAGCCAGGGTTTCCTGCCTCAACCCGAGAAAGACCTCGAGAGAACTTCTTCAACACGTCTCGAGGCCAGATTCCCCTACCATGACTCGAGAGCAATGCCGCGCTCCCCCTCGCCACTCGCATGGAGACTCGACTTTCCTGGCGCCCCACGAGAGGCTCACTGACCTCGCCGTCGTAACTCGAGAGAAACCGCACCCTGGGGCCGCCGCTCGAGAACAAACCCGAGACTCCCCCGTCATCGCGAGATGAGGGCCTTCGCCGCCTGTATGGCCTGGAGACCAATCTCTCGACCTCTCTTCGACCCCTCAGGAGGCTTGACTCCCTTTAGTCCACCCAGTGAGCTCCAAGAGATACCCGTCGCGACTCGAGAGCAGAGCGGGATTCTTTGCTTCCACTCGAGATGAAAGCCTGTCTCCCCGGCTGTTTCTGGAATGCAACCCTGAGATCCCTGTTGCCCTTGGAGAGGAACATTGGCTTCTGGACAGAAGCCTAGTTGAGGTCTATTGTCCCTGCAGTCACTGGAGAGAAATCCCCAGCTTTCCTTCGCAACTCGAATGGAAGAATGGACTTCCCTGGGCCAACACAAGAGGCATCCTGAATTCCCCGTCGTAATTCGAGAATCCTGCTACACCTCGAGAAAAACCACGTGGTTCCCCCGTCATCGCAAGATGTAGCCCTGTGCCGCTACAGCGTCTCAGGAGAAGTCCCACGTTAGGAATTGGAGTTCGAAACGGTACTTGTCACCCTTGATGAGACCCACAAAGTGCCCCGACATCCCGGTCTCCCTCGAGAGGAACACCGAAGTTTTCCGGCAACACTTCCTCTGAGCCTCTTCTACCCTCCTGATCTGGACAGGAGGGTCGACTCCCCTGCTTTGTCTGGAAGGGGTTCCCGACCTTCCGGTCGCACCTCAGGATGAGGCCGGTCTCACGACGACATTCCAGACGTGGCCTCGTGGGTGGTTCCACATTCCGAAGGACCCCGGTTTCCCGGTCCCCTCTTGATAAGAACCCGATGCCCGGACACCTCTTCGAACTCCACCCTGTGAATGAAGTCAACACGAAGGGGCAGTGACTCGCCCGTGCATCGTCGGGAAAAGACCCCCAGGTTCCAAATACCGCTCGACAAGTGGCCTGTCTCCCCGGGAACACCTCGAGAGGCAAGCGGAGTTCCATGCCTCAACCCAAGACGAGGCCTGACTCTCCTGTCCCAAGTCTGCAGGGACCTTGGGATCGGAGTTTGAAGTCAGAGGAACCCTGAGGTTCCTGCCTCAACTGGAGACGAGGCCCTCTTCCAATGCACCAAACCCAGTGGAGTGCCGAGAGGCCCCTCCCACCTCCAGTTTCCCTGACTTCTCAGAGCCACCATGAGAAGCCCCCTGAGGTCACCTGCACAAGTCGAGGGACCCCAGGGTGTCCTGCCTCAACCCGAGAAAGACCTCGAGAGACCTTCTTCAACACGTCTCGAGGCCAGATTCCCCTACTGCCGTGAGCCGGCATATTGCATATTGAGTGCATATTGCATATTGAGTGCAGCACTTTCCACAGCATCATCTTTCAGGATCTGGAATAGCTCCACTGGAATTCTATCACTGCTGGGAGCCAGTGAGGAACTCCGCCCATGACAAAGGTCATGAGGAAGGAGGCTCGGCATACGCAAAGGCGGGATCGAACTTCAGGAGTCCCCCTGGAAATTCTCGAGCATATACCCCCAAAACCAGAGTCTGCCTACTTTCTGCTTGTGCTTTCACCTAAACCTCTGACTTTTCGGGGGGCTCTCCCACTACCTCTCTCTGAAAAAGAGTTAGCTTACAGTTCCAGTTAATAATTCCTGGGTGTGTCAGTGTTTAACCTACAAACTCCTTTGGAAATCCTCTAGCCTGCCTGAATAGGTTTTTCCGGCCACATGTGATTGTTCAGAGCCTCCCAACTGTGAGAGGCAGGAGATGTTCTAAACTGTCTAAACACAGATTCTTTTGAGTAGTTACAAGATTGATTAGAAATTGTATTGGTGAATGGTTTTTCACTTCTTGGGCCATTGTTTGCTGCTAAGTTTCCATATCCCTTACCTGCTGTGTCCCTGGCAGTGTATTGATTAAAATAATTGGTGTAAGTAGTAGCTTTAATGTTTGTAACCTGGGACCCTTGAGTTAATTCTTTTTCTTGTTATAGCCCACCACACCTTTGCTCTGTAGGAATGCAACTTTATCTAATGCTTTTTTGGAGGGTGGCTCCTGACCAACCACCTTTAGAGAAAAATAAGTTTTCTGAAGAAAAGGTCTTAAAATGTTAACAGGCCTCCGGGCCAGAAGATGATGCAAATCACCTAAGCTTTTGCATATGATAAGTTTGCAGGAAGAAAGCCTGGTTTGCTGCAAGACTCTACCCCTTCCCCCATTATCCTCTATGCATAACTTAAGGTATAAAAACTACTTTGAAAAATAAAGTGCGGGCCTTGTTCACCGAAACTTGGTCTCACCATGTCGTTCTTTCTCTTACCTTCTGGCTGAATTATTCAGCCTCTTTTCGCCACTGAATTTCCTCACTGAGCTATCCTCATTCTATTACTCTTTATATCCTTAATTAACATTTAATTAAGCAGTGGTTTCCTGATCTTCGCCTACGCCGTCTCTCCTTCGAATACCCTGGATCAGCCGGGGCTGGTCCCAGGCACCCTACCATGGCTCGAGAGCAATGACGCGCTCGCCCTCGCCACTCGCATGGAGACCCGACTTCCCTGGCGCCCCACGAGAGGCTCACTGACCTCGCCGTCGTACCTCGTGAGAAAGCGCACACTGGGGCCGCCGCTAGAGAACAACCCCAAGACTCCCCCGTCATCGCGAGATGAGGGCCTTCGTCTCCTGCATGGCCTAGAGACCAATCTCGCGACCTCTCTCCAAAAGCCTCAGGAGGCTTGACTCCCTTTAGTCCACCCAGTGAGCTCCAAGAGATACCCGTCGCGACTCGAGAGCAGAGCGGGGTTCTTTGCTTCCACTCGAGATGGATGCCTGTCTCCCCGGGTGTGTCTGGAATGCAACCCCGAGATCCCTGTCGCCCCTGGAGAGGAACACTGGCTTCTGGACACAAGCCTAGATGAGGTCTATTGGCCCTGCAGTCACTCGAGAGAAATCCCCAGCTTTCCTTCACAACTCGAATGGAAGATTGGACTTCCCTGGGCTTACACAAGAAGCATCCTGAATTCCCCGTCGTAATTCGAGAATCCTGCTACACCTCGAGAAAAACCACGTGGGTCCCCCGTCATCGCAAGATGTAGCCCTGTGCCGCTACAGCGTCTCAGGAGAAGTCCCACTTTAGGAATTGGAGTTCGAAACGGTACTTGTCACCCTTGATGCGACCCACAAAGTGCCCCGACATCCCGGTCTCCCTCGAGAGGAACACCGAAGTTTTCCGGCAACACTTCCTCTGAGCCTCTTCTACCCTCCTGATCTGGACAGGAGGGTCGACTCCCCTGCTTTGTCTGGAAGGGGTTCCCGACCTTCCGGTCGCACCTCAGGATGAGGCCGGTCTCACGACGACATTCCAGACGTGGCCTCGTGGGTGGTTCCACATTCCGAAGGACCCCGATTTCCCGGTCCCCTCTTGATAAGAACCCGATGCCCGGACACCTCTTCGAACTCCACCCTGTGAATGAAGTCAACACGAAGGGGCAGTGACTCGCCCGTGCATCGTCGGGAAAAGACCCCCAGGTTCCAAATACCGCTCGACAAGTGGCCTGTCTCCCCGGGAACACCTCGAGAGGCAAGCGGAGTTCCATGCCTCAACCCAAGACGAGGCCTGACTCTCCTGTCCCAAGTCTGCAGGGACCTTGCGGTCGGAGTCTGAAGTCAGAGGAACCCTGAGGTTTCTGCCTCAACTGGAGATGAGGCCCTCTTCCAATGCACCAAACCCAGTGGAGTGCCGAGAGGCCCCTCCCACCTCCAGTTTCCCTGACTTCTCAGAGCCACCATGAGAAGCCCCCTGAGGTCACCTGCACAAGTCGAGGGACCCCAGGGTGTCCTGCCTCAACCCGAGAAAGACCTCGAGAGACCTTCTTCAACACGTCTCGAGGCCAGATTCCCCTACTGCCGTGAGCCGGCATATTGCATATTGAGTGCATATTGCATATTGCATATTGAGTGCAGCACTTTCCATAGCATCATCATTCAGGATCTGGAATAGCTCCACTGGAATTCTATCACTGCTGGGAGCCAGTGAGGAACTCCGCCCATGACAAAGGTCATGAGAAAGGAGGCTCGGCATACGCAAAGGCGGGATCGAGCTTCAGGAGTCCCCCTGGAAATTCTCGAGCATATACCCCCAAAACCAGAGTCTGCCTACTTTCTGCTTGTGCTTTCACCTAAACCTCTGACTTTACGGGGGCTCTCCCCCACTACCTCTCTCTGAAAAAAGAGTTAGCTTACAGTTCCAGTTAATAATTCCTGGGTGTGTCAGTGTTTAACCTACAAACTCCTTTGGAAATCCTCTAGCCTGCCTGAATAGGTTTTTCCGGCCACATGTGATTGTTCAGAGCCTCCCAACTGTGAGAGGCAGGAGATGTTCTAAACTGTCTAAACACAGATTCTTTTGAGTAGTTACAAGATTGATTAGAAATTGTATTGGTGAATGGTTTTTCACTTGTTGGGCCATTGTTTGCTGCTAAGTTTCCATATCCCTTACCTGCTGTGTCCCTGGCAGTGTATTGATTAATATAATTGGTGTAAGTAGTAGCTTTAATGTTTGTAACCTGGGACCCTTGAGTTAATTCTTTTTCTTGTTATAGCCCACCACACCTTTGCTCTGTAGGAATGCAACTTTATCTAATGCTTTTTTGGAGGGTGGCTCCTGACCAACCACCTTTAGAGAAAAATAAGTTTTCTGAAGAAAAGGTCTTAAAATGTTAACAGGCCTCCGGGCCAGAAGATGATGCAAATCACCTAAGCTTTTGCATATGATAAGTTTGCAGGAAGAAAGCCTGGTTTGCTGCAAGACTCTACCCCTTCCCCCATTATCCTCTATGCATAACTTAAGGTATAAAAACTACTTTGAAAAATAAAGTGCGGGCCTTGTTCACCGAAACTTGGTCTCACCATGTCGTTCTTTCTCTTACCTTCTGGCTGAATTATTCAGCCTCTTTTCGCCACTGAATTTCCTCACTGAGCTATCCTCATTCTATTACTCTTTATATCCTTAATTAACATTTAATTAAGCAGTGGATTCCTGATCTTCGCCTACGCTGTCTCTCCTTCGAATACCCTGGATCAGCCGGGGCTGGTCCCCGGCACCCTACCATGGCTCAAGAGCAATGACGCGCTCGCCCTCGCCACTCGCATGGAGACCCGACTTCCCTGGCGCCCCACGAGAGGCTCACTGACCTCGCCGTCGTACCTCGTGAGAAAGCGCACACTGGGGCCGCCGCTAGAGAACAACCCCAAGACTCCCCCGTCATCGCGAGATGAGGGCCTTCATCTCCTGCATGGCCTAGAGACCAATCTCGCGACCTCTCTCCAAAAGCCTCAGGAGGCTTGACTCCCTTTAGTCCACCCAGTGAGCTCCAAGAGATACCCGTCGCGAATCGAGAGCAGAGCGGGGTTCTTTGCTTCCACTCGAGATGGATGCCTGTCTCCCCGGGTGTGTCTGGAATGCAACCCCGAGATCCCTGTCGCCCCTGGAGAGGAACACTGGCTTCTGGACACAAGCCTAGATGAGGTCTATTGGCCCTGCAGTCACTCGAGAGAAATCCCCAGCTTTCCTTCACAACTCGAATGGAAGATTGGACTTCCCTGGGCTTACACAAGAAGCATCCTGAATTCCCCGTCGTAATTCGAGAATCCTGCTACACCTCGAGAAAAACCACGTGGTTCCCCCGTCATCGCAAGATGTAGCCCTGTGCCGCTACAGCGTCTCAGGAGAAGTCCCACTTTAGGAATTGGAGTTCGAAACGGTACTTGTCACCCTTGATGCGACCCACAAAGTGCACCGACATCCCGGTCTCCCTCGAGAGGAACACCGAAGTTTTCCGGCAACACTTCCTCTGAGCCTCTTCTACCCTCCTGATCTGGACAGGAGGGTCGACTCCCCTGCTTTGTCTGGAAGGGGTTCCCGACCTTCTGGTCGCACCTCAGGATGAGGCCGGTCTCACGACGACATTCCAGACGTGGTCTCGTGGGTGGTTCCACATTCCGAAGGACCCCGATTTCCCGGTCCCCTCTTGATAAGAACCCGATGCCCGGACACCTCTTCGAACTCCACCCTGTGAATGAAGTCAACACGAAGGGGCAGTGACTCGCCCGTGCATCGTCGGGAAAAGACCCCCAGGTTCCAAATACCGCTCGACAAGTGGCCTGTCTCCCCGGGAACACCTCGAGAGGCAAGCGGAGTTCCATGCCTCAACCCAAGACGAGGCCTGACTCTCCTGTCCCAAGTCTGCAGGGACCTTGCGGTCGGAGTCTGAAGTCAGAGGAACCCTGAGGTTCCTGCCTCAACTGGAGATGAGGCCCTCTTCCAATGCACCAAACCCAGTGGAGTGCCGAGAGGCCCCTCCCACCTCCAGTTTCCCTGACTTCTCAGAGCCACCATGAGAAGCCCCCTGAGGTCACCTGCACAAGTCGAGGGACCCCAGGGTGTCCTGCCTCAACCCGAGAAAGACCTCGAGAGACCTTCTTCAACACGTCTCGAGGCCAGATTCCCCTACTATGACTTGAGGGTAAAGACGCGCTCCCCCTCGCCATTCGCATGGAGACCCGACTTCCTTGCCGCCCCACGAGAGGCTCACTGACCTCGCCGTCGTACCTCGCGAGAAACCGCACACTGGGGCCGCCGCTCGAGAACAACCCCGAGCCTCCCCCATCATCGCGACTTGAGGGCCTTCGTCTCCTGTATGGCCTAGAGACCAGTCTCTCGACCTCTCTCCAAATGCCTCAGGAGGCTTGACTCCCTTTAGTCCACCCAGTGAGCTCCAAGAGATACCCGTCGCGACTCAAGAGCAGAGCGGGGTTCTTTGCTTCCACTCGAGATGGATGCCTGTCTCCCCGGGTGCGTCTGGAATGCAACCCCGAGATCCCTTTCGCCCCTGGAGAGGAACATTGGCTTCTGGACACAAGCCTAGATGAGGTCTATTGGCCCTGCAGTCACTCGAGAGCAATCCCCAGCTTTCCTTCGCAACTCGAATGGAAGATTGGACTTCCCTGGGCCAACACAAGAGGCATCCTGAATTCCCCGTCGTAACTCGAGAATCCCGCTGCAACTCGAGAAAATCCACGTGGTTCCCCCGTCATTGCAAGATGAAGCCCTATCCCGCTACAGTGTCTCAGGAGAAGTCCCACGTTAGGTATTGGAGGTCGAAACGGTACTTGGCACCCTTGATGCGACCCACAAAGTTCCCCGACATCCCGGTCTCCCTCAAGAGGAACACCGAGGTTTTCCCGCACCACTTCCTCTGAGCCCCTTCTAACCTCCTGATCTGGACAGGAGGGTCGACTCCCCTGCTTTGTCTGGAAGGGGTTCCCGGCCTTCCGGTCGCACCTCAGGATGAGGCCGGTCTCACGACGACATTCCAGACGTGGCCTCGTGGGTGGTTCCACATTCCGAAGGACCCCGATTTCCCGGTCCCCTCTTGATAAGAACCCGATGCCCGGACACCTCTTCGAACTCCACCCTGTGAATGAAGTCAACACGAAGGGGCAGTGACTCGCCCGTGCATCGTCGGGAAAAGACCCCCAGGTTCCAAATACCGCTCGACAAGTGGCCTGTCTCCCCAGGAACACCTCGAGAGGCAAGCGGAGTTCCATGCCTCAACCCAAGACGAGGCGTGACTCTCCTGTCTCAAGTCTGCAGGGACCTTGCGATCGGAGTCTGAAGTCAGAGGAACCCTGAGGTTCCTGCCTCAACTGGAGATGAGGCCCTCTTCCAATGCACCAAACCCAGTGGAGTGCCAAGAGGCCCCTCCCACCTCCAGTTTCCCTGACTTCTCAGAGCCACCATGAGAAGCCCCCTGAGGTCACCTGCACAAGTCGAGGGACCCCAGGGTGTCCTGCCTCAACCCGAGAAAGACCTCGAGAGACCTTCTTCAACACGTCTCGAGGCCAGATTCCCCTACTATGACTTGAGAGTAAAGACGCGCTCCCCCTCGCCATTCGCATGGAGACCCGACTTCCTTGCCGCCCCACGAGAGGCTCACTGACCTCGCCGTCGTACCTCGCGAGAAACCGCACACTGGGGCCGCCGCTCGAGAACAACCCCGAGCCTCCCCCGTCATCGCGACTTGAGGGCCTTCGTCTCCTGTATGGCCTAGAGACCAGTCTCTCGACCTCTCTCCAAACGCCTCAGGAGGCTTGACTCCCTTTAGTCCACCCAGTGAGCTCCAAGAGATACCCGTCGCGACTCAAGAGCAGAGCGGGGTTCTTTGCTTCCACTCGAGATGGATGCCTGTCTCCCCGGGTGCGTCTGGAATGCAACCCCGAGATCCCTTTCGCCCCTGGAGAGGAACATTGGCTTCTGGACACAAGCCTAGATGAGGTCTATTGGCCCTGCAGTCACTCGAGAGCAATCCCCAGCTTTCCTTCGCAACTCGAATGGAAGATTGGACTTCCCTGGGCCAACACAAGAGGCATCCTGAATTCCCCGTCGTAACTCGAGAATACCGCTGCAACTCGAGAAAATCCACGTGGTTCCCCCGTCATTGCAAGATGAAGCCCTTTCCCGCTACAGTGTCTCAGGAGAAGTCCCACGTTAGGTATTGGAGGTCGAAACGGTACTTGGCACCCTTGATGCGACCCACAAAGTTCCCCAACATCCCGGTCTCCCTCAAGAGGAACACCGAGGTTTTCCCACACCACTTCCTCTGAGCCCCTTCTAACCTCCTGATCTGGACAGGAGGGTCGACTCCCCTGCTTTGTCTGGAAGGGGTTCCCGGCCTTCCGGTCGCACCTCAGGATGAGGCCGGTCTCACGACGACATTCCAGACGTGGCCTCGTGGGTGGTTCCACATTCCGAAGGACCCCGATTTCCCGGTCCCCTCTTGATAAGAACCCGATGCCCGGACACCTCTTCGAACTCCACCCTGTGAATGAAGTCAACACGAAGGGGCAGTGACTCGCCCGTGCATCGTCGGGAAAAGACCCCCAGGTTCCAAATACCGCTCGACAAGTGGCCTGTCTCCCCGGGAACACCTCGAGAGGCAAGCGGAGTTCCATGCCTCAACCCAAGACGAGGCGTGACTCTCCTGTCTCAAGTCTGCAGGGACCTTGCGATCGGAGTCTGAAGTCAGAGGAACCCTGAGGTTCCTGCCTCAACTGGAGATGAGGCCCTCTTCCAATGCACCAAACCCAGTGGAGTGCCGAGAGGCCCCTCCCACCTCCAGTTTCCCTGACTTCTCAGAGCCACCATGAGAAGCCCCCTGAGGTCACCTGCACAAGTCGAGGGACCCCAGGGTGTCCTGCCTCAACCCGAGAAAGACCTCGAGAGACCTTCTTCAACACGTCTCGAGGCCAGATTCCCCTACTGCCGTGAGCCGGCATATTGCATATTGAGTGCATATTGCATATTGCATATTGAGTGCAGCACTTTCCACAGCATCATCATTCAGGATCTGGAATAGCTCCACTGGAATTCTATCACTGCTGGGAGCCAGTGAGGAACTCCGCCCATGACAAAGGTCATGAGGAAGGAGGCTCGGCATACGCAAAGGCGGGATCGAACTTCAGGAGTCCCCCTGGAAATTCTCGAGCATATACCCCCAAAACCAGAGTCTGCCTACTTTCTGCTTGTGCTTTCACCTAAACCTCTGACTTTACGGGGGCTCTCCCCCACTACCTCTCTCTGGAAAAAGAGTTAGCTTACAGTTCCAGTTAATAATTCCTGGGTGTGACAGTGTTTAACCTACACACTCCTTTGGAAATCCTCTAGCCTGCCTGAATAGGTTTTTCTGGCCACATGTGATTGTTCAGAGCCTCCCAACTGTGAGAGGCAGGAGATGTTCTAAACTGTCTAAACACAGATTCTTTTGAGTAGTTACAAGATTGATTAGAAATTGTATTGGTGAATGGTTTTTCACTTGTTGGGCCATTGTTTGCTGCTAAGTTTCCATATCCCTTACCTGCTGTGTCCCTGGCAGTGTATTGATTAATATAATTGGTGTAAGTAGTAGCTTTAATGTTTGTAACCTGGGACCCTTGAGTTAATTCTTTTTCTTGTTATAGCCCACCACACCTTTGCTCTGTAGGAATGCAACTTTATCTAATGCTTTTTTGGAGGGTGGCTCCTGACCAACCACCTTTAGAGAAAAATAAGTTTTCTGAAGAAAAGGTCTTAAAATGTTAACAGGCCTCCGGGCCAGAAGATGATGCAAATCACCTAAGATTTGCATATGATAAGTTTGCAGGAAGAAAGCCTGGTTTGCTGCAAGACTCTACCCCTTCCCCCATTATCCTCTATGCATAACTTAAGGTATAAAAACTACTTTGAAAAATAAAGTGCGGGCCTTGTTCACCGAAACTTGGTCTCACCATGTCGTTCTTTCTCTTACCTTCTGGCTGAATTATTCAGCCTCTTTTCGCCACTGAATTTCCTCACTGAGCTATCCTCATTCTATTACTCTTTATATCCTTAATTAACATTTAATTAAGCAGTGGTTTCCTGATCTTCGCCTACGCCGTCTCTCCTTCGAATACCCTGGATCAGCCGGGGCTGGTCCCCGGCACCCTACCATGGCTCGAGAGCAATGACGCGCTCGCCCTCGCCACTCGCATGGAGGCCCGACTTCCCTGGCGCCCCACGAGAGGCTCACTGACCTCGCCGTCGTACCTCGTGAGAAAGCGCACACTGGAGCCGCCGCTCGAGAACAACCCCAAGACTCCCCCGTCATCGCGAGATGAGCGCCTTCGTCTCCTGCATGGCCTAGAGACCAATCTCGCGACCTCTCTCCAAAAGCCTCAGGAGGCTTGACTCCCTTTAGTCCACCCAGTGAGCTCCAAGAGATACCCGTCGCGACTCGAGAGCAGAGCGAGGTTCTTTGCTTCCACTCGAGATGAATGCCTGTCTCCCCGGGTGTGTCTGGAATGCAACCCCGAAATCCCTGTCGCCCCTGGAGAGGAACACTGGCTTCTGGACACAAGCCTAGATGAGGTCTATTGGCCCTGCAGTCACTCGAGAGAAATCCCCAGCTTTCCTTCGCAACTCGAATGGAAGATTGGACTTCCCTGGGCCTACACAAGAGGCATCCTGAATTCCCCGTCGTAATTCGAGAATCCTGCTACACCTCGAGAAAAACCACGTGGTTCCCCCGTCATCGCAAAATGTTGCCCTTGCCGCTACAGCGTCTCAGGTGAAGTCCCACTTTAGGAATTGGAGTTCGAATCGGTACTTGTCACCCTTGATGCGACCCACAAAGTGCACCGACATCCCGGTTTCCCTCGAGAGGAACACCGAAGTTTTCCGGCAACACTACCTCTGAGCCTCTTCTACCCTCCTGATCTGGACAGGAGGGTCGACTCCCCTGCTTTGTCTGGAAGGGGTTCCCGACCTTCCGGTCACACCTCAGGATGAGGCCGGTCTCACGACGACATTCCAGACGTGGCCTCGTGGGTGGTTCCACATTCCGAAGGACCCCGATTTCCCGGTCCCCTCTTGATAAGAACCCGATGCCCGGACACCTCTTCGAACTCCACCCTGTGAATGAAGTCAACACGAAGGGGCAGTGACTCGCCCGTGCATCGTCGGGAAAAGACCCCCAGGTTCCAAATACCGCTCGATAAGTGGCCTGTCTCCCCGGGAACACCTCGAGAGGCAAGCGGAGTTCCATGCCTCAACCCAAGACGAGGCCTGACTCTCCTGTCCCAAGTCTGCAGGGACCTTGCGGTCGGAGTCTGAAGTCAGAGGAACCCTGAGGTTCCTGCCTCAACTGGAGATGAGGCCCTCTTCCAATGCACCAAACCCAGTGGAGTGCCGAGAGGCCCCTCCCACCTCCAGTTTCCCTGACTTCTCAGAGCCACCATGAGAAGCCCCCTGAGGTCACCTGCACAAGTCGAGGGACCCCAGGGTGTCCTGCCTCAACCCGAGAAAGACCTCGAGAGACCTTCTTCAACACGTCTCGAGGCCAGATTCCCCTACTATGACTTGAGAGTAAAGACGCGCTCCCCCTCGCCATTCGCATGGAGACCCGACTTCCTTGCCGCCCCACGAGAGGCTCACTGACCTCGCCGTCGTACCTCGCGAGAAACCGCACACTGGGGCCGCCGCTCGAGAACAACCCCGAGCCTCCCCCGTCATCGCGACTTGAGGGCCTTCGTCTCCTGTATGGCCTAGAGACCAGTCTCTCGACCTCTCTCCAAACGCCTCAGGAGGCTTGACTCCCTTTAGTCCACCCAGTGAGCTCCAAGAGATACCCGTCGCGACTCAAGAGCAGAGCGGGGTTCTTTGCTCCCACTCGAGATGGATGCCTGTCTCCCCGGGTGCGTCTGGAATGCAACCCCGAGATCCCTTTCGCCCCTGGAGAGGAACATTGGCTTCTGGACACAAGCCTAGATGAGTTCTATTGGCCCTGCAGTCACTCGAGAGCAATCCCCAGCTTTCCTTCGCAACTCGAATGGAAGATTGGACTTCCCTGGGCCAACACAAGAGGCATCCTGAATTCCCCGTCGTAACTCGAGAATCCCGCTGCAACTCGAGAAAATCCACGTGGTTCCCCCGTCATCGCAAGATGAAGCCCTTTCCCGCTACAGTGTCTCAGGAGAAGTCCCACGTTAGGTATTGGAGGTCGAAACGGTACTTGGCACCCTTGATGCGACCCACAAAGTGCTCCGACATCCCGGTCTCCCTCAAGAGGAACACCGAGGTTTTCCCGCACCACTTCCTCTGAGCCCCTTCTACCCTCCTGATCTGGACAGGAGGGTCGACTCCCCTGCTTTGTCTGGAAGGGGTTCCCGACCTTCCGGTCGCACCTCAGGATGAGGCCGGTCTCACGACGACATTCCAGACGTGGCCTCGTGGGTGGTTCCACATTCCGAAGGACCCCGATTTCCCGGTCCCCTCTTGATAAGAACCCGATGCCCGGACACCTCTTCGAACTCCACCCTGTGAATGAAGTCAACACGAAGGGGCAGTGACTCGCCCGTGCATCTTCGGGAAAAGACCCCCAGGTTCCAAATACCGCTCGACAAGTGGCCTGTCTCCCCGGGAACACCTCGAGAGGCAAGCGGAGTTCCATGCCTCAACCCAAGACGAGGCCTGACTCTCCTGTCCCAAGTCTGCAGGGACCTTGCGGTCGGAGTCTGAAGTCAGAGGAACCCTGAGGTTCCTGCCTCAACTGGAGATGAGGCCCTCTTCCAATGCACCAAACCCAGTGGAGTGCCGAGAGGCCCCTCCCACCTCCAGTTTCCCTGACTTCTCAGAGCCACCATGAGAAGCCCCCTGAGGTCACCTGCACAAGTCGAGGGACCCCAGGGTGTCCTGCCTCAACCCGAGAAAGACCTCGAGAGACCTTCTTCAACACGTCTCGAGGCCAGATTCCCCTACTGCCGTGAGCCGGCATATTGCATATTGAGTGCACATTGCATATTGCATATTGAGTGCAGCACTTTCCACAGCATCATCATTCAGGATCTGGAATAGCTCCACTGGAATTCTATCACTGCTGGGAGCCAGTGAGGAACTCCGCCCATGACAAAGGTCATGAGGAAGGAGGCTCGGCATACGCAAAGGCGGGATCGAGCTTCAGGAGTCCCCCTGGAAATTCTCGAGCATATACCCCCAAAACCAGAGTCTGCCTACTTTCTGCTTGTGCTTTCACCTAAACCTCTGACTTTTCGGGGGGCTCTCCCCCACTACCTCTCTCTGAAAAAAGAGTTAGCTTACAGTTCCAGTTAATAATTCCTGGGTGTGACAGTTTTTAACCTACAAACTCCTTTGGAAATCCTCTAGCCTGCCTGAATAGGTTTTTCCGGCCACATGTGATTGTTCAGAGCCTCCCAACTGTGAGAGGCAGGAGATGTTCTAAACTGTCTAAACACAGATTCTTTTGAGTAGTTACAAGATTGATTAGAAATTGTATTGGTGAATGGTTTTTCACTTGTTGGGCCATTGTTTGCTGCTAAGTTTCCATATCCCTTACCTGCTGTGTCCCTGGCAGTGTATTGATTAATATAATTGGTGTAAGTAGTAGCTTTAATGTTTGTAACCTGGGACCCTTGAGTTAATTCTTTTTCTTGTTATAGCCCACCACACCTTTGCTCTGCAGGAATGCAACTTTATCTAATGATTTTTTGGAGGGTGGCTCCTGACCAACCACCTTTAGAGAAAAATAAGTTTTCTGAAGAAAAGGTCTTAAAACGTTAACAGGCCTCCGGGCCAGAAGATGATGCAAATCACCTAAGCTTTTGCATATGATAAGTTTGCAGGAAGAAAGCCTGGTTGGCTGCAAGACTCTACCCCTTCCCCCATTATCCTCTATGCATAACTTAAGGTATAAAAACTACTTTGAAAAATAAAGTGCGGGCCTTGTTCACCGAAACTTGGTCTCACCATGTCGTTCTTTCTCTTACCTTCTGGCTGAATTATTCAGCCTCTTTTCGCCACTGAATTTCCTCACTGAGCTATCCTCATTCTATTACTCTTTATATCCTTAATTAACATTTAATTAAGCAGTGGTTTCCTGATCTTCGCCTACGCCGTCTCTCCTTCGAATACCCTGGATCAGCCGGGGCTGGTCCCAGGCACCCTACCATGGCTCGAGAGCAATGACGCGCTCGCCCTCGCCACTCGCATGGAGACCCGACTTCCCTGGCGCCCCACGAGAGGCTCACTGACCTCGCCGTCGTACCTCGTGAGAAAGCGCACACTGGGGCCGCCGCTCGAGAACAACCCCAAGACTCCCCCGTCATCGCGAGATGAGGGCCTTCGTCTCCTGCATGGCCTAGAGACCAATCTCGCGACCTCTCTCCAAAAGCCTCAGGAGGCTTGACTCCCTTTAGTCCACCCAGTGAGCTCCAAGAGATACCCGTCGCGACTCGAGAGCAGAGCGGGGTTCTTTGCTTCCACTCGAGATGGATGCCTGTCTCCCCGGGTGTGTCTGGAATGCAACCCCGAGATCCCTGTCGCCCCTGGAGAGGAACACTGGCTTCTGGACACAAGCCTAGATGAGGTCTATTGGCCCTGCAGTCACTCGAGAGAAATCCCCAGCTTTCCTTCACAACTCGAATGGAAGATTGGACTTCCCTGGGCTTACACAAGAAGCATCCTGAATTCCCCGTCGTAATTCGAGAATCCTGCTACACCTCGAGAAAAACCACGTGGTTCCCCCGTCATCGCAAGATGTAGCCCTGTGCCGCTACAGCGTCTCAGGAGAAGTCCCACTTTAGGAATTGGAGTTCGAAACGGTACTTGTCACCCTTGATGCGACCCACAAAGTGCCCCGACATCCCGGTCTCCCTCGAGAGGAACACCGAAGTTTTCCGGCAACACTTCCTCTGAGCCTCTTCTACCCTCCTGATCTGGACAGGAGGGTCGACTCCCCTGCTTTGTCTGGAAGGGGTTCCCGGCCTTCCGGTCGCACCTCAGGATGAGGCCGGTCTCACGACGACATTCCAGACGTGGCCTCGTGGGTGGTTCCACATTCCGAAGGACCCCGATTTCCCGGTCCCCTCTTGATAAGAACCCGATGCCCGGACACCTCTTCGAACTCCACCCTGTGAATGAAGTCAACACGAAGGGGCAGTGACTCGCCCGTGCATCGTCGGGAAAAGACCCCCAGGTTCCAAATACCGCTCGACAAGTGGCCTGTCTCCCCGGGAACACCTCGAGAGGCAAGCGGAGTTCCATGCCTCAACCCAAGACGAGGCCTGACTCTCCTGTCCCAAGTCTGCAGGGACCTTGCGGTCGGAGTCTGAAGTCAGAGGAACCCTGAGGTTTCTGCCTCAACTGGAGATGAGGCCCTCTTCCAATGCACCAAACCCAGTGGAGTGCCGAGAGGCCCCTCCCACCTCCAGTTTCCCTGACTTCTCAGAGCCACCATGAGAAGCCCCCTGAGGTCACCTGCACAAGTCGAGGGACCCCAGGGTGTCCTGCCTCAACCCGAGAAAGACCTCGAGAGACCTTCTTCAACACGTCTCGAGGCCAGATTCCCCTACTGCCGTGAGCCGGCATATGGCATATTGAGTGCATATTGCATATTGCATATTGAGTGCAGCACTTTCCATAGCATCATCATTCAGGATCTGGAATAGCTCCACTGGAATTCTATCACTGCTGGGAGCCAGTGAGGAACTCCGCCCATGACAAAGGTCATGAGAAAGGAGGCTCGGCATACGCAAAGGCGGGATCGAGCTTCAGGAGTCCCCCTGGAAATTCTCGAGCATATACCCCCAAAACCAGAGTCTGCCTACTTTCTGCTTGTGCTTTCACCTAAACCTCTGACTTTACGGGGGCTCTCCCCCACTACCTCTCTCTGAAAAAAGAGTTAGCTTACAGTTCCAGTTAATAATTCCTGGGTGTGTCAGTGTTTAACCTACAAACTCCTTTGGAAATCCTCTAGCCTGCCTGAATAGGTTTTTCCGGCCACATGTGATTGTTCAGAGCCTCCCAACTGTGAGAGGCAGGAGATGTTCTAAACTGTCTAAACACAGATTCTTTTGAGTAGTTACAAGATTGATTAGAAATTGTATTGGTGAATGGTTTTTCACTTGTTGGGCCATTGTTTGCTGCTAAGTTTCCATATCCCTTACCTGCTGTGTCCCTGGCAGTGTATTGATTAAAATAATTGGTGTAAGTAGTAGCTTTAATGTTTGTAACCTGGGACCCTTGAGTTAATTCTTTTTCTTGTTATAGCCCACCACACCTTTGCTCTGTAGGAATGCAACTTTATCTAATGCTTTTTTGGAGGGTGGCTCCTGACCAACCACCTTTAGAGAAAAATAAGTTTTCTGAAGAAAAGGTCTTAAAATGTTAACAGGCCTCCGGGCCAGAAGATGATGCAAATCACCTAAGCTTTTGCATATGATAAGTTTGCAGGAAGAAAGCCTGGTTTGCTGCAAGACTCTACCCCTTCCCCCATTATCCTCTATGCATAACTTAAGGTATAAAAACTACTTTGAAAAATAAAGTGCGGGCCTTGTTCACCGAAACTTGGTCTCACCATGTCGTTCTTTCTCTTACCTTCTGGCTGAATTATTCAGCCTCTTTTCGCCACTGAATTTCCTCACTGAGCTATCCTCATTCTATTACTCTTTATATCCTTAATTAACATTTAATTAAGCAGTGGTTTCCTGATCTTCGCCTACGCCGTCTCTCCTTCGAATACCCTGGATCAGCCGGGGCTGGTCCCAGGCACCCTACCATGGCTCGAGAGCAATGACGCGCTCGCCCTCGCCACTCGCATGGAGACCCGACTTCCCTGGCGCCCCACGAGAGGCTCACTGACCTCGCCGTCGTACCTCGTGAGAAAGCGCACACTGGGGCCGCCGCTCGAGAACAACCCCAAGACTCCCCCGTCATCGCGAGATGAGGGCCTTCGTCTCCTGCATGGCCTAGAGACCAATCTCGCGACCTCTCTCCAAAAGCCTCAGGAGGCTTGACTCCCTTTAGTCCACCCAGTGAGCTCCAAGAGATACCCGTCGCGACTCGAGAGCAGAGCGGGGTTCTTTGCTTCCACTCGAGATGGATGCCTGTCTCCCCGGGTGTGTCTGGAATGCAACCCCGAGATCCCTGTCGCCCCTGGAGAGGAACACTGGCTTCTGGACACAAGCCTAGATGAGGTCTATTGGCCCTGCAGTCACTCGAGAGAAATCCCCAGCTTTCCTTCACAACTCGAATGGAAGATTGGACTTCCCTGGGCTTACACAAGAAGCATCCTGAATTCCCCGTCGTAATTCGAGAATCCTGCTACACCTCGAGAAAAACCACGTGGTTCCCCCGTCATCGCAAGATGTAGCCCTGTGCCGCTACAGCGTCTCAGGAGAAGTCCCACTTTAGGAATTGGAGTTCGAAACGGTACTTGTCACCCTTGATGCGACCCACAAAGTGCCCCGACATCCCGGTCTCCCTCGAGAGGAACACCGAAGTTTTCCGGCAACACTTCCTCTGAGCCTCTTCTACCCTCCTGATCTGGACAGGAGGGTCGACTCCCCTGCTTTGTCTGGAAGGGGTTCCCGACCTTCCGGTCGCACCTCAGGATGAGGCCGGTCTCACGACGACATTCCAGACGTGGCCTCGTGGGTGGTTCCACATTCCGAAGGACCCCGATTTCCCGGTCCCCTCTTGATAAGAACCCGATGCCCGGACACCTCTTCGAACTCCACCCTGTGAATGAAGTCAACACGAAGGGGCAGTGACTCGCCCGTGCATCGTCGGGAAAAGACCCCCAGGTTCCAAATACCGCTCGACAAGTGGCCTGTCTCCCCGGGAACACCTCGAGAGGCAAGCGGAGTTCCATGCCTCAACCCAAGACGAGGCCTGACTCTCCTGTCCCAAGTCTGCAGGGACCTTGCGGTCGGAGTCTGAAGTCAGAGGAACCCTGAGGTTTCTGCCTCAACTGGAGATGAGGCCCTCTTCCAATGCACCAAACCCAGTGGAGTGCCGAGAGGCCCCTCCCACCTCCAGTTTCCCTGACTTCTCAGAGCCACCATGAGAAGCCCCCTGAGGTCACCTGCACAAGTCGAGGGACCCCAGGGTGTCCTGCCTCAACCCGAGAAAGACCTCGAGAGACCTTCTTCAACACGTCTCGAGGCCAGATTCCCCTACTGCCGTGAGCCGGCATATTGCATATTGAGTGCATATTGCATATTGCATATTGAGTGCAGCACTTTCCATAGCATCATCATTCAGGATCTGGAATAGCTCCACTGGAATTCTATCACTGCTGGGAGCCAGTGAGGAACTCCGCCCATGACAAAGGTCATGAGAAAGGAGGCTCGGCATACGCAAAGGCGGGATCGAGCTTCAGGAGTCCCCCTGGAAATTCTCGAGCATATACCCCCAAAACCAGAGTCTGCCTACTTTCTGCTTGTGCTTTCACCTAAACCTCTGACTTTACGGGGGCTCTCCCCCACTACCTCTCTCTGAAAAAAGAGTTAGCTTACAGTTCCAGTTAATAATTCCTGGGTGTGTCAGTGTTTAACCTACAAACTCCTTTGGAAATCCTCTAGCCTGCCTGAATAGGTTTTTCCGGCCACATGTGATTGTTCAGAGCCTCCCAACTGTGAGAGGCAGGAGATGTTCTAAACTGTCTAAACACAGATTCTTTTGAGTAGTTACAAGATTGATTAGAAATTGTATTGGTGAATGGTTTTTCACTTGTTGGGCCATTGTTTGCTGCTAAGTTTCCATATCCCTTACCTGCTGTGTCCCTGGCAGTGTATTGATTAATATAATTGGTGTAAGTAGTAGCTTTAATGTTTGTAACCTGGGACCCTTGAGTTAATTCTTTTTCTTGTTATAGCCCACCACACCTTTGCTCTGTAGGAATGCAACTTTATCTAATGCTTTTTTGGAGGGTGGCTCCTGACCAACCACCTTTAGAGAAAAATAAGTTTTCTGAAGAAAAGGTCTTAAAATGTTAACAGGCCTCCGGGCCAGAAGATGATGCAAATCACCTAAGCTTTTGCATATGATAAGTTTGCAGGAAGAAAGCCTGGTTTGCTGCAAGACTCTACCCCTTCCCCCATTATCCTCTATGCATAACTTAAGGTATAAAAACTACTTTGAAAAATAAAGTGCGGGCCTTGTTCACCGAAACTTGGTCTCACCATGTCGTTCTTTCTCTTACCTTCTGGCTGAATTATTCAGCCTCTTTTCGCCACTGAATTTCCTCACTGAGCTATCCTCATTCTATTACTCTTTATATCCTTAATTAACATTTAATTAAGCAGTGGATTCCTGATCTTCGCCTACGCTGTCTCTCCTTCGAATACCCTGGATCAGCCGGGGCTGGTCCCCGGCACCCTACCATGGCTCAAGAGCAATGACGCGCTCGCCCTCGCCACTCGCATGGAGACCCGACTTCCCTGGCGCCCCACGAGAGGCTCACTGACCTCGCCGTCGTACCTCGTGAGAAAGCGCACACTGGGGCCGCCGCTAGAGAACAACCCCAAGACTCCCCCGTCATCGCGAGATGAGGGCCTTCATCTCCTGCATGGCCTAGAGACCAATCTCGCGACCTCTCTCCAAAAGCCTCAGGAGGCTTGACTCCCTTTAGTCCACCCAGTGAGCTCCAAGAGATACCCGTCGCGAATCGAGAGCAGAGCGGGGTTCTTTGCTTCCACTCGAGATGGATGCCTGTCTCCCCGGGTGTGTCTGGAATGCAACCCCGAGATCCCTGTCGCCCCTGCAGAGGAACACTGGCTTCTGGACACAAGCCTAGATGAGGTCTATTGGCCCTGCAGTCACTCGAGAGAAATCCCCAGCTTTCCTTCACAACTCGAATGGAAGATTGGACTTCCCTGGGCTTACACAAGAAGCATCCTGAATTCCCCGTCGTAATTCGAGAATCCTGCTACACCTCGAGAAAAACCACGTGGTTCCCCCGTCATCGCAAGATGTAGCCCTGTGCCGCTACAGCGTCTCAGGAGAAGTCCCACTTTAGGAATTGGAGTTCGAAACGGTACTTGTCACCCTTGATGCGACCCACAAAGTGCACCGACATCCCGGTCTCCCTCGAGAGGAACACCGAAGTTTTCCGGCAACACTTCCTCTGAGCCTCTTCTACCCTCCTGATCTGGACAGGAGGGTCGACTCCCCTGCTTTGTCTGGAAGGGGTTCCCGACCTTCTGGTCGCACCTCAGGATGAGGCCGGTCTCACGACGACATTCCAGACGTGGTCTCGTGGGTGGTTCCACATTCCGAAGGACCCCGATTTCCCGGTCCCCTCTTGATAAGAACCCGATGCCCGGACACCTCTTCGAACTCCACCCTGTGAATGAAGTCAACACGAAGGGGCAGTGACTCGCCCGTGCATCGTCGGGAAAAGACCCCCAGGTTCCAAATACCGCTCGACAAGTGGCCTGTCTCCCCGGGAACACCTCGAGAGGCAAGCGGAGTTCCATGCCTCAACCCAAGACGAGGCCTGACTCTCCTGTCCCAAGTCTGCAGGGACCTTGCGGTCGGAGTCTGAAGTCAGAGGAACCCTGAGGTTCCTGCCTCAACTGGAGATGAGGCCCTCTTCCAATGCACCAAACCCAGTGGAGTGCCGAGAGGCCCCTCCCACCTCCAGTTTCCCTGACTTCTCAGAGCCACCATGAGAAGCCCCCTGAGGTCACCTGCACAAGTCGAGGGACCCCAGGGTGTCCTGCCTCAACCCGAGAAAGACCTCGAGAGACCTTCTTCAACACGTCTCGAGGCCAGATTCCCCTACTATGACTTGAGAGTAAAGACGCGCTCCCCCTCGCCATTCGCATGGAGACCCGACTTCCTTGCCGCCCCACGAGAGGCTCACTGACCTCGCCGTCGTACCTCGCGAGAAACTGCACACTGGGGCCGCCGCTCGAGAACAACCCCGAGCCTCCCCCGTCATCGCGACTTGAGGGCCTTCGTCTCCTGTATGGCCTAGAGACCAGTCTCTCGACCTCTCTCCAAACGCCTCAGGAGGCTTGACTCCCTTTAGTCCACCCAGTGAGCTCCAAGAGATACCCGTCGCGACTCAAGAGCAGAGCGGGGTTCTTTGCTTCCACTCGAGATGGATGCCTGTCTCCCCGGGTGCGTCTGGAATGCAACCCCGAGATCCCTTTCGCCCCTGGAGAGGAACATTGGCTTCTGGACACAAGCCTAGATGAGGTCTATTGGCCCTGCAGTCACTCGAGAGCAATCCCCAGCTTTCCTTCGCAACTCGAATGGAAGATTGGACTTCCCTGGGCCAACACAAGAGGCATCCTGAATTCCCCGTCGTAACTCGAGAATCCCGCTGCAACTCGAGAAAATCCACGTGGTTCCCCCGTCATTGCAAGATGAAGCCCTATCCCGCTACAGTGTCTCAGGAGAAGTCCCACGTTAGGTATTGGAGGTCGAAACGGTACTTGGCACCCTTGATGCGACCCACAAAGTTCCCCGACATCCCGGTCTCCCTCAAGAGGAACACCGAGGTTTTCCCGCACCACTTCCTCTGAGCCCCTTCTAACCTCCTGATCTGGACAGGAGGGTCGACTCCCCTGCTTTGTCTGGAAGGGGTTCCCGGCCTTCCGGTCGCACCTCAGGATGAGGCCGGTCTCACGACGACATTCCAGACGTGGCCTCGTGGGTGGTTCCACATTCCGAAGGACCCCGATTTCCCGGTCCCCTCTTGATAAGAACCCGATGCCCGGACACCTCTTCGAACTCCACCCTGTGAATGAAGTCAACACGAAGGGGCAGTGACTCGCCCGTGCATCGTCGGGAAAAGACCCCCAGGTTCCAAATACCGCTCGACAAGTGGCCTGTCTCCCCAGGAACACCTCGAGAGGCAAGCGGAGTTCCATGCCTCAACCCAAGACGAGGCGTGACTCTCCTGTCTCAAGTCTGCAGGGACCTTGCGATCGGAGTCTGAAGTCAGAGGAACCCTGAGGTTCCTGCCTCAACTGGAGATGAGGCCCTCTTCCAATGCACCAAACCCAGTGGAGTGCCAAGAGGCCCCTCCCACCTCCAGTTTCCCTGACTTCTCAGAGCCACCATGAGAAGCCCCCTGAGGTCACCTGCACAAGTCGAGGGACCCCAGGGTGTCCTGCCTCAACCCGAGAAAGACCTCGAGAGACCTTCTTCAACACGTCTCGAGGCCAGATTCCCCTACTATGACTTGAGAGTAAAGACGCGCTCCCCCTCGCCATTCGCATGGAGACCCGACTTCCTTGCCGCCCCACGAGAGGCTCACTGACCTCGCCGTCGTACCTCGCGAGAAACCGCACACTGGGGCCGCCGCTCGAGAACAACCCCGAGCCTCCCCCGTCATCGCGACTTGAGGGCCTTCGTCTCCTGTATGGCCTAGAGACCAGTCTCTCGACCTCTCTCCAAACGCCTCAGGAGGCTTGACTCCCTTTAGTCCACCCAGTGAGCTCCAAGAGATACCCGTCGCGACTCAAGAGCAGAGCGGGGTTCTTTGCTTCCACTCGAGATGGATGCCTGTCTCCCCGGGTGCGTCTGGAATGCAACCCCGAGATCCCTTTCGCCCCTGGAGAGGAACATTGGCTTCTGGACACAAGCCTAGATGAGGTCTATTGGCCCTGCAGTCACTCGAGAGCAATCCCCAGCTTTCCTTCGCAACTCGAATGGAAGATTGGACTTCCCTGGGCCAACACAAGAGGCATCCTGAATTCCCCGTCGTAACTCGAGAATACCGCTGCAACTCGAGAAAATCCACGTGGTTCCCCCGTCATTGCAAGATGAAGCCCTTTCCCGCTACAGTGTCTCAGGAGAAGTCCCACGTTAGGTATTGGAGGTCGAAACGGTACTTGGCACCCTTGATGCGACCCACAAAGTTCCCCAACATCCCGGTCTCCCTCAAGAGGAACACCGAGGTTTTCCCGCACCACTTCCTCTGAGCCCCTTCTAACCTCCTGATCTGGACAGGAGGGTCGACTCCCCTGCTTTGTCTGGAAGGGGTTCCCGGCCTTCCGGTCGCACCTCAGGATGAGGCCGGTCTCACGACGACATTCCAGACGTGGCCTCGTGGGTGGTTCCACATTCCGAAGGACCCCGATTTCCCGGTCCCCTCTTGATAAGAACCCGATGCCCGGACACCTCTTCGAACTCCACCCTGTGAATGAAGTCAACACGAAGGGGCAGTGACTCGCCCGTGCATCGTCGGGAAAAGACCCCCAGGTTCCAAATACCGCTCGACAAGTGGCCTGTCTCCCCGGGAACACCTCGAGAGGCAAGCGGAGTTCCATGCCTCAACCCAAGACGAGGCGTGACTCTCCTGTCTCAAGTCTGCAGGGACCTTGCGATCGGAGTCTGAAGTCAGAGGAACCCTGAGGTTCCTGCCTCAACTGGAGATGAGGCCCTCTTCCAATGCACCAAACCCAGTGGAGTGCCGAGAGGCCCCTCCCACCTCCAGTTTCCCTGACTTCTCAGAGCCACCATGAGAAGCCCCCTGAGGTCACCTGCACAAGTCGAGGGACCCCAGGGTGTCCTGCCTCAACCCGAGAAAGACCTCGAGAGACCTTCTTCAACACGTCTCGAGGCCAGATTCCCCTACTGCCGTGAGCCGGCATATTGCATATTGAGTGCATATTGCATATTGCATATTGAGTGCAGCACTTTCCACAGCATCATCATTCAGGATCTGGAATAGCTCCACTGGAATTCTATCACTGCTGGGAGCCAGTGAGGAACTCCGCCCATGACAAAGGTCATGAGGAAGGAGGCTCGGCATACGCAAAGGCGGGATCGAACTTCAGGAGTCCCCCTGGAAATTCTCGAGCATATACCCCCAAAACCAGAGTCTGCCTACTTTCTGCTTGTGCTTTCACCTAAACCTCTGACTTTACGGGGGCTCTCCCCCACTACCTCTCTCTGGAAAAAGAGTTAGCTTACAGTTCCAGTTAATAATTCCTGGGTGTGACAGTGTTTAACCTACACACTCCTTTGGAAATCCTCTAGCCTGCCTGAATAGGTTTTTCTGGCCACATGTGATTGTTCAGAGCCTCCCAACTGTGAGAGGCAGGAGATGTTCTAAACTGTCTAAACACAGATTCTTTTGAGTAGTTACAAGATTGATTAGAAATTGTATTGGTGAATGGTTTTTCACTTGTTGGGCCATTGTTTGCTGCTAAGTTTCCATATCCCTTACCTGCTGTGTCCCTGGCAGTGTATTGATTAATATAATTGGTGTAAGTAGTAGCTTTAATGTTTGTAACCTGGGACCCTTGAGTTAATTCTTTTTCTTGTTATAGCCCACCACACCTTTGCTCTGTAGGAATGCAACTTTATCTAATGCTTTTTTGGAGGGTGGCTCCTGACCAACCACCTTTAGAGAAAAATAAGTTTTCTGAAGAAAAGGTCTTAAAATGTTAACAGGCCTCCGGGCCAGAAGATGATGCAAATCACCTAAGATTTGCATATGATAAGTTTGCAGGAAGAAAGCCTGGTTTGCTGCAAGACTCTACCCCTTCGCCCATTATCCTCTATGCATAACTTAAGGTATAAAAACTACTTTGAAAAATAAAGTGCGGGCCTTGTTCACCGAAACTTGGTCTCACCATGTCGTTCTTTCTCTTACCTTCTGGCTGAATTATTCAGCCTCTTTTCGCCACTGAATTTCCTCACTGAGCTATCCTCATTCTATTACTCTTTATATCCTTAATTAACATTTAATTAAGCAGTGGTTTCCTGATCTTCGCCTACGCCGTCTCTCCTTCGAATACCCTGGATCAGCCGGGGCTGGTCCCCGGCACCCTACCATGGCTCGAGAGCAATGACGCGCTCGCCCTCGCCACTCGCATGGAGGCCCGACTTCCCTGGCGCCCCACGAGAGGCTCACTGACCTCGCCGTCGTACCTCGTGAGAAAGCGCACACTGGAGCCGCCGCTCGAGAACAACCCCAAGACTCCCCCGTCATCGCGAGATGAGCGCCTTCGTCTCCTGCATGGCCTAGAGACCAATCTCGCGACCTCTCTCCAAAAGCCTCAGGAGGCTTGACTCCCTTTAGTCCACCCAGTGAGCTCCAAGAGATACCCGTCGCGACTCGAGAGCAGAGCGAGGTTCTTTGCTTCCACTCGAGATGAATGCCTGTCTCCCCGGGTGTGTCTGGAATGCAACCCCGAAATCCCTGTCGCCCCTGGAGAGGAACACTGGCTTCTGGACACAAGCCTAGATGAGGTCTATTGGCCCTGCAGTCACTCGAGAGCAATCCCCAGCTTTCCTTCGCAACTCGAATGGAAGATTGGACTTCCCTGGGCCTACACAAGAGGCATCCTGAATTCCCCGTCGTAATTCGAGAATCCTGCTACACCTCGAGAAAAACCACGTGGTTCCCCCGTCATCGCAAAATGTTGCCCTTGCCGCTACAGCGTCTCAGGTGAAGTCCCACTTTAGGAATTGGAGTTCGAATCGGTACTTGTCACCCTTGATGCGACCCACAAAGTGCACCGACATCCCGGTTTCCCTCGAGAGGAACACCGAAGTTTTCCGGCAACACTACCTCTGAGCCTCTTCTACCCTCCTGATCTGGACAGGAGGGTCGACTCCCCTGCTTTGTCTGGAAGGGGTTCCCGACCTTCCGGTCGCACCTCAGGATGAGGCCGGTCTCACGACGACATTCCAGACGTGGCCTCGTGGGTGGTTCCACATTCCGAAGGACCCCGATTTCCCGGTCCCCTCTTGATAAGAACCCGATGCCCGGACACCTCTTCGAACTCCACCCTGTGAATGAAGTCAACACGAAGGGGCAGTGACTCGCCCGTGCATCGTCGGGAAAAGACCCCCAGGTTCCAAATACCGCTCGACAAGTGGCCTGTCTCCCCGGGAACATCTCGAGAGGCAAGCGGAGTTCCATGCCTCAACCCAAGATGAGGCGTGACTCTCCTGTCCCAAGTCTGCAGGGACCTTGCGGTCGGAGTCTGAAGTCAGAGGAACCCTGAGGTTCCTGCCTCAACTGGAGATGAGGCCCTCTTCCAATGCACCAAACCCAGTGGAGTGCCGAGAGGCCCCTCCCACCTCCAGTTTCCCTGACTTCTCAGAGCCACCATGAGAAGCCCCCTGAGGTCACCTGCACAAGTCGAGGGACCCCAGGGTGTCCTGCCTCAACCCGAGAAAGACCTCGAGAGACCTTCTTCAACACGTCTCGAGGCCAGATTCCCCTACTATGACTTGAGAGTAAAGACGCGCTCCCCCTCGCCATTCGCATGGAGACCCGACTTCCTTGCCACCCCACGAGAGGCTCACTGACCTCGCCGTCGTACCTCGCGAGAAACCGCACACTGGGGCCGCCGCTCGAGAACAACCCCGAGCCTCCCCCGTCATCGCGACTTGAGGGCCTTCGTCTCCTGTATGGCCTAGAGACCAGTCTCTCGACCTCTCTCCAAACGCCTCAGGAGGCTTGACTCCCTTTAGTCCACCCAGTGAGCTCCAAGAGATACCCGTCGCGACTCAAGAGCAGAGCGGGGTTCTTTGCTTCCACTCGAGATGGATGCCTGTCTCCCCGGGTGCGTCTGGAATGCAACCCCGAGATCCCTTTCGCCCCTGGAGAGGAACATTGGCTTCTGGACACAAGCCTAGATGAGGTCTATTGGCCCTGCAGTCACTCGAGAGCAATCCCCAGCTTTCCTTCGCAACTCGAATGGAAGATTGGACTTCCCTGGGCCAACACAAGAGGCATCCTGAATTCCCCGTCGTAACTCGAGAATACCGCTGCAACTCGAGAAAATCCACGTGGTTCCCCCGTCATTGCAAGATGAAGCCCTTTCCCGCTACAGTGTCTCAGGAGAAGTCCCACGTTAGGTATTGGAGGTCGAAACGGTACTTGGCACCCTTGATGCGACCCACAAAGTTCCCCAACATCCCGGTCTCCCTCAAGAGGAACACCGAGGTTTTCCCGCACCACTTCCTCTGAGCCCCTTCTAACCTCCTGATCTGGACAGGAGGGTCGACTCCCCTGCTTTGTCTGGAAGGGGTTCCCGGCCTTCCGGTCGCACCTCAGGATGAGGCCGGTCTCACGACGACATTCCAGACGTGGCCTCGTGGGTGGTTCCACATTCCGAAGGACCCCGATTTCCCGGTCCCCTCTTGATAAGAACCCGATGCCCGGACACCTCTTCGAACTCCACCCTGTGAATGAAGTCAACACGAAGGGGCAGTGACTCGCCCGTGCATCGTCGGGAAAAGACCCCCAGGTTCCAAATACCGCTCGACAAGTGGCCTGTCTCCCCGGGAACACCTCGAGAGGCAAGCGGAGTTCCATGCCTCAACCCAAGACGAGGCGTGACTCTCCTGTCTCAAGTCTGCAGGGACCTTGCGATCGGAGTCTGAAGTCAGAGGAACCCTGAGATTCCTGCCTCAACTGGAGATGAGGCCCTCTTCCAATGCACCAAACCCAGTGGAGTGCCGAGAGGCCCCTCCCACCTCCAGTTTCCCTGACTTCTCAGAGCCACCATGAGAAGCCCCCTGAGGTCACCTGCACAAGTCGAGGGACCCCAGGGTGTCCTGCCTCAACCCGAGAAAGACCTCGAGAGACCTTCTTCAACACGTCTCGAGGCCAGATTCCCCTACTGCCGTGAGCCGGCATATTGCATATTGAGTGCATATTGCATATTGCATATTGAGTGCAGCACTTTCCACAGCATCATCATTCAGGATCTGGAATAGCTCCACTGGAATTCTATCACTGCTGGGAGCCAGTGAGGAACTCCGCCCATGACAAAGGTCATGAGGAAGGAGGCTCGGCATACGCAAAGGCGGGATCGAACTTCAGGAGTCCCCCTGGAAATTCTCGAGCATATACCCCCAAAACCAGAGTCTGCCTACTTTCTGCTTGTGCTTTCACCTAAACCTCTGACTTTACGGGGGGCTCTCCCCCACTACCTCTCTCTGGAAAAAGAGTTAGCTTACAGTTCCAGTTAATAATTCCTGGGTGTGACAGTGTTTAACCTACACACTCCTTTGGAAATCCTCTAGCCTGCCTGAATAGGTTTTTCTGGCCACATGTGATTGTTCAGAGCCTCCCAACTGTGAGAGGCAGGAGATGTTCTAAACTGTCTAAACACAGATTCTTTTGAGTAGTTACAAGATTGATTAGAAATTGTATTGGTGAATGGTTTTTCACTTCTTGGGCCATTGTTTGCTGCTAAGTTTCCATATCCCTTACCTGCTGTGTCCCTGGCAGTGTATTGATTAATATAATTGGTGTAAGTAGTAGCTTTAATGTTTGTAACCTGGGACCCTTGAGTTAATTCTTTTTCTTGTTATAGCCCACCACACCTTTGCTCTGTAGGAATGCAACTTTATCTAATGCTTTTTTGGAGGGTGGCTCCTGACCAACCACCTTTAGAGAAAAATAAGTTTTCTGAAGAAAAGGTCTTAAAATGTTAACAGGCCTCCGGGCCAGAAGATGATGCAAATCACCTAAGATTTGCATATGATAAGTTTGCAGGAAGAAAGCCTGGTTTGCTGCAAGACTCTACCCCTTCGCCCATTATCCTCTATGCATAACTTAAGGTATAAAAACTACTTTGAAAAATAAAGTGCGGGCCTTGTTCACCGAAACTTGGTCTCACCATGTCGTTCTTTCTCTTACCTTCTGGCTGAATTATTCAGCCTCTTTTCGCCACTGAATTTCCTCACTGAGCTATCCTCATTCTATTACTCTTTATATCCTTAATTAACATTTAATTAAGCAGTGGTTTCCTGATCTTCGCCTACGCCGTCTCTCCTTCGAATACCCTGGATCAGCCGGGGCTGGTCCCCGGCACCCTACCATGGCTCGAGAGCAATGACGCGCTCGCCCTCGCCACTCGCATGGAGGCCCGACTTCCCTGGCGCCCCACGAGAGGCTCACTGACCTCGCCGTCGTACCTCGTGAGAAAGCGCACACTGGAGCCGCCGCTCGAGAACAACCCCAAGACTCCCCCGTCATCGCGAGATGAGCGCCTTCGTCTCCTGCATGGCCTAGAGACCAATCTCGCGACCTCTCTCCAAAAGCCTCAGGAGGCTTGACTCCCTTTAGTCCACCCAGTGAGCTCCAAGAGATACCCGTCGCGACTCGAGAGCAGAGCGAGGTTCTTTGCTTCCACTCGAGATGAATGCCTGTCTCCCCGGGTGTGTCTGGAATGCAACCCCGAAATCCCTGTCGCCCCTGGAGAGGAACACTGGCTTCTGGACACAAGCCTAGATGAGGTCTATTGGCCCTGCAGTCACTCGAGAGCAATCCCCAGCTTTCCTTCGCAACTCGAATGGAAGATTGGACTTCCCTGGGCCTACACAAGAGGCATCCTGAATTCCCCGTCGTAATTCGAGAATCCTGCTACACCTCGAGAAAAACCACGTGGTTCCCCCGTCATCGCAAAATGTTGCCCTTGCCGCTACAGCGTCTCAGGTGAAGTCCCACTTTAGGAATTGGAGTTCGAATCGGTACTTGTCACCCTTGATGCGACCCACAAAGTGCACCGACATCCCGGTTTCCCTCGAGAGGAACACCGAAGTTTTCCGGCAACACTACCTCTGAGCCTCTTCTACCCTCCTGATCTGGACAGGAGGGTCGACTCCCCTGCTTTGTCTGGAAGGGGTTCCCGACCTTCCGGTCGCACCTCAGGATGAGGCCGGTCTCACGACGACATTCCAGACGTGGCCTCGTGGGTGGTTCCACATTCCGAAGGACCCCGATTTCCCGGTCCCCTCTTGATAAGAACCCGATGCCCGGACACCTCTTCGAACTCCACCCTGTGAATGAAGTCAACACGAAGGGGCAGTGACTCGCCCGTGCATCGTCGGGAAAAGACCCCCAGGTTCCAAATACCGCTCGACAAGTGGCCTGTCTCCCCGGGAACATCTCGAGAGGCAAGCGGAGTTCCATGCCTCAACCCAAGATGAGGCGTGACTCTCCTGTCCCAAGTCTGCAGGGACCTTGCGGTCGGAGTCTGAAGTCAGAGGAACCCTGAGGTTCCTGCCTCAACTGGAGATGAGGCCCTCTTCCAATGCACCAAACCCAGTGGAGTGCCGAGAGGCCCCTCCCACCTCCAGTTTCCCTGACTTCTCAGAGCCACCATGAGAAGCCCCCTGAGGTCACCTGCACAAGTCGAGGGACCCCAGGGTGTCCTGCCTCAACCCGAGAAAGACCTCGAGAGACCTTCTTCAACACGTCTCGAGGCCAGATTCCCCTACTATGACTTGAGAGTAAAGACGCGCTCCCCCTCGCCATTCGCATGGAGACCCGACTTCCTTGCCGCCCCACGAGAGGCTCACTGACCTCGCCGTCGTACCTCGCGAGAAACCGCACACTGGGGCCGCCGCTCGAGAACAACCCCGAGCCTCCCCCGTCATCGCGACTTGAGGGCCTTCGTCTCCTGTATGGCCTAGAGACCAGTCTCTCGACCTCTCTCCAAACGCCTCAGGAGGCTTGACTCCCTTTAGTCCACCCAGTGAGCTCCAAGAGATACCCGTCGCGACTCAAGAGCAGAGCGGGGTTCTTTGCTTCCACTCGAGATGGATGCCTGTCTCCCCGGGTGCGTCTGGAATGCAACCCCGAGATCCCTTTCGCCCCTGGAGAGGAACATTGGCTTCTGGACACAAGCCTAGATGAGGTCTATTGGCCCTGCAGTCACTCGAGAGCAATCCCCAGCTTTCCTTCGCAACTCGAATGGAAGATTGGACTTCCCTGGGCCAACACAAGAGGCATCCTGAATTCCCCGTCGTAACTCGAGAATACCGCTGCAACTCGAGAAAATCCACGTGGTTCCCCCGTCATTGCAAGATGAAGCCCTTTCCCGCTACAGTGTCTCAGGAGAAGTCCCACGTTAGGTATTGGAGGTCGAAACGGTACTTGGCACCCTTGATGCGACCCACAAAGTTCCCCAACATCCCGGTCTCCCTCAAGAGGAACACCGAGGTTTTCCCGCACCACTTCCTCTGAGCCCCTTCTAACCTCCTGATCTGGACAGGAGGGTCGACTCCCCTGCTTTGTCTGGAAGGGGTTCCCGGCCTTCCGGTCGCACCTCAGGATGAGGCCGGTCTCACGACGACATTCCAGACGTGGCCTCGTGGGTGGTTCCACATTCCGAAGGACCCCGATTTCCCGGTCCCCTCTTGATAAGAACCCGATGCCCGGACACCTCTTCGAACTCCACCCTGTGAATGAAGTCAACACGAAGGGGCAGTGACTCGCCCGTGCATCGTCGGGAAAAGACCCCCAGGTTCCAAATACCGCTCGACAAGTGGCCTGTCTCCCCGGGAACACCTCGAGAGGCAAGCGGAGTTCCATGCCTCAACCCAAGACGAGGCGTGACTCTCCTGTCTCAAGTCTGCAGGGACCTTGCGATCGGAGTCTGAAGTCAGAGGAACCCTGAGGTTCCTGCCTCAACTGGAGATGAGGCCCTCTTCCAATGCACCAAACCCAGTGGAGTGCCGAGAGGCCCCTCCCACCTCCAGTTTCCCTGACTTCTCAGAGCCACCATGAGAAGCCCCCTGAGGTCACCTGCACAAGTCGAGGGACCCCAGGGTGTCCTGCCTCAACCCGAGAAAGACCTCGAGAGACCTTCTTCAACACGTCTCGAGGCCAGATTCCCCTACTGCCGTGAGCCGGCATATTGCATATTGAGTGCATATTGCATATTGCATATTGAGTGCAGCACTTTCCACAGCATCATCATTCAGGATCTGGAATAGCTCCACTGGAATTCTATCACTGCTGGGAGCCAGTGAGGAACTCCGCCCATGACAAAGGTCATGAGGAAGGAGGCTCGGCATACGCAAAGGCGGGATCGAACTTCAGGAGTCCCCCTGGAAATTCTCGAGCATATACCCCCAAAACCAGAGTCTGCCTACTTTCTGCTTGTGCTTTCACCTAAACCTCTGACTTTACGGGGGGCTCTCCCCCACTACCTCTCTCTGGAAAAAGAGTTAGCTTACAGTTCCAGTTAATAATTCCTGGGTGTGACAGTGTTTAACCTACACACTCCTTTGGAAATCCTCTAGCCTGCCTGAATAGGTTTTTCTGGCCACATGTGATTGTTCAGAGCCTCCCAACTGTGAGAGGCAGGAGATGTTCTAAACTGTCTAAACACAGATTCTTTTGAGTAGTTACAAGATTGATTAGAAATTGTATTGGTGAATGGTTTTTCACTTGTTGGGCCATTGTTTGCTGCTAAGTTTCCATATCCCTTACCTGCTGTGTCCCTGGCAGTGTATTGATTAATATAATTGGTGTAAGTAGTAGCTTTAATGTTTGTAACCTGGGACCCTTGAGTTAATTCTTTTTCTTGTTATAGCCCACCACACCTTTGCTCTGTAGGAATGCAACTTTATCTAATGCTTTTTTGGAGGGTGGCTCCTGACCAACCACCTTTAGAGAAAAATAAGTTTTCTGAAGAAAAGGTCTTAAAATGTTAACAGGCCTCCGGGCCAGAAGATGATGCAAATCACCTAAGATTTGCATATGATAAGTTTGCAGGAAGAAAGCCTGGTTTGCTGCAAGACTCTACCCCTTCGCCCATTATCCTCTATGCATAACTTAAGGTATAAAAACTACTTTGAAAAATAAAGTGCGGGCCTTGTTCACCGAAACTTGGTCTCACCATGTCGTTCTTTCTCTTACCTTCTGGCTGAATTATTCAGCCTCTTTTCGCCACTGAATTTCCTCACTGAGCTATCCTCATTCTATTACTCTTTATATCCTTAATTAACATTTAATTAAGCAGTGGTTTCCTGATCTTCGCCTACGCCGTCTCTCCTTCGAATACCCTGGATCAGCCGGGGCTGGTCCCCGGCACCCTACCATGGCTCGAGAGCAATGACGCGCTCGCCCTCGCCACTCGCATGGAGGCCCGACTTCCCTGGCGCCCCACGAGAGGCTCACTGACCTCGCCGTCGTACCTCGTGAGAAAGCGCACACTGGAGCCGCCGCTCGAGAACAACCCCAAGACTCCCCCGTCATCGCGAGATGAGCGCCTTCGTCTCCTGCATGGCCTAGAGACCAATCTCGCGACCTCTCTCCAAAAGCCTCAGGAGGCTTGACTCCCTTTAGTCCACCCAGTGAGCTCCAAGAGATACCCGTCGCGACTCGAGAGCAGAGCGAGGTTCTTTGCTTCCACTCGAGATGAATGCCTGTCTCCCCGGGTGTGTCTGGAATGCAACCCCGAAATCCCTGTCGCCCCTGGAGAGGAACACTGGCTTCTGGACACAAGCCTAGATGAGGTCTATTGGCCCTGCAGTCACTCGAGAGCAATCCCCAGCTTTCCTTCGCAACTCGAATGGAAGATTGGACTTCCCTGGGCCTACACAAGAGGCATCCTGAATTCCCCGTCGTAATTCGAGAATCCTGCTACACCTCGAGAAAAACCACGTGGTTCCCCCGTCATCGCAAAATGTTGCCCTTGCCGCTACAGCGTCTCAGGTGAAGTCCCACTTTAGGAATTGGAGTTCGAATCGGTACTTGTCACCCTTGATGCGACCCACAAAGTGCACCGACATCCCGGTTTCCCTCGAGAGGAACACCGAAGTTTTCCGGCAACACTACCTCTGAGCCTCTTCTACCCTCCTGATCTGGACAGGAGGGTCGACTCCCCTGCTTTGTCTGGAAGGGGTTCCCGACCTTCCGGTCGCACCTCAGGATGAGGCCGGTCTCACGACGACATTCCAGACGTGGCCTCGTGGGTGGTTCCACATTCCGAAGGACCCCGATTTCCCGGTCCCCTCTTGATAAGAACCCGATGCCCGGACACCTCTTCGAACTCCACCCTGTGAATGAAGTCAACACGAAGGGGCAGTGACTCGCCTGTGCATCGTCGGGAAAAGACCCCCAGGTTCCAAATACCGCTCGACAAGTGGCCTGTCTCCCCGGGAACATCTCGAGAGGCAAGCGGAGTTCCATGCCTCAACCCAAGATGAGGCGTGACTCTCCTGTCCCAAGTCTGCAGGGACCTTGCGGTCGGAGTCTGAAGTCAGAGGAACCCTGAGGTTCCTGCCTCAACTGGAGATGAGGCCCTCTTCCAATGCACCAAACCCAGTGGAGTGCCGAGAGGCCCCTCCCACCTCCAGTTTCCCTGACTTCTCAGAGCCACCATGAGAAGCCCCCTGAGGTCACCTGCACAAGTCGAGGGACCCCAGGGTGTCCTGCCTCAACCCGAGAAAGACCTCGAGAGACCTTCTTCAACACGTCTCGAGGCCAGATTCCCCTACTGCCGTGAGCCGGCATATTGCATATTGAGTGCATATTGCATATTGCATATTGAGTGCAGCACTTTCCACAGCATCATCTTTCAGGATCTGGACTAGCTCCACTGGAATTCTATCACTGCTGGGAGCCAGTGAGGAACTCCGCCCATGACAAGGTCATGAGGAAGGAGGCTCGGCATACGCAAGGCGGGATCGAGCTTCAGAGTCCCCTGAATTCTCGAGCATATACCCCAAAACCAGAGTCTGCCTACTTTCTGCTTGTGCCACCTAAACTCTGACTTTACGGGGCCTCCCCACTCTCTCTAAAAGAGTTAGCTTACAGTTCAGTTAAAATTCCTGGGTGTGACAGTGTTTAACATACAAACTCCTTTGAAATCCTCTAGCCTGCCTGAATAGGTTTTCTGGCCACATGTGATTGTTCAGAGCCTCCAACTGTGAGAGGCAGGAGATGTTCTAAACTGTCTAAACACAGATCTTTGAGTAGTTACAAGATTGATTAGAAATTGTATTGGTGAATGGTTTTTCACTTGTTGGCCATTGTTTGCTGCTAAGTTTCCATATCCTTACCTGCTGTCCTGGCAGTGTATTGATTAATATAATTGGTGTAAGTAGTAGCTTTAATGTTTGTAACCTGGGACCCTTGAGTTAATTCTTTTCTTGTTATAGCCACCACACCTTTGCTCTGTAGGAATGCAACTTTATCTAATGTTTTTGGAGGGTGGCTCTGACCAACCACCTTAGAGAAAATAAGTTTTCTGAAGAAAAGGTCTTAAATGTTAACAGGCCTCCGGGCCAGAAGATGATGCAAATCACTAAGATTTGCATATGATAAGTTGGGAAGAAAGCCTGGTTTGCTGCAAGACTCTACCCTTCCCCCATTATCCTCTATGCATAACAGGTATAAACTACTTTGAAAAATAAAGTCGGGCCTTGTTCACCGAAACTTGGTCTCACCATGTCGTTCTTTCTCTTACCTTCTGGCTGAATTATTCAGCCTCTGCCACTGAATTTCCTCACTGAGCTATCCTCATTCTATTACTCTTTATCCTTAATTAACATTTAATTAAGCAGTGGTTTCTGATCGCCACGCCGTCTCCTTGAATACCTGGATCAGCCGGGCTGGTCCCCACCCTACCATGGCTCGAGAGCAATGACGCGCCGCCCTCGCCACTCGCATGGAGCCCGACTTCCTGGCGCCCACGAGGCTCACTGACCTCGCCGTCGTACCTCGTGAGAAAGCGCACACTGGAGCCGCCGCTCGAGAACAACCCAAGACTCCCGTCATCGCGAGATGGCGCCTTCGTCTCCTGCATGGCCTGAGACCAATCTGCGACCTCTCCAAAGCCTCAGGAGGCTTGACTTTTAGTCACCAGTGGCTCCAAGAATACCCGTCGCGACCGAGAGCAGAGCGGGTTCTTGCCCACTGAGATGGATGCCTGTCTCCCGGGTGTGTCTGGAATGCAACCCGAGATCCTGTCGCCCTGGAGGAACACTGCTTCTGGACACAAGCCTAGATGAGGTCTATTGGCCCTGCAGTCACTGAGAGCAATCCCAGCTTTCCTTCGCAACTCGAATGGAAGATTGGAATTCTGGCCTACACAAGAGGCATCCTGAATTCCCGTGTAATTCGAGAATCTGCTACCCTCGAGAAAACCACGTGGTTCCCCGTCATCGCAAATGTTGCCCTGTGCCGCTACAGCGTCTCAGGTGAAGTCCACTAGGACTTGAATTAATCGGTACTTGTCACCCTTGATCGACCCACAAAGTGCACCGACATCCCGGTCTCCTCGAGAGGAACACCGAAGTTTCTGGCAACACTTCCTCTGAGCTCTTCTACCTCCTGATCTGGACAGGAGGGTCGACTCCCTGCTTTGTCTGGAAGGGGTTCCCGACCTTCCGGTCGCACCTCAGATGAGGCCGGTCCGACGACATTCCAGACGGCCGTGGGTGGTTCCACATTCCGAAGGACCCGATTTCGGTCCTGATAAGAACCCGATGCCCGGACACCTCTTCAACTCCACCCTGTGAATGAAGTCAACACGAGGGGCAGTGACTGCCTGCATGTCGGGAAAGACCCCCAGGTTCAAATACCGCCGATAAGTGGCCTGTCTCCCGGGAACACCTCGAGAGGCAAGCGGGTTCATGCCTCAACCCAAGACGAGGCCTGACTCTCCTGTCCCAAGTCTGCAGGGACCTTGTCGGAGTCTGAAGTCAGAGGAACCTGAGGTTCCTGCCTCAACTGGAGATGAGGCCTCTTCAATGCACCAAACCCAGTGGGTGCCGAGAGGCCCTCCACCTCAGTTTCCCTGACTTCTCAGAGCCACCATGAGAAGCCCCCTGAGGTCACCTGCACAAGTCGAGGACCCCAGGGTGTCCTGCCTCAACCCGAGAAAGACCTCGAGAGACCTTCTTCAACACGTCTCGAGGCCAGATTCCCCTACTATGACTTGAGAGTAAAGACGCGCTCCCCCTCGCCATTCGCATGGAGACCCGACTTCCTTGCCGCCCCACGAGAGGCTCACTGACCTCGCCGTCGTACCTCGGGAGAAACCGCACACTGGGGCCGCCGCTCGAGAACAACCCCAAGACTCCCCCGTCATCGCGAGATGAGGGCCTTCGTCTCCTGCATGGCCTAGAGACCAATCTCGCGACCTCTCTCCAAAAGCCTCAGGAGGCTTGACTCCCTTTAGTCCACCCAGTGAGCTCCAAGAGATACCCGTCGCGACTCGAGAGCAGAGCGGGGTTCTTTGCTTCCACTCGAGATGGATGCCTGTCTCCCCGGGTTCGTCTGGAATGCAACCCCGAGATCCCTTTCGCCCCGGAGAGGAAGATTGGCTTCTGGACACAAGCCTAGATGAGGTCTATTGGCCCTGCAGTCACTCGAGAACAATCCCCAGCTTTCCTTCGCAACTCGAATGGAAGATTGGACTTCCCTGGGCCAACACAAGAGGCATCCTGAGTTCCCCATCGTAACTCGAGAATCCCGCTGCAACTCGAGAAAATCCACGTGGTTCCCCCGTCATCGCAAGATGAAGCCCTTTCCCGCTACAGTGTCTCAGGAGAAGTCCCACGTTAGGTATTGGACGTCGAAACGGTACTTGGCACCCTTGATGCGACCCACAAAGTTCCCCGACATCCCGGTCTCCCTCAAGAGGAACACCGAGGTTTTCCCGCACCACTTCCTCTGAGCCCCTTCTAACCTCCTGATCTGGACAGGAGGGTCGACTCCCCTGCTTTGTCTGGAAGGGGTTCCCGGCCTTCCGGTCGCACCTCAGGATGAGGCCGGTCTCACGACGACATTCCAGACGTGGCCTCGTGGGTGGTTCCACATTCCGAAGGACCCCGATTTCCCGGTCCCCTCTTGATAAGAACCCGATGCCCGGACACCTCTTCGAACTCCACCCTGTGAATGAAGTCAACACGAAGGGGCAGTGACTCGCCCGTGCATCGTCGGGAAAAGACCCCCAGGTTCCAAATACCGCTCGACAAGTGGCCTGTCTCCCCAGGAACACCTCGAGAGGCAAGCGGAGTTCCATGCCTCAACCCAAGACGAGGCGTGACTCTCCTGTCTCAAGTCTGCAGGGACCTTGCGATCAGAGTCTGAAGTCAGAGGAACCCTGAGGTTCCTGCCTCAACTGGAGATGAGGCCCTCTTCCAATGCACCAAACCCAGTGGAGTGCCAAGAGGCCCCTCCCACCTCCAGTTTCCCTGACTTCTCAGAGCCACCATGAGAAGCCCCCTGAGGTCACCTGCACAAGTCGAGGGACCCCAGGGTGTCCTGCCTCAACCCGAGAAAGACCTCGAGAGACCTTCTTCAACACGTCTCGAGGCCAGATTCCCCTACTATGACTTGAGAGTAAAGACGCGCTCCCCCTCACCATTCGCATGGAGACCCGACTTCCTTGCCGCCCCACGAGAGGCTCACTGACCTCGCCGTCGTACCTCGCGAGAAACCGCACACTGGGGCCGCCGCTCGAGAACAACCCCGAGCCTCCCCCGTCATCGCGACTTGAGGGCCTTCGTCTCCTGTATGGCCTAGAGACCAGTCTCTCGACCTCTCTCCAAACGCCTCAGGAGGCTTGACTCCCTTTAGTCCACCCAGTGAGCTCCAAGAGATACCCGTCGCGACTCAAGAGCAGAGCGGGCTTCTTTGCTTCCACTCGAGATGGATGCCTGTCTCCCCGGGTGCGTCTGGAATGCAACCCCGAGATCCCTTTCGCCCCTGGAGAGGAACATTGGCTTCTGGACACAAGCCTAGATGAGGTCTATTGGCCCTGCAGTCACTCGAGAGCAATCCCCAGCTTTCCTTCGCAACTCGAATGGAAGATTGGACTTCCCTGGGCCAACACAAGAGGCATCCTGAATTCCCCGTCGTAACTCGAGAATACCGCTGCAACTCGAGAAAATCCACGTGGTTCCCCCGTCATTGCAAGATGAAGCCCTTTCCCGCTACAGTGTCTCAGGAGAAGTCCCACGTTAGGTATTGGAGGTCGAAACGGTACTTGGCACCCTTGATGCGACCCACAAAGTTCCCCAACATCCCGGTCTCCCTCAAGAGGAACACCGAGGTTTTCCCGCACCACTTCCTCTGAGCCCCTTCTAACCTCCTGATCTGGACAGGAGGGTCGACTCCCCTGCTTTGTCTGGAAGGGGTTCCCGGCCTTCCGGTCGCACCTCAGGATGAGGCCGGTCTCACGACGACATTCCAGACGTGGCCTCGTGGGTGGTTCCACATTCCGAAGGACCCCGATTTCCCGGTCCCCTCTTGATAAGAACCCGATGCCCGGACACCTCTTCGAACTCCACCCTGTGAATGAAGTCAACACGAAGGGGCAGTGACTCGCCCGTGCATCGTCGGGAAAAGACCCCCAGGTTCCAAATACCGCTCGACAAGTGGCCTGTCTCCCCGGGAACACCTCGAGAGGCAAGCGGAGTTCCATGCCTCAACCCAAGACGAGGCGTGACTCTCCTGTCTCAAGTCTGCAGGGACCTTGCGATCGGAGTCTGAAGTCAGAGGAACCCTGAGGTTCCTGCCTCAACTGGAGATGAGGCCCTCTTCCAATGCACCAAACCCAGTGGAGTGCCGAGAGGCCCCTCCCACCTCCAGTTTCCCTGACTTCTCAGAGCCACCATGAGAAGCCCCCTGAGGTCACCTGCACAAGTCGAGGGACCCCAGGGTGTCCTGCCTCAACCCGAGAAAGACCTCGAGAGACCTTCTTCAACACGTCTCGAGGCCAGATTCCCCTACTGCCGTGAGCCGGCATATTGCATATTGAGTGCATATTGCATATTGCATATTGAGTGCAGCACTTTCCACAGCATCATCATTCAGGATCTGGAATAGCTCCACTGGAATTCTATCACTGCTGGGAGCCAGTGAGGAACTCCGCCCATGACAAAGGTCATGAGGAAGGAGGCTCGGCATACGCAAAGGCGGGATCGAACTTCAGGAGTCCCCCTGGAAATTCTCGAGCATATACCCCCAAAACCAGAGTCTGCCTACTTTCTGCTTGTGCTTTCACCTAAACCTCTGACTTTACGGGGGCTCTCCCCCACTACCTCTCTCTGGAAAAAGAGTTAGCTTACAGTTCCAGTTAATAATTCCTGGGTGTGACAGTGTTTAACCTACACACTCCTTTGGAAATCCTCTAGCCTGCCTGAATAGGTTTTTCTGGCCACATGTGATTGTTCAGAGCCTCCCAACTGTGAGAGGCAGGAGATGTTCTAAACTGTCTAAACACAGATTCTTTTGAGTAGTTACAAGATTGATTAGAAATTGTATTGGTGAATGGTTTTTCACTTGTTGGGCCATTGTTTGCTGCTAAGTTTCCATATCCCTTACCTGCTGTGTCCCTGGCAGTGTATTGATTAATATAATTGGTGTAAGTAGTAGCTTTAATGTTTGTAACCTGGGACCCTTGAGTTAATTCTTTTTCTTGTTATAGCCCACCACACCTTTGCTCTGTAGGAATGCAACTTTATCTAATGCTTTTTTGGAGGGTGGCTCCTGACCAACCACCTTTAGAGAAAAAGAAGTTTTCTGAAGAAAAGGTCTTAAAATGTTAACAGGCCTCCGGGCCAGAAGATGATGCAAATCACCTAAGATTTGCATATGATAAGTTTGCAGGAAGAAAGCCTGGTTTGCTGCAAGACTCTACCCCTTCCCCCATTATCCTCTATGCATAACTTAAGGTATAAAAACTACTTTGAAAAATAAAGTGCGGGCCTTGTTCACCGAAACTTGGTCTCACCATGTCGTTCTTTCTCTTACCTTCTGGCTGAATTATTCAGCCTCTTTTCGCCACTGAATTTCCTCACTGAGCTATCCTCATTCTATTACTCTTTATATCCTTAATTAACATTTAATTAAGCAGTGGTTTCCTGATCTTCGCCTACGCCGTCTCTCCTTCGAATACCCTGGATCAGCCGGGGCTGGTCCCCGGCACCCTACCATGGCTCGAGAGCAATGACGCGCTCGCCCTCGCCACTCGCATGGAGGCCCGACTTCCCTGGCGCCCCACGAGAGGCTCACTGACCTCGCCGTCGTACCTCGTGAGAAAGCGCACACTGGAGCCGCCGCTCGAGAACAACCCCAAGACTCCCCCGTCATCGCGAGATGAGCGCCTTCGTCTCCTGCATGGCCTAGAGACCAATCTCGCGACCTCTCTCCAAAAGCCTCAGGAGGCTTGACTCCCTTTAGTCCACCCAGTGAGCTCCAAGAGATACCCGTCGCGACTCGAGAGCAGAGCGGGGTTCTTTGCTTCCACTCGAGATGAATGCCTGTCTCCCCGGGTGTGTCTGGAATGCAACCCCGAAATCCCTGTCGCCCCTGGAGAGGAACACTGGCTTCTGGACACAAGCCTAGATGAGGTCTATTGGCCCTGCAGTCACTCGAGAGCAATACCCAGCTTTCCTTCGCAACTCGAATGGAAGATTGGACTTCCCTGGGCCTACACAAGAGGCATCCTGAATTCCCCGTCGTAATTCGAGAATCCTGCTACACCTCGAGAAAAACCACGTGGTTCCCCCGTCATCGCAAAATGTTGCCCTGTGCCGCTACAGCGTCTCAGGTGAAGTCCCACTTTAGGACTTGGAATTCGAATCGGTACTTGTCACCCTTGATGCGACCCACAAAGTGCACCGACATCCCGGTTTCCCTCGAGAGGAACACCGAAGTTTTCCGGCAACACTACCTCTGAGCCTCTTCTACCCTCCTGATCTGGACAGGAGGGTCGACTCCCCTGCTTTGTCTGGAAGGGGTTCCCGACCTTCCGGTCACACCTCAGGATGAGGCCGGTCTCACGACGACATTCCAGACGTGGCCTCGTGGGTGGTTCCACATTCCGAAGGACCCCGATTTCCCGGTCCCCTCTTGATAAGAACCCGATGCCCGGACACCTCTTCGAACTCCACCCTGTGAATGAAGTCAACACGAAGGGGCAGTGACTCGCCCGTGCATCGTCGGGAAAAGACCCCCAGGTTCCAAATACCGCTCGACAAGTGGCCTGTCTCCCCGGGAACACCTCGAGAGGCAAGCGGAGTTCCATGCCTCAACCCAAGACGAGGCCTGACTCTCCTGTCCCAAGTCTGCAGGGACCTTGCGGTCGGAGTCTGAAGTCAGAGGAACCCTGAGGTTCCTGCCTCAACTGGAGATGAGGCCCTCTTCCAATGCACCAAACCCAGTGGAGTGCCGAGAGGCCCCTCCCACCTCCAGTTTCCCTGACTTCTCAGAGCCACCATGAGAAGCCCCCTGAGGTCACCTGCACAAGTCGAGGGACCCCAGGGTGTCCTGCCTCAACCCGAGAAAGACCTCGAGAGACCTTCTTCAACACGTCTCGAGGCCAGATTCCCCTACTGCCGTGAGCCGGCATATTGCATATTGAGTGCATATTGCATATTGCATATTGAGTGCAGCACTTTCCACAGCATCATCATTCAGGATCTGGAATAGCTCCACTGGAATTCTATCACTGCTGGGAGCCAGTGAGGAACTCCGCCCATGACAAAGGTCATGAGGAAGGAGGCTCGGCATACGCAAAGGCGGGATCGACCTTCAGGAGTCCCCCTGGAAATTCTCGAGCATATACCCCCAAAACCAGAGTCTGCCTACTTTCTGCTTGTGCTTTCACCTAAACCTCTGACTTTACGGGGGCTCTCCCCCACTACCTCTCTCTGAAAAAAGAGTTAGCTTACAGTTCCAGTTAATAATTCCTGGGTGTGACAGTGTTTAACCTACAAACTCCTTTGGAAATCCTCTAGCCTGCCTGAATAGGTTTTTCCGGCCACATGTGATTGTTCAGAGCCTCCCAACTGTGAGAGGCAGGAGATGTTCTAAACTGTCTAAACACAGATTCTTTTGAGTAGTTACAAGATTGATTAGAAATTGTATTGGTGAATGGTTTTTCACTTGTTGGGCCATTGTTTGCTGCTAAGTTTCCATATCCCTTACCTGCTGTGTCCCTGGCAGTGTATTGATTAATATAATTGGTGTAAGTAGTAGCTTTAATGTTTGTAACCTGGGACCCTTGAGTTAATTCTTTTTCTTGTTATAGCCCACCACACCTTTGCTCTGTAGGAATGCAACTTTATCTAATGCTTTTTTGGAGGGTGGCTCCTGACCAACCACCTTTAGAGAAAAATAAGTTTTCTGAAGAAAAGGTCTTAAAATGTTAACAGGCCTCCGGGCCAGAAGATGATGCAAATCACCTAAGCTTTTGCATATGATAAGTTTGCAGGAAGAAAGCCTGGTTTGCTGCAAGACTCTACCGCTTCCCCCATTATCCTCTATGCATAACTTAAGGTATAAAAACTACTTTGAAAAATAAAGTGCGGGCCTTGTTCACCGAAACTTGGTCTCACCATGTCGTTCTTTCTCTTACCTTCTGGCTGAATTATTCAGCCTCTTTTCGCCACTGAATTTCCTCACTGAGCTATCCTCATTCTATTACTCTTTATATCCTTAATTAACATTTAATTAAGCAGTGGTTTCCTGATCTTCGCCTACGCCGTCTCTCCTTCGAATACCCTGGATCAGCCGGGGCTGGTCCCCGGCACCCTACCATGGCTCGAGAGCAATGACGCGCTCGCCCTCGCCACTCGCATGGAGACCCGACTTCCCTGGCGCCCCACGAGAGGCTCACTGACCTCGCCGTCGTACCTCGTGAGAAAGCGCACACTGGGGCCGCCGCTCGAGAACAACCCCAAGACTCCCCCGTCATCGCGAGATGAGGGCCTTCGTCTCCTGCATGGCCTAGAGACCAATCTCGCGACCTCTCTCCAAAAGCCTCAGGAGGCTTGACTCCCTTTAGTCCACCCAGTGAGCTCCAAGAGATACCCGTCGCGACTCGAGAGCAGAGCGGGGTTCTTTGCTTCCACTCGAGATGGATGCCTGTCTCCCCGGGTGTGTCTGGAATGCAACCCCGAGATCCCTGTCGCCCCTGGAGAGGAACACTGGCTTCTGGACACAAGCCTAGATGAGGTCTATTGGCCCTGCAGTCACTCGAGAGAAATCCCCAGCTTTCCTTCGCAACTCGAATGGAAGATTGGACTTCCCTGGGCCTACACAAGAAGCATCCTGAATTCCCCGTCGTAATTCGAGAATCCTGCTACACCTCGAGAAAAACCACGTGGTTCCCCCGTCATCGCAAGATGCAGCCCTGTGCCGCTACAGCGTCTCAGGAGAAGTCCCACTTTAGGAATTGGAGTTCGAAACGGTACTTGTCACCCTTGATGCGACCCACAAAGTGCCCCGACATCCCGGTCTCCCTCGAGAGGAACACCGAAGTTTTCCGGCAACACTTCCTCTGAGCCTCTTCTACCCTCCTGATCTGGACAGGAGGGTCGACTCCCCTGCTTTGTCTGGAAGGGGTTCCCGACTTTCCGGTCGCACCTCAGGATGAGGCCGGTCTCACGACGACATTCCAGACGTGGCCTCGTGGGTGGTTCCACATTCCGAAGGACCCCGATTTCCCGGTCCCCTCTTGATAAGAACCCGATGCCCGGACACCTCTTCGAACTCCACCCTGTGAATGAAGTCAACACGAAGGGGCAGTGACTCGCCCGTGCATCGTCGGGAAAAGACCCCCAGGTTCCAAATACCGCTCGACAAGTGGCCTGTCTCCCCGGGAACACCTCGAGAGGCAAGCGGAGTTCCATGCCTCAACCCAAGACGAGGCCTGACTCTCCTGTCCCAAGTCTGCAGGGACCTTGCGGTCGGAGTCTGAAGTCAGAGGAACCCTGAGGTTTCTGCCTCAACTGGAGATGAGGCCCTCTTCCAATGCACCAAACCCAGTGGAGTGCCGAGAGGCCCCTCCCACCTCCAGTTTCCCTGACTTCTCAGAGCCACCATGAGAAGCCCCCTGAGGTCACCTGCACAAGTCGAGGGACCCCAGGGTGTCCTGCCTCAACCCGAGAAAGACCTCGAGAGACCTTCTTCAACACGTCTCGAGGCCAGATTCCCCTACTGCCGTGAGCCGGCATATTGCATATTGAGTGCATATTGCATATTGCATATTGAGTGCAGCACTTTCCACAGCATCATCATTCAGGATCTGGAATAGCTCCACTGGAATTCTATCACTGCTGGGAGCCAGTGAGGAACTCCGCCCATGACAAAGGTCATGAGGAAGGAGGCTCGGCATACGCAAAGGCGGGATCGAGCTTCAGGAGTCCCCCTGGAAATTCTCGAGCATATACCCCCAAAACCAGAGTCTGCCTACTTTCTGCTTGTGCTTTCACCTAAACCTCTGACTTTACGGGGGCTCTCCCCCACTACCTCTCTCTGAAAAAGAGTTAGCTTACAGTTCCAGTTAATAATTCCTGGGTGTGACAGTGTTTAACCTACAAACTCCTTTGGAAATCCTCTAGCCTGCCTGAATAGGTTTTTCCGGCCACATGTGATTGTTCAGAGCCTCCCAACTGTGAGAGGCAGGAGATGTTCTAAACTGTCTAAACACAAATTCTTTTGAGTAGTTACAAGATTGATTAGAAATTGTATTGGTGAATGGTTTTTCACTTGTTGGGCCATTGTTTGCTGCTAAGTTTCCATATCCCTTACCTGCTGTGTCCCTGGCAGTGTATTGATTAATATAATTGGTGTAAGTAGTAGCTTTAATGTTTGTAACCTGGGACCCTTGAGTTAATTCTTTTTCTTGTTATAGCCCACCACACCTTTGCTCTGTAGGAATGCAACTTTATCTAATGCTTTTTTGGAGGGTGGCTCCTGACCAACCACCTTTAGAGAAAAATAAGTTTTCTGAAGAAAAGGTCTTAAAATGTTAACAGGCCTCCGGGCCAGAAGATGATGCAAATCACCTAAGCTTTTGCATATGATAAGTTTGCAGGAAGAAAGCCTGGTTTGCTGCAAGACTCTACCCCTTCCCCCATTATCCTCTATGCATAACTTAAGGTATAAAAACTACTTTGAAAAATAAAGTGCGGGCCTTGTTCACCGAAACTTGGTCTCACCATGTCGTTCTTTCTCTTACCTTCTGGCTGAATTATTCAGCCTCTTTTCGCCACTGAATTTCCTCACTGAGCTATCCTCATTCTATTACTCTTTATATCCTTAATTAACATTTAATTAAGCAGTGGTTTCCTGAACTTCGCCTACGCCGTCTCTCCTTCGAATACCCTGGATCAGCCGGGGCTGGTCCCCGGCACCCTACCATGGCTCGAGAGCAATGACGCGCTCGCCCTCGCCACTCGCATGGAGACCCGACTTCCCTGGCGCCCCACGAGAGGCTCACTGACCTCGCCGTCGTACCTCGCGAGAAAGCGCACACTGGGGCCGCCGCTCGAGAACAGCCCCGAGACTCCCCCGTCATCGCGACTTGAGGGCCTTCGTCTCCTGCATGGCCTAGAGACCAATCTCGCGACCTCTCTCCAAACGCCTCAGGAGGCTTGACTCCCTTTAGTCCACCCAGTGAGCTCCAAGAGATACCCGTCGCGACTCGAGAGCAGAGCGGGGTTCTTTGCTTCCACTCGAGATGGATGCCTGTCTCCCCGGGTGTGTCTGGAATGCAACCCCGAGATCCCTTTCGCCCCTGGAAGGAACACTGGCTTCTGGACACAAGCCTAGATGAGGTCTATTGGCCCTGCAGTCACTCGAGAGCAATCCCCAGCTTTCCTTCGCAACTCGAATGGAAGATTGGACTTCCCTGGGCCTACACAAGAGGCATCCTGAATTCCCCGTCGTAATTCGAGAATCCCGCTACACCTCGAGAAAAACCACGTGGTTCCCCCGTCATCGCAAGATGTAGCCCTGTGCCGCTACAGCGTCTCAGGAGAAGTCCCACTTTAGGTATTGGAGTTCGAAACGGTACTTGTCACCCTTGATGCGACCCACAAAGTGCCCCGACATCCCGGTCTCCCTCGAGAGGAACACCGAAGTTTTCCGGCAACACTTCCTCTGAGCCCCTTCTACCCTCCTGATCTGGACAGGAGGGTCGACTCCCCTGCTTTGTCTGGAAGGGGTTCCCGGCCTTCCGGTCGCACCTCAGGATGAGGCCGGTCTCACGACGACATTCCAGACGTGGCCTCGTGGGTGGTTCCACATTCCGAAGGACCCCGATTTCCCGGTCCCCTCTTGATAAGAACCCGATGCCCGGACACCTCTTCAAACTCCACCCTGTGAATGAAGTCAACACGAAGGGGCAGTGACTCGCCCGTGCATCGTCGGGAAAAGACCCCCAGGTTCCAAATACCGCTCGACAAGTGGCCTGTCTCCCCGGGAACACCTCGAGAGGCAAGCGGAGTTCCATGCCTCAACCCAAGACGAGGCCTGACTCTCCTGTCCCAAGTCTGCAGGGACCTTGCGGTCGGAGTCTGAAGTCAGAGGAACCCTGAGGTTTCTGCCTCAACTGGAGATGAGGCCCTCTTCCAATGCACCAAACCCAGTGGAGTGCCGAGAGGCCCCTCCCACCTCCAGTTTCCCTGACTTCTCAGAGCCACCATGAGAAGCCCCCTGAGGTCACCTGCACAAGTCGAGGGACCCCAGGGTGTCCTGCCTCAACCCGAGAAAGACCTCGAGAGACCTTCTTCAACACGTCTCGAGGCCAGATTCCCCTACTGCCGTGAGCCGGCATATTGCATATTGAGTGCATATTGCATATTGCATATTGAGTGCAGCACTTTCCACAGCATCATCATTCAGGATCTGGAATAGCTCCACTGGAATTCTATCACTGCTGGGAGCCAGTGAGGAACTCCGCCCATGACAAAGGTCATGAGGAAGGAGGCTCGGCATACGCAAAGGCGGGATCGAGCTTCAGGAGTCCCCCTGGAAATTCTCGAGCATATACCCCCAAAACCAGAGTCTGCCTACTTTCTGCTTGTGCTTGCACCTAAACCTCTGACTTTACGGGGGCTCTCCCCCACTACCTCTCTCTGAAAAAAGAGTTAGCTTACAGTTCCAGTTAATAATTCCTGGGTGTGACAGTGTTTAACCTACAAACTCCTTTGGAAATCCTCTAGCCTGCCTGAATAGGTTTTTCCGGCCACATGTGATTGTTCAGAGCCTCCCAACTGTGAGAGGCAGGAGATGTTCTAAACTGTCTAAACACAAATTCTTTTGAGTAGTTACAAGATTGATTAGAAATTGTATTGGTGAATGGTTTTTCACTTGTTGGGCCATTGTTTGCTGCTAAGTTTCCATATCCCTTACCTGCTGTGTCCCTGGCAGTGTATTGATTAATATAATTGGTGTAAGTAGTAGCTTTAATGTTTGTAACCTGGGACCCTTGAGTTAATTCTTTTTCTTGTTATAGCCCACCACACCTTTGCTCTGTAGGAATGCAACTTTATCTAATGCTTTTTTGGAGGGTGGCTCCTGACCAACCACCTTTAGAGAAAAATAAGTTTTCTGAAGAAAAGGTCTTAAAATGTTAACAGGCCTCCGGGCCAGAAGATGATGCAAATCACCTAAGCTTTTGCATATGATAAGTTTGCAGGAAGAAAGCCTGGTTTGCTGCAAGACTCGACCCCTTCCCCCATTATCCTCTATGCATAACTTAAGGTATAAAAACTACTTTGAAAAATAAAGTGCGGGCCTTGTTCACCGAAACTTGGTCTCACCATGTCGTTCTTTCTCTTACCTTCTGGCTGAATTATTCAGCCTCTTTTCGCCACTGAATTTCCTCACTGAGCTATCCTCATTCTATTACTCTTTATATCCTTAATTAACATTTAATTAAGCAGTGGTTTCCTGATCTTCGCCTACGCCGTCTCTCCTTCGAATACCCTGGATCAGCCGGGGCTGGTCCCCGGCACCCTACCATGGCTCGAGAGCAATGACGCGCTCGCCCTCGCCACTCGCATGGAGACCCGACTTCCCTGGCGCCCCACGAGAGGCTCACTGACCTCGCCGTCGTACCTCGTGAGAAAGCGCACACTGGGGCCGCCGCTCGAGAACAACCCCAAGACTCCCCCGTCATCGCGAGATGAGGGCCTTCGTCTCCTGCATGGCCTAGAGACCAGTCTCGCGACCTCTCTCCAAATGCCTCAGGAGGCTTGACTCCCTTTAGTCCACCCAGTGAGCTCCAAGAGATACCCGTCGCGACTCGAGAGCAGAGCGGGGTTCTTTGCTTCCACTCGAGATGGATGCCTGTCTCCCCGGGTGTGTCTGGAATGCAACCCCGAGATCCCTGTCGCCCCTGGAGAGGAACACTGGCTTCTGGACACAAGCCTAGATGAGGTCTATTGGCCCTGCAGTCACTCGAGAGCAATCCCCAGCTTTCCTTCGCAACTCGAATGGAAGATTGGACTTCCCTGGGCCTACACAAGAGGCATCCTGAATTCCCCGTCGTAATTCGAGAATCCTGCTACACCTCGAGAAAAACCACGTGGTTCCCCCGTCATCGCAAGATGTAGCCCTGTGCCGCTACAGCGTCTCAGGAGAAGTCCCACTTTAGGAATTGGAGTTCGAAACGGTACTTGTCACCCTTGATGCGACCCACAAAGTGCCCCGACATCCCGGTCTCCCTCGAGAGGAACACCGAAGTTTTCTGGCAACACTTCCTCTGAGCCTCTTCTACCCTCCTGATCTGGACAGGAGGGTCGACTCCCCTGCTTTGTCTGGAAGGGGTTCCCGGCCTTCCGGTCGCACCTCAGGATGAGGCCGGTCTCACGACGACATTCCAGACGTGGCCTCGTGGGTGGTTCCACATTCCGAAGGACCCCGATTTCCCGGTCCCCTCTTGATAAGAACCCGATGCCCGGACACCTCTTCGAACTCCACCCTGTGAATGAAGTCAACACGAAGGGGCAGTGACTCGCCCGTGCATCGTCGGGAAAAGACCCCCAGGTTCCAAATACCGCTCGACAAGTGGCCTGTCTCCCCGGGAACACCTCGAGAGGCAAGCGGAGTTCCATGCCTCAACCCAAGACGAGGCCTGACTCTCCTGTCCCAAGTCTGCAGGGACCTTGCGGTCGGAGTCTGAAGTCAGAGGAACCCTGAGGTTCCTGCCTCAACTGGAGATGGGGCCCTCTTCCAATGCACCAAACCCAGTGGAGTGCCGAGAGGCCCCTCCCACCTCCAGTTTCCCTGACTTCTCAGAGCCACCATGAGAAGCCCCCTGAGGTCACCTGCACAAGTCGAGGGACCCCAGGGTGTCCTGCCTCAACCCGAGAAAGACCTCGAGAGACCTTCTTCAACACGTCTCGAGGCCAGATTCCCCTACTATGACTTGAGAGTAAAGACGCGCTCCCCCTCGCCATTCGCATGGAGACCCGACTTCCTTGCCGCCCCACGAGAGGCTCACTGACCTCGCCGTCGTACCTCGCGAGAAACCGCACACTGGGGCCGCCGCTCGAGAACAACCCCGAGCCTCCCCCGTCATCGCGACTTGAGGGCCTTCGTCTCCTGTATGGCCTAGAGACCAGTCTCTCGACCTCTCTCCAAACGCCTCAGGAGGCTTGACTCCCTTTAGTCCACCCAGTGAACTCCAAGAGATACCCGTCGCGACTCAAAAGCAGAGCGGGGTTCTTTGCTTCCACTCGAGATGGATGCCTGTCTCCCCGGGTGCGTCTGGAATGCAACCCCGAGATCCCTATCGCCCCTGGAGACGAACATTGGCTTCTGGACACAAGCCTAGATGAGGTCTATTGGCCCTGCAGTCACTCGAGAGCAATCCCCAGCTTTCCTTCGCAACTCGAATGGAAGATTGGACTTCCCTGGGCCAACACAAGAGGCATCCTGAATTCCCCGTCATAACTCGAGAATCCCGCTGCAACTCGAGAAAATCCACGTGGTTACCCCGTCATCGCAAGATGAAGCCCTTTCCCGCTACAGTGTCTCAGGAGAAGTCCCACGTTAGTTATTGGAGGTCGAAACGGTACTTGTCACCCTTGATGCGACCCACAAAGTTCCCCGACATCCCGGTCTCCCTCAAGAGGAACACCGAGGTTTTCCGGCACCACTTCCTCTGAGCCCCTTCTACCCTCCTGATCTGGACAGGAGGGTCGACTCCCCTGCTTTGTTTGGAAGGGGTTCCCGACCTTCCGGTCGCACCTCAGGATGAGGCCGGTCTCACGACGACATTCCAGACGTGGCCTCGTGGGTGCGTCCACATTCCGAGGAACCCTGAGGTTCCTGCCTCAACTGGAGATGAGGCCCTCTTCCAATGCACCAAACCCAGTGGAGTGCCGAGAGGCCCCTCCCACCTCCAGTTTCCCTGACTTCTCAGAGCCACCATGAGAAGCCCCCTGAGGTCACCTGCACAAGTCGAGGGACCCCAGGGTGTCCTGCCTCAACCCGAGAAAGACCTCCAGAGACCTTCTTCAACACGTCTCGAGGCCAGATTCCCCTACTGCCGTGAGCCGGCATATTGCATATTGAGTGCATATGGGCATATTGCATATTGAGTGCAGCACTTTCCACAGCATCATCTTTCAGGATCTGGAATAGCTCCACTGGAATTCTATCACTGCTGGGAGCCAGTGAGGAACTCCGCCCATGACAAAGATCATGAGGAAGGAGGCTCGGCATACGCAAAGGCGGGATCGAGCTTCAGGAGTCCCCTGGAAATTCTCGAGCATATACCCCCAAAACCAGAGTCTGCCTACTTTCTGCTTGTGCTTTCACCTAAACCTCTGACTTTACGGGGGGCTCTGCCCCACTACCTCTCTGAAAAAGAGTTAGCTTACAGTTCCAGTTAATAATTCCTGGGTGTGACAGTGTTTAACCTACAAACTCCTTTGGAAATCCTCTAGCCTGCCTGAATAGGTTTTTCCGGCCACATGTGATTGTTCAGAGCCTCCCAACTGTGAGAGGCAGGAGATGTTCTAAACTGTCTAAACACAGATTCTTTTGAGTAGTTACAAGATTGATTAGAAATTGTATTGGTGAATGGTTTTTCACTTGTTGGGCCATTGTTTGCTGCTAAGTTTCCATATCCCTTACCTGCTGTGTCCCTGGCAGTGTATTGATTAATATAATTGGTGTAAGTAGTAGCTTTAATGTTTGTAACCTGGGACCCTTGAGTTAATTCTTTTTCTTGTTATAGCCCACCACACCTTTGCTCTGTAGGAATGCAACTTTATCTAATGCTTTTTTGGAGGGTGGCTCCTGACCAACCACCTTTAGAGAAAAATAAGTTTTCTGAAGAAAAGGTCTTAAAATGTTAACAGGCCTCCGGGCCAGAAGATGATGCAAATCACCTAAGCATTTGCATATGATAAGTTTGCAGGAAGAAAGCCTGGTTTGCTGCAAGACTCTACCCCTTCCCCCATTATCCTCTATGCATAACTTAAGGTATAAAAACTACTTTGAAAAATAAAGTGCGGGCCTTGTTCACCGAAACTTGGTCTCACCATGTCGTTCTTTCTCTTACCTTCTGGCTGAATTATTCAGCCTCTTTTCGCCACTAAATTTCCTCACTGAGCTATCCTCATTCTATTACTCTTTATATCCTTAATTAACATTTAATTAAGCAGTGGTTTCCTGATCTTCGCCTACGCCGTCTCTCCTTCGAATACCCTGGATCAGCCGGGGCTGGTCCCCGGCACCCTACCATGGCTCGAGAGCAATGACGCGCTCGCCCTCGCCACTCGCATGGAGACCCGACTTCCCTGGCGCACCACGAGAGGCTCACTGACCTCGCCGTCGTACCTCGGGAGAAACCGCACACTGGGGCCGCCGCTCGAGAACAACCTCGAGACTCCCCCGTCATCGCGAGATGAGGGCCTTTGTCTCCTGCATGGCCTACAGACCAATCTCGCGACCTCTCTCCAAACGCCTCAGGAGGCTTGACTCCCTTTAGTCCACTCAGTGAGCTCCAAGAGATACACGTCGCGACTCGAGAGCAGAGCGGGGTTCTTTGCTTCCACTCGAGATGAATGACTGTCTCCCCGGGTGCGTCTGGAATGCAACCCCGAGATCCCTTTCGCCCCGGAAGGAAGATTGGCTTCTGGACACAAGCCTAGATGAGGTCTATTGGCCCTGCAGTCACTCGAGAGCAATCCCCAGCTTTCCTTCGAAACTCGAATGGAAGATTGCACTTCCCTGGGCCAACACAAGAGGCATCCTGAATTCCCCATCGTAACTCGAGAATCCCGCCGCAACTCGAGAAAATCCACGTGGTTCCCCCGTCATCCCAAGATGAAGCCCTTTCCCGCTACAGTGTCTCAGGAGAAGTCCCACGTTAGGTATTGGAGGTCGAAACGGTACTTGGCACCCTTAATGCGACCCACAAAGTGCCCCGACATCCCGGTCTCCCTGGAGAGGAACACGGAGGTTTTCCGGCACCACTTCCTCTGAGCCCCTTCTACCCTCCTGATCTCGACAGGAGGGTCGACTCCGCTGCTTTGTCTGGAAGTGCTTCCGGACCTTCCGGTCGCACCTCAGTATGAGGCCGGTCTCACGACGACATTCCAGACGTAGCCTCGTGGGTGGTTCCACATTGCGAAGGACCCCGATTTCCCGGTCCCCTCTTGATAAAAACCCGATGCCCGGACACCTCTCCGAACTCCACCCTGTGAATGAAGTCAACACGAAGGGGCAGTCACTCGCCCATGTATCGTCCAGGAAAAACCCCAGGTTCCAAATGCAGCTCGACAAGTGGCCTCTCTCCCCGGGGACACCTCGAGAGATAAGCGGAGTTCCATGCCATAACCCAAGACGAGGCCTGACTCTCCTGTTCCCAGTCTGCAGGGACCCTGCGATCAGAGTCTGAAATCAGAGGAACCCTGAGGTTCCTGCCTCACCTGGAGATGAGGCCCTCTTCCAATGCACCAAACCCAGTGGAGTGCCGAGAGGCCCCTCCCACCTCGAGTTTCCCTGACTTCTCAGAGCCACCATGAGAAGCCCCCTGAGGTCACCTGCACAAGTCCAGGGAACCCAGGGTTTCCTGCCTCAATCCGAGAACGACCTCGAAAAAACAGGAACAAAACGAAAATTTAAATGTGATATAAGCTTTTAGATGAACTATTAACACTAATTACACTCGAAAATATCTGCCTATGAGAGTCTTGATTGAAGGCAGATGAGAAGGGGACGACAGAGGATAAGATGGTTGGATGGCATCAGTGATTCGATGGACATGAGTTTGAGCAAGCCCCTGGAGTTGGTGATGGACACGGAAGCCCGGCGTCCTGCAGGCCTCGGGGTCCCAAAGTGTCAGACACGACTGAGCCACTGAACGGAACTGAACTTACAATCGTTTCTCCAGGTGTTTTGGTTACCCGAGTTTCTATCCTGTGCTAAACTAAGTGACGACAGTGTACTGAAGAGCTGGGTCATTTCCAAATAAATTAAAGTTCTGAAACATTCACGCCTTGAAAGGACCTCCCTTTTACACAGAAACAAAAGAGATTTTTGACTATTCAATAATAGTGTCTGGCACCATCCTGACATGTGAAACGTAAGAAAGCAATTTTTTTTGTTTGGTTTGGTTCTGATCTTGGGTGTGTGTGTGTGTGTTTGTGTGTGTGTGTGTGTGCGTGTGTGCGGGCGTGCGTGCGGGGGAGGGAAGGGGCGCTACTATCACTGATAGGTATGTTCACCAATTTGTCGAATGCCAATATAAAAGTCAGTTCTTGGTTGCTGAAGGGAAATGTATGACTTGGTATTAAAAGAAGGTATGTGGCATGAAATCGCATTTTCTGAAGGAAAACGACGTCGTTCTTTCTTCCAGGTGGCAGTTTCAGGATGGGAGAAGCAAAGGAATGGGTACAGAATGGGATAAGGAGGTTGGAGGGAAAGTGGACCCCCAGAAAAGAGTGTTGTGCCTAGCACAAGGTTTCTTGAGAGGTTGAACTGCCTTTGCTAATGGATTTTAAGTTTCTTTACCTCTTCCGTGATCTCTTCTAGGTTGACCTAGAACAGAAATCTTTTGTTAGCTTTGGCTAAGTGGAGAAGTATTGCTTCACGGTGACTTGTGTGATCCTACCTGACTGTTCTAAACCCTTTTGTTATCTATGCACTGCTGCTGCTGCTGCTGCTGCTGCTGCGAAGTCGTTTCAGTCGTGTCCGAGTCTGTGTGACCCCATGGACGGCAGCCCACCAGGCCCCGCAGTCCCTGGGGTTCTCCAGGCAAGAACACTGGAGTGGGTTGCCATGTCCTCCTCCAATGCATGAAAGTGAAATGTGAAAGTGAAGTCGCTCAGTCGTGCCCGACTCTGAGCGGCCCCATGGACTGCAGCCTACCAGGCTCTTCCGTCCATGAGATTTTCCAGGCAAGAGTACTGGAGTGGGGTGCCATTGCCTTCTCCCATATCTATTCACAAGCCTGCCTAAATCATTGACTTCTAGCCACCTTTGGGATGCCAATGACCACCCACCCTTACCAGGCCACAGAGGAGAGAAAACACTTACCACAGGAGGTCCGGGTAAGGAACAAGGAACTAACAAGCTCCCACCAACCAGGATTCTGCAGAGGTCAACAAGAGGTCAGCAAGAGATGGGAGACTGCAGTCCAGAGGTCCTAGCAACTTCCAGCGAGCAGCAAAGACCCAGCATACTCAAAACGAATTCAATGTTACCCAAAACAAATAAATAAACGGACAGAAGTTCTTGGAACACATGACTGAGGTTAGGGGTGAGGCAGTACATGTATGTGCCAGGATACTCTTAAAGTACGAGAAAGCAAAGAAAGGAAAGACAACTCTCAAGCTGTCCAAAGTGATCAAAATGAATGAGTACACAGTTTTACCTGTATACACTAGCAGATAATAATCTGAAAAGGAATTTAAAAAAAAATTCCCTCTCAATACTGTCAACATGAATCAAATGCTTTGCCACGGATGTCACGAGGATGCAAGACTGGCACACTGGAAATTCTACACCGTGGCTGAAAAAGATCCTGAATACATGGACAGATATTCCATAGCGATGGAAAGACTTAAGATGGCAATACCATGGAATGCATCTTCAATCTGAAATGAAGATTCGGTATGACTTGATCGCTCAGAGCTTTTGTGTCATCAAGTGTTATGAAAGGATAAAAGAGATCGAGAAAGCTGCTGACATAGACTTGGGGCGGGGTGGGGGTGGGGGCAGTAAGAGTACCCCTGCGGGTCTTTAGCCCGATGTGATGCAGCCACTAGCAGTCTGCTAAGGAAACAAAGGCAGTGTCTCAGAGCATGACACCAGACCCCCTCACCCACGACATGCATTGAGATAACATGGGCAGCAGGTGAGTCATCCCGGGCTAAAAAATGATTGACATGAATCTTGAAGAAAGGCAGATTTCCAGGCAAATATGTCATTTCCTTAACATAGATGAGGAGAACAAGGTAAGAGGAAAACTTACTGTTTGGTTCAGGTCGCTTCTGAGCCTTTTGGGGGAACCGACCTGAAGCCAGAGTCTAGCGGAAATACACAGGCTTTGAACATCGCTGAAGACCAACATTTCCTAAGGAAAAAACGCATTGCTTAGCTCAAGGTTTGTCTGGGAAATTCTTACACATCAGGAGATGGCTCCGAGGTGGATTTCTACAAAGAACATCCATGCAAAGGACAAGCCTGCACAGCTCTGTGCACATCTGCCCCCTCCCCCTCACAGCCAGCAGCATTTCCAAGTGACCTCCTAAGGCCTTCGCCAAACTACAGGGGCACCTCTGGGCTTCCTGTTTCCCTCATTTTTCGGAATCTTTTCTAAAAAAAAAAAGAAAAACAAAAAACAAATTAAAAAAAAAAAAAAACCCGCACATTTCTTCGTAGAATGCCACAGTGGAAGGAAAACAGGCCTTCAATATTAAGACCTAAATTTGCAAAACACTTGGAGCTTGGTTTTTTGTTTTGTTTTGTTTTGTTTTGTTTGAATCAAACCACCACATCATTGAAAATTTTTACACGTTCTAATTATTCGGTTCCAAAACACCAAACTTGTACTGCACACGGTCCCCATGGAAAGGCCCCCTCAGCAGGACAGCCACAGATGCTGCCATGAAAGGGCAGCAGGGTGCCCTCCTCCCTTGTTTGCTGCCTGGGCGGCCACCGGGTTTTGAAACCCATGCACCCTACTAAGTTTCTAGGGTGCAATTCGTGGACCCTTCCCTTTCCCATCCCAGCAGGTGGTCAAGGGCCCGCTGGCCTCCAAAGTGCCAGAAGCAGGGCTGGGCCAGCCGGCCAGAGTTCAGGGTTCTGGCCCTTGGACTTGCAGCGGGCACTAGGCTGCTTGGGAAAACCGCGCGGCTCTGACCTTTCAGCAAAGGGGTGGAGCGGTCAAGGCCTTGAGCCCAAAGGCGAGGCCTTTCTGCGACCGCCAGGTTGTGCCAACAGAGGGCGGACTACGTGGTTCCCTGCTCCACGCAGTCCCAGTTCCCTGACCTGTGGTCCGCACCCCTCCGCCGCGCCCACTGGATGCCGACCCTTGGGGACCCAGGAGCGCACGCAATGGGCGTTCCCAGCCGCCACGGCGACCCCCGAGAGGACAACGGGGAAGCCCTCCCCCACCCCCGCCAGGAGCCGACCCCCGCCCCGCGCCGCCCCGCCCCTGCCATGCTCCCGGTGCCTTCCCAGCCGCAGTGGGGATCCCCGGAGCACAACTGGGACCGCCCCCCATCCCCGCCACGACCCGATTCCCGACCCGCGCCGCCCGGCTTCGCCCCGCCCCGGGCGCGCTCCCGGTGCGCGGCCCACCTTCACCACGGGCTCCCGGTGAGCCCCGCCCCCACGCCCGGTTCCAGGAGAGCCTCTGGGACCTCGCTCCCGCCGCCCGGTGAAACGGGAGGACAATCCATCCAGCCCACAGAGGCAATCCAAGCTGTCTAGAATTCAGGGTTCCAACGAGGACTACGGAAAGGAAAGATGACCTGACCTAGGAGGGCCATGATATTCTATAGAACCGGACAAAGTTGGTTTCCAAGGATACTTGATTCCTTGGAACCCGGAAAGCTGGTTCTTTTCATATGCAATTCCAAACCAAGAGCTCCTTCCCAAAGCCTGCCTGGCCGCCAGCCCCACCCCCCACTCCCCAGAAAAAACGGCTCAAAGAAATCTTTTCCATCTCAGGCGGAAAACTGGAAGATGTCTTGTCTTGTCTGTCTGGATTGATGTATGTGTCAGTGTGAGCCTTGTGATTTTTGATAATAGTGCTCAAGTTCTGAGTTCTTATTTCAATGGTCTCAAGACAAGGCAGCCCTTGCAACCCCAACTGCTTCCAATACAAGAAAACTTTGACCTCAGGGAATGTCAGAGTCCCGTGAACTGGGAACTAGTCAATATGAAATATCTAGTAGTTTTGTTTTTGCTCCTCTACTGTAGACATGTCTAAGAGTCATCACCATGAAGCACAAAATGTTCATAGTGCCTCGGTTTGTTCTAAGGTAAAAATTGCTATATCGTTCTATCTGTCACAAGCTTGTCAACAAGAAAGTACCTCGAAAGAACAGGAACAAAACGAAAAATTAAATGTGATATGAGCTTTTACATAAACTATGAACACTAATTACACTCGAAAATATCTGCCTATGAGAGTCTTGATTGAAGGCAGAGGAGAAGGGGACGACAGAGGCTAAGATGGTTGGATGGCATCACTGATTCGATGGACATGAGTTTGAGCAAGCCCCTGGAGTTGGTGATGGACACGGAAGCCCAGCGTCCTGCAGGCCACGGGGTCCCAAAGAGTCAGACACGACTGAGCCACTGAACTGAACTGAACATACAATCGTTTCTCCAGGTGTTTTGGTTACCCGAGTTTCTATCCTGTGCTAAACTAAGTGACGACCGTGTACTGAAGAGCTGGGTCATTTCCAAATAAATTAAAGTTCTGAAACATTCACGCCTTGAAAGGACCTCCCTTTTACACAGAAACAAAAGAGATTTTTGACTATCCAATAATAGTGTCTGGCACCATCCTGACATGTGAAACGTAAGAAAGCAATTTTTTTTGTTTGGTTTGGTTCTGATCTTGGGGGTGTGTGTGTGTGTGTGTGTGTGCGTGCGTGCGTGCGTGCGGGGGAGGGGAGGGGCGCTACTATCACTGATAGGTATGTTCACCAATCTGTCGAATGCCAATATAAAAGTCAGTTCTTGGTTGCTGAAGGGAAATGTATGACTTGGTATTAAAAGAAGGTATGTGGCATGAAATCGCATTTTCTGAAGGCAAACGACGTCGTTCTTTCCTCCAGGTGGCAGTTTCAGGATGGGAGAAGCAAAGGAATGGGTACAGAATGGGATCAGGAGGTTGTAGGGAAAGTGGACGCCCAGAAAAGAGTGTTGTGCCTAGCACAAGGTTTCTTGAGAGGTTGAACTGCCTTTGCTAATGGATTTTAAGTTTCTTTACCTCTTCCGTGATCTCTTCTAGGTTGACCTAGAACAGAAATCTTTTGTTAGCTTTGGCTAAGTGGAGAAGTATGGCTTCACGGTGACTTGTGTGATCCTACCTGACTGTTCTAAACCCTTTTGATATCTATGCACTGCTGCTGCTGCTGCTGCTAAGTCGTTTCAGTCGTGTCCGAGTCTGTGTGACCCCATGGACGGCAGCCCACCAGGCCCCGCAGTCCCTGGGGTTCTCTAGGCAAGAACACTGGAGTGGGTTGCCATGTCCTCCTCCAATGCATGAAAGTGAAATGTGAAAGTGAAGTCGCTCAGTCGTGCCCGACTCTGAGCGACCCCATGGACTGCAGCCTACCAGGCTCTTCCGTCCATGAGATTTTCCAGGCAAGAGTACTGGAGTGGGGTGCCATTGCCTTCTCCCATATCTATTCACAAGCCTGCCTAAATCATTGACTTCTAGCCACCTTTGGGATGCCAATGACCACCCACCCTTACCAGGCCGCAGAGGAGAGAAAACACTTACCACAGGAGGTCCGGGTAAGGAACAAGGAACTAACAAGCTCCCACCAACCAGGATTCTGCAGAGGTCAACAAGAGGTCAGCAAGAGATGGGAGACTGCAGTCCAGAGGTCCTAGCAACTTCCAGCGAGCAGCAAAGACCCAGCATACTCAAAACGAATTCAATGTTACCCAAAACAAATAAATAAACGGACAGAAGTTCTTGGAACACATGACTGAGGTTAGGGGTGAGGCAGTACATGTATGTGCCAGGATACTCTTAAAGTATACTCTTAACATAGACGAGGAGAACAAGGTAGGAGGAAAACTTACTGTTTGGTTCAGGTCGCTTCTGAGCCTTTTGGGGGAACCGACCTGAAGCCAGAGTCTAGCGGAAATACACAGGCTTTGAACATCGCTGAAGACCAACATTTCCTAAGGAAAAAACGCATTGCTTAGCTCAAGGTTTGTCTGGGAAATTCTTACACATCAGGAGATGGCTCCGAGGTGGATTTCTACAAAGAACATCCATGCAAAGGACAAGCCTGCACAGCTCTGTGCACATCTGCCCCCTCCCCCTCACAGCCAGCAGCATTTCCAAGTGACCTCCTAAGGCCTTCGCCAAACTACAGGGGCACCTCTGGGCTTCCTGTTTCCCTCATTTTTCGGAATCTTTTCTTAAAAAAAGAAAAACAAAAAACAAATTAAAAAACAAAACAAAAAAAAACCCGCACATTTCTTCGTACAGTGCCACAGTGGAAGGAAAACAGGCCTTCAATATTAAGACCTAAATTTGCAAAAAACTTGGAGCTTGGTTTTTTGTTTTGTTTTGTTTTGTTTTGTTTGAATCAAACCACCACATCATTGAAAATTTTTACACGTTCTAATTATTCGGTTCCAAAACACCAAACTTGTACTGCACACGGTCCCCATGGAAAGGCCCCCTCAGCAGGACAGCCACAGATGCTGCCATGAAAGGGCAGCAGGGTGCCCTCCTCCCTTGTTTTCTGCCTGGGCGGCCACCGGGTTTTGAAACCCATGCACCCTACTAAGTTTCTAGGGTGCAATTCGTGGACCCTTCCCTTTCCCATCCCAGCAGGTGGTCAAGGGCCCGCTGGCCTCCAAAGTGCCAGAAGCAGGGCTGGGCCAGCCGGCCAGAGTTCAGGGTTCTGGCCCTTGGACTTGCAGCGGACACTCGGCTGCTTGGGAAAACCGCGCGGCTCTGACCTTTCAGCAAAGGGGTGGAGCGGTCAAGGCCTTGAGCCCAAAGGCGAGGCCTTTCTGCGACCGCCCGGTTGTGCCAACAGAGGGCGGACTACGTGGTTCCCTGCTCCACGCAGTCCCAGTTCCCTGACCTGTGGTCCGCACCCCTCCGCCGCGCCCACTGGATGCCGACCCTTGGGGACCCAGGAGCGCACGCAATGGGCGTTCCCAGCCGCCACGGCGACCCCCGAGAGGACAACGGGGAAGCCCTCCCCCACCCCCGCCAGGAGCCGACCCCCGCCCCGCGCCGCCCCGCCCCTGCCATGCTCCCGGTGCCTTCCCAGCCGCAGTGGGGATCCCCGGAGCACAACTGGGACCGCCCCCATCCCCGCCACGACCCGATTCCCGACCCGCGCCGCCCGGCTTCGCCCCGCCCCGGGCGCGCTCCCGGTGCGCGGCCCACCTTCACCACGGGCTCCCGGTGAGCCCCGCCCCCACGCCCGGTTCCAGGAGAGCCTCTGGGACCTCGCTCCCGCCGCCCGGTGAAACGGGAGGACAATCCATCCAGCCCACAGAGGCAATCCAAGCTGTGTAGAATTCAGGGATCCAACGAGGGCTACGGAAAGGAAAGATGACCTGACCTAGGAGGGCCATGATATTCTATAGAACCGGACAAAGTTGGTTTCCAAGGAAACTTGATTCCTTGGAACTCGGAAAGCAGGTTCTTCTCATATGCAATTCCAAACCAGGAGCTCCTTCCCAAAGCCTGCCTGGCCGCCAGCCCCACCCCCCACTCCCCAGAAAAAACGGCTCAAAGAAATCTTTTCCATCTCAGGCGGAAAACTGGAAGATGTCTTGTCTTGTCTGTCTGGATTGATGTATGTGTCAGTGTGAGCCTTGTGATTTTTGATAATAGTGCTCAAGTTCTGAGTTCCTAGTTCAATGGTCTCAAGACAAGGCAGCCCTTGCAAACCCAACTGCTTCCAATACAAGAAAACTTTGACCTCAGGGAATGTCAGAGTCCCGTGAACTGGGAACTAGTCAATATGAAATATCTAGTAGTTTTGTTTTTGCTCCTCTACTGTAGACATGTCTAAGAGTCATCAACATGAAGCACAAAATGTTCATAGTGCCTCGGTTTGTTCTAAGGTAAAAATTGCTATATCGTTCTATCTGTCACAAGCTTGTCAACAAGAAAGTACCTCGAAAGAACAGGAACAAAACGAAAAATTAAATGTGATATGAGCTTTTACATAAACTATGAACACTAATTACACTCGAAAATATCTGCCTATGAGAGTCTTGATTGAAGGCAGAGGAGAAGGGGACGACAGAGGCTAAGATGGTTGGATGGCATCACTGATTCGATGGACATGAGTTTGAGCAAGCCCCTGGAGTTGGTGATGGACACGGAAGCCCAGCGTCCTGCAGGCCACGGGGTCCCAAAGAGTCAGACACGACTGAGCCACTGAACTGAACTGAACATACAATCGTTTCTCCAGGTGTTTTGGTTACCCGAGTTTCTATCCTGTGCTAAACTAAGTGACGACCGTGTACTGAAGAGCTGGGTCATTTCCAAATAAATTAAAGTTCTGAAACATTCACGCCTTGAAAGGACCTCCCTTTTACACAGAAACAAAAGAGATTTTTGACTATCCAATAATAGTGTCTGGCACCATCCTGACATGTGAAACGTAAGAAAGCAATTTTTTTGGTTTTGTTTGGTTCTGATCTTGGGGGTGTGTGTGTGTGTGTGTGTGTGTGTGTGCGTGCGTGCGTGCGTGCGGGGGAGGGGAGGGGCGCTACTATCACTGATAGGTATGTTCACCAATCTGTCGAATGCCAATATAAAAGTCAGTTCTTGGTTGCTGAAGGGAAATGTATGACTTGGTATTAAAAGAAGGTATGTGGCATGAAATCGCATTTTCTGAAGGCAAACGACGTCGTTCTTTCCTCCAGGTGGCAGTTTCAGGATGGGAGAAGCAAAGGAATGGGTACAGAATGGGATAAGGAGGTTGTAGGGAAAGTGGACCCCCAGAAAAGAGTGTTGTGCCTAGCACAAGGTTTCTTGAGAGGTTGAACTGCCTTTGCTAATGGATTTTAAGTTTCTTTACCTCTTCCGTGATCTCTTCTAGGTTGACCTAGAACAGAAATCTTTTGTTAGCTTTGGCTAAGTGGAGAAGTATGGCTTCACGGTGACTTGTGTGATCCTACCTGACTGTTCTAAACCCTTTTGATATCTATGCACTGCTGCTGCTGCTGCTGCGAAGTCGTTTCAGTCGTGTCCGAGTCTGTGTGACCCCATGGACGGCAGCCCACCAGGCCCCGCAGTCCCTGGGGTTCTCTAGGCAAGAACACTGGAGTGGGTTGCCATGTCCTCCTCCAATGCATGAAAGTGAAATGTGAAAGTGAAGTCGCTCAGTCGTGCCCGACTCTGAGCGACCCCATGGACTGCAGCCTACCAGGCTCTTCCGTCCATGAGATTTTCCAGGCAAGAGTACTGGAGTGGGGTGCCATTGCCTTCTCCCATATCTATTCACAAGCCTGCCTAAATCATTGACTTCTAGCCACCTTTGGGATGCCAATGACCACCCACCCTTACCAGGCCGCAGAGGAGAGAAAACACTTACCACAGGAGGTCCGGGTAAGGAACAAGGAACTAACAAGCTCCCACCAACCAGGATTCTGCAGAGGTCAACAAGAGGTCAGCAAGAGATGGGAGACTGCAGTCCAGAGGTCCTAGCAACTTCCAGCGAGCAGCAAAGACCCAGCATACTCAAAACGAATTCAATGTTACCCAAAACAAATAAATAAACGGACAGAAGTTCTTGGAACACATGACTGAGGTTAGGGGTGAGGCAGTACATGTATGTGCCAGGATACTCTTAAAGTATACTCTTAACATAGACGAGGAGAACAAGGTAGGAGGAAAACTTACTGTTTGGTTCAGGTCGCTTCTGAGCCTTTTGGGGGAACCGACCTGAAGCCAGAGTCTAGCCGAAATACACAGGCTTTGAACATCGCTGAAGACCAACATTTCCTAAGGAAAAAACGCATTGCTTAGCTCGAGGTTTGTCTGGGAAATTCTTACACATCAGGAGATGGCTCCGAGGTGGATTTCTACAAAGAACATCCATGCAAAGGACAAGCCTGCACAGCTCTGTGCACATCTGCCCCCTCCCCCTCACAGCCAGCAGCATTTCCAAGTGACCTCCTAAGGCCTTCGCCAAACTACAGGGGCACCTCTGGGCTTCCTGTTTCCCTCATTTTTCGGAATCTTTTCTAAAAAAAAAGAAAAACAAAAAACAAATTAAAAAACAAAAAAAAAAACCCGCACATTTCTTCGTAGAATGCCACAGTGGAAGGAAAACAGGCCTTCAATATTAAGACCTAAATTTGCAAAAAACTTGGAGCTTGGTTTTTTGTTTTGTTTTGTTTTGTTTTGTTTGAATCAAACCACCACATCATTGAAAATTTTTACACGTTCTAATTATTCGGTTCCAAAACACCAAACTTGTACTGCACACGGTCCCCATGGAAAGGCCCCCTCAGCAGGACAGCCACAGATGCTGCCATGAAAGGGCAGCAGGGTGCCCTCCTCCCTTGTTTGCTGCCTGGGCGGCCACCGGGTTTTGAAACCCATGCACCCTACTAAGTTTCTAGGGTGCAATTCGTGGACCCTTCCCTTTCCCATCCCAGCAGGTGGTCAAGGGCCCGCTGGCCTCCAAAGTGCCAGAAGCAGGGCTGGGCCAGCCGGCCAGAGTTCAGGGTTCTGGCCCTTGGACTTGCAGCGGACACTAGGCTGCTTGGGAAAACCGCGCGGCTCTGACCTTTCAGCAAAGGGGTGGAGCGGTCAAGGCCTTGAGCCCAAAGGCGAGGCGTTTCTGCGACCGCCCGGTTGTGCCAACAGAGGGCGGACTACGTGGTTCCCTGCTCCACGCAGTCCCAGTTCCCTGACCTGTGGTCCGCACCCCTCCGCCGCGCCCACTGGATGCCGACCCTTGGGGACCCAGGAGCGCACGCAATGGGCGTTCCCAGCCGCCATGGCGACCCCCGAGAGGACAACGGGGAACCCCTCCCCCACCCCCGCCAGGAGCCGACCCCCGCCCCGCGCCGCCCCGCCCCTGCCATGCTCCCGGTGCCTTCCCAGCCGCAGTGGGGATCCCCGGAGCACAACTGGGACCGACCCCACCCACAGCGATCGAGTCTCCACCCGCGCCGCCCGGGTTGACCCGCCCCGGGTGCGCTCCCGGCGCGGGTCCAGCCCCAGTGGCGGCCTCCGAGAGCACAACCGGGATGCCCGCCCCGCTCGCCATGACGGACCCCGCCCCCGCCCCCCGCCGCCCGGGTTCACCCCGCCCCTGGTGCGATCCCAGCGCGTTTCCAGCAGCAGTGGCCACCCCCGGGAGCACAACTGGGACCGCCCCCCATCCCCGCCACGACCCGATTCCCGACCCGCGCCGCCCGGCTTCGCCCCGCCCCGGGCGCGCTCCCGGTGCGCTGCCCACCTTCACCACGGGCTCCCGGTGAGCCCCGCCCCCACGCCCGGTTCCAGGAGAGCCTCTGGGACCTCGCTCCCGCCGCCCGGTGAAACGGGAGGACAATCCATCCAGCCCACAGAGGCAATCCAAGCTGTCTAGAATTCAGGGATCCAACGAGGACTACGGAAAGGAAAGATGACCTGACCTAGGAGGGCCATGATATTCTCTAGAACCGGACAAAGTTGGTTTCCAAGGAAACTTGATTCCTTGGAACCCGGAAAGCTGGTTCTTTTCATATGCAATTCCAAACCAGGAGCTCCTTCCCAAAGCCTGCCTGGCCGCCAGCCCCACCCCCCACTCCCCAGAAAAAACGGCTCAAAGACATCTTTTCCATCTCAGGCGGAAAACTGGAAGATGTCTTGTCTTGTCTGTCTGGATTGATGTATGTGTCAGTGTGAGCCTTGTGATTTTTGATAATAGTGCTCAAGTTCTGAGTTCTTATTTCAATGGTCTCAAGACAAGGCAGCCCTTGCAAACCCAACTGCTTCCAATACAAGAAAACTTTGACCTCAGGGAATGTCAGAGTCCCGTGAACTGGGAACTAGTCAATATGAAATATCTAGTAGTTTTGTTTTTGCTCCTCTACTGTAGACATGTCTAAGAGTCATCACCATGAAGCACAAAATGTTCATAGTGCCTCGGTTTGTTCTAAGGTAAAAATTGCTATATCGTTCTATCTGTCACAAGCTTGTCAACAAGAAAGTACCTCGAAAGAACAGGAACAAAACGAAAAATTAAATGTGATATGAGCTTTTACATAAACTATGAACACTAATTACACTCGAAAATATCTGCCTATGAGAGTCTTGATTGAAGGCAGAGGAGAAGGGGACGACAGAGGCTAAGATGGTTGGATGGCATCACTGATTCGATGGACATGAGTTTGAGCAAGCCCCTGGAGTTGGTGATGGACACGGAAGCCCAGCGTCCTGCAGGCCACGGGGTCCCAAAGAGTCAGACACGACTGAGCCACTGAACTGAACTGAACATACAATCGTTTCTCCAGGTGTTTTGGTTACCCGAGTTTCTATCCTGTGCTAAACTAAGTGACGACCGTGTACTGAAGAGCTGGGTCATTTCCAAAAAAATTAAAGTTCTGAAACATTCACGCCTTGAAAGGACCTCCCTTTTACACAGAAATAAAAGAGATTTTTGACTATCCAATAATAGTGTCTGGCACCATCCTGACATGTGAAACGTAAGAAAGCAATTTTTTTGGTTTTGTTTGGTTCTGATCTTGGGGGTGTGTGTGTGTGTGTGTGTGTGTGCGTGCGTGCGTGCGGGGGAGGGGAGGGGCGCTACTATCACTGATAGGTATGTTCACCAATCTGTCGAATGCCAATATAAAAGTCAGTTCTTGGTTGCTGAAGGGAAATGTATGACTTGGTATTAAAAGAAGGTATGTGGCATGAAATCGCATTTTCTGAAGGCAAACGACGTCGTTCTTTCTTCCAGGTGGCAGTTTCAGGATGGGAGAAGCAAAGGAATGGGTACAGAATGGGATAAGGAGGTTGTAGGGAAAGTGGACCCCCAGAAAAGAGTGTTGTGCCTAGCACAAGGTTTCTTGAGAGGTTGAACTGCCTTTGCTAATGGATTTTAAGTTTCTTTACCTCTTCCGTGATCTCTTCTAGGTTGACCTAGAACAGAAATCTTTTGTTAGCTTTGGCTAAGTGGAGAAGTATTGCTTCACGGTGACTTGTGTGATCCTACCTGACTGTTCTAAACCCTTTTGATATCTACGCACTGCTGCTGCTGCTGCTGCTGCTGCTGCGAAGTCGTTTCAGTCGTGTCCGAGTCTGTGTGACCCCATGGACGGCAGCCCACCAGGCCCCGCAGTCCCTGGGGTTCTCTAGGCAAGAACACTGGAGTGGGTTGCCATGTCCTCCTCCAATGCATGAAAGTGCAATGTGAAAGTGAAGTCGCTCAGTCGTGTCCGACTCTGAGCGACCCCATGGACTGCAGCCTGCCAGGCTCTTCCGTCCATGGGATTTTCCAGGCAAGAGTACTGGAGTGGGGTGCCGTTGCCTTCTCCCATATCTATTCACAAGCCTGCCTAAATCATTGACTTCTAGCCACCTTTGGGATGCCAATGACCACCCACCCTTACCAGGCCGCAGAGGAGAGAAAACACGTACCACAGGAGGTCCGGGTAAGGAACAAGGAACTAACAAGCTCCCACCAACCAGGATTCTGCAGAGGTCAACAAGAGGTCAGCAAGAGATGGGAGACTGCAGTCCAGAGGTCCTAGCAACTTCCAGCGAGCAGCAAAGACCCAGCATACTCAAAACGAATTCAACGTTACCAAAAACAAATAAATAAACGGACAGAAGTTCTTGGAACACATGACTGAGGTTAGGGGTGAGGCAGAACATGTATGTGCCAGGATACTCTTAAAGTACGAGAAAGCAAAGAAAGGAAAGACAACTCTCAAGCTGTCCAAAGTGATCAAAATGAATGAGTACACAGTTTTACCTGTGTACACTAGCAGATAAAAATCTGAAAAGGAATTTTTAAAAATTCCCTTTCAATACTGTCAACATGAATCAAATGCTTTGCCACGGATGTCACGAGGATGCAAGACTGGCACACTGGAAATTCTACACCGTGGCTGAAAAAGATCCTGAATACATGGACAGATATTCCATAGCGATGGAGAGACTTAAGATGGCAATACCATGGAATGCATCTTCAATCTGAAATGAAGATTCGATATGACTTGATCGCTCAGAGCTTTTGTGGCATCAAGTGTTATGGAAGGATAAAAGAGATCGAGAAAGCTGCTGACATAGACTTGGGGCGGGGTGGGGGGCAGTAAGAGTACCCCCTTCGGGTCTTTAGCCCGATGTGATGCAGCCACTAGCAGTCTGCTAAGGAAACAAAGGCAGTGTCTCAGAGCATGACACCAGACCCCCTCACCCACGACATGCATTGAGATAACATGGGCAGCAGGTGAGTCATCCCGGGCTAAAAAATGATTGACATGAATCTTGAAGAAAGGCAGATTTCCAGGCAAATATGTCATTTCCTTAACATAGATGAGGAGAACAAGGTAGGAGGAAAACTTACTGTTTGGTTCAGGTCGCTTCTGAGCCTTTTGGGGGAACCGACCTGAAGCCAGAGTCTAGCGGAAATACACAGGCTTTGAACATCGCTGAAGACCAGCATTTCCTAAGGAAAAAACGCATTGCTTAGCTCAAGGTTTGTCTGGGAAATTCTTACACATCAGGAGATGGCTCCGAGGTGGATTTCTACAAAGAACATCCATGCAAAGGACAAGCCTGCACAGCTCTGTGCCCATCTGCCCCCTCCCCCCCTCACAGCCAGCAGCATTTCCAAGTGACCTCCTAAGGCCTTCGCCAAACTCCAGGGGCACCTCTGGGCTTCCTGTTTCCCTCATTTTTCGGAATCTTTTCTAAAAAAAAGAAAAACAAAAAACAAATTAAAAAAAAAAAAAAAAACCCGCACATTTCTTCGTACAATGCCACAGTGGAAGGAAAACAGGCCTTCAATATTAAGACCTAAATTTGCAAAAAACTTGGAGCTTGGTTTTTTGTTTTGTTTTGTTTTGTTTTGTTTGAATCAAACCACCACATCATTGAAAATTTTTACACGTTCTAATTATTCGGTTCCAAAACACCAAACTTGTACTGCACACGGTCCCCATGGAAAGGCCCCCTCAGCAGGACAGCCACAGATGCTGCCATGAAAGGGCAGCAGGGTGCCCTCCTCCCTTGTTTTCTGCCTGGGCGGCCACCGGGTTTTGAAACCCATGCACCCTACTAAGTTTCTAGGGTGCAATTCGTGGACCCTTCCCTTTCCCATCCCAGCAGGTGGTCAAGGGCCCGCTGGCCTCCAAAGTGCCAGAAGCAGGGCTGGGCCAGCCGGCCAGAGTTCAGGGTTCTGGCCCTTGGACTTGCAGCGGACACTCGGCTGCTTGGGAAAACCGCGCGGCTCTGACCTTTCAGCAAAGGGGTGGAGCGGTCAAGGCCTTGAGCCCAAAGGCGAGGCCTTTCTGCGACCGCCAGGTTGTGCCAACAGAGGGCGGACTACGTGGTTCCCTGCTCCACGCAGTCCCAGTTCCCTGACCTGTGGTCCGCACCCCTCCGCCGCGCCCACTGGATGCCGACCCTTGGGGACCCAGGAGCGCACGCAATGGGCGTTCCCAGCCGCCATGGCGACCCCCGAGAGGACAACGGGGAACCCCTCCCCTACCCCCGCCAGGAGCCGACCCCCGCCCCGCGCCGCCCCGCCCCTGCCATGCTCCCGGTGCCTTCCCAGCCGCAGTGGGGATCCCCGGAGCACAACTGGGACCGACCCCACCCACAGCGTCGGAGTCTCCACCCGCGCCGCCCGGGTTGACCCCGCCCCGGGTGCGCTCCCGGCGCGGGTCCAGCCCCAGTGGCGGCCTCCGAGAGCACAACTGGGATGCCCACCCCGCTCCGCCATGACCGGACCCCCGCCCCCCGCCCCCCGCCGCCCGGGTTCACCCCGCCCCTGGTGCGATCCCAGCGGGTTTCCAGCAGCAGTGGCCACCCCCGGGAGCACAACTGGGACCGCCCCCCATCCCCGCCACGACCCGATTCCCGACCCGCGCCGCCCGGCTTCGCCCCGCCCCGGGCGCGCTCCCGGTGCGCGGCCCACCTTCACCACGGGCTCCCGGTGAGCCCCGCCCCCACGCCCGCTTCCAGGAGAGCCTCTGGGACCTCGCTCCCGCCGCCCGGTGAAACGGGAGGACAATCCATCCAGCCCACAGAGGCAATCCAAGCTGTCTAGAATTCAGGGATCCAACGAGGACTACGGAAAGGAAAGATGACCTGACCTAGGAGGGCCATGATATTCTCTAGAACCGGACAAAGTTGGTTTCCAAGGAAACTTGATTCCTTGGAACCCGGAAAGCTGGTTCTTTTCATATGCAATTCCAAACCAGGAGCTCCTTCCCAAAGCCTGCCTGGCCGCCAGCCCCACCCCCCACTCCCCAGAAAAAACGGCTCAAAGACATCTTTTCCATCTCAGGCGGAAAACTGGAAGATGTCTTGTCTTGTCTGTCTGGATTGATGTATGTGTCAGTGTGAGCCTTGTGATTTTTGATAATAGTGCTCAAGTTCTGAGTTCTTATTTCAATGGTCTCAAGACAAGGCAGCCCTTGCAAACCCAACTGCTTCCAATACAAGAAAACTTTGACCTCAGGGAATGTCAGAGTCCCGTGAACTGGGAACTAGTCAATATGAAATATCTAGTAGTTTTGTTTTTGCTCCTCTACTGTAGACATGTCTAAGAGTCATCACCATGAAGCACAAAATGTTCATAGTGCCTCGGTTTGTTCTAAGGTAAAAATTGCTATATCGTTCTATCTGTCACAAGCTTGTCAACAAGAAAGTACCTCGAAAGAACAGGAACAAAACGAAAAATTAAATGTCATATGAGCTTTTACATAAACTATGAACACTAATTACACTCGAAAATATCTGCCTATGAGAGTCTTGATTGAAGGCAGAGGAGAAGGGGACGACAGAGGCTAAGATGGTTGGATGGCATCACTGATTCGATGGACATGAGTTTGAGCAAGCCCCTGGAGTTGGTGATGGACACGGAAGCCCAGCGTCCTGCAGGCCACGGGGTCCCAAAGAGTCAGACACGACTGAGCAACTGAACTGAACTGAACATACAATCGTTTCTCCAGGTGTTTTGGTTACCCGAGTTTCTATCCTGTGCTAAACGAAGTGACGACCGTGTACTGAAGAGCTGGGTCATTTCCAAATAAATTAAAGTTCTGAAACATTCACGCCTTGAAAGGACCTCCCTTTTACACAGAAACAAAAGAGATTTTTGACTATCCAATAATAGTGTCTGGCACCATCCTGACATGTGAAACGTAAGAAAGCAATTTTTTTGGTTTTGTTTGGTTCTGATCTTGGGGATGTGTATGTGTGTGTGTGTGTGTGTGTGCGTGCGTGCGGGGGAGGGGAGGGGCGCTACTATCACTGATAGGTATGTTCACCAATCTGTCGAATGCCAATATAAAAGTCAGTTCTTGGTTGCTGAAGGGAAATGTATGACTTGGTATTAAAAGAAGGTATGTGGCATGAAATCGCATTTTCTGAAGGCAAACGACGTCGTTCTTTCTTCCAGGTGGCAGTTTCAGGATGGGAGAAGCAAAGGAATGGGTACAGAATGGGATAAGGAGGTTGTAGGGAAAGTGGACCCCCAGAAAAGAGTGTTGTGCCTAGCACAAGGTTTCTTGAGAGGTTGAACTGCCTTTGCTAATGGATTTTAAGTTTCTTTACCTCTTCCGTGATCTCTTCTAGGTTGACCTAGAACAGATATCTTTTGTTAGCTTTGGCTAAGTGGAGAAGTATTGCTTCACGGTGACTTGTGTGATCCTACCTGACTGTTCTAAACCCTTTTGATATCTATGCACTGCTGCTGCTGCTGCTGCTGCTGCGAAGTCGTTTCAGTCGTGTCCGAGTCTGTGTGACCCCATGGACGGCAGCCCACCAGGCCCCGCAGTCCCTGGGGTTCTCCAGGCAAGAACACTGGAGTGGGTTGCCATGTCCTCCTCCAATGCATGAAAGTGAAATGTGAAAGTGAAGTCGCTCACTCGTGCCCGACTCTGAGCGACCCCATGGACTGCAGCCTACCAGGCTCTTCCGTCCATGAGATTTTCCAGGCAAGAGTACTGGAGTGGGGTGCCATTGCCTTCTCCCATATCTATTCACAAGCCTGCCTAAATCATTGACTTCTAGCCACCTTTGGGATGCCAATGACCACCCACCCTTACCAGGCCGCAGAGGAGAGAAAACACTTACCACAGGAGGTCCGGGTAAGGAACAAGGAACTAACAAGCTCCCACCAACCAGGATTCTGCAGAGGTCAACAAGAGGTCAGCAAGAGATGGGAGACTGCAGTCCAGAGGTCCTAGCAACTTCCAGCGAGCAGTAAAGACCCAGCATACTCAAAACGAATTCAACGTTACCCAAAACAAATAAATAAACGGACAGAAGTTCTTGGAACACATGACTGAGGTTAGGGGTGAGGCAGTACATGTATGTGCCAGGATACTCTTAAAGTATACTGTTAACATAGACGAGGAGAACAAGGTAAGAGGAAAACTTACTGTTTGGTTCAGGTCGCTTCTGAGCCTTTTGGGGGAACCGACCTGAAGCCAGAGCCTAGCGGAAATACACAGGCTTTGAACATCGCTGAAGACCAACATTTCCTAAGGAAAAAACGCATTGCTTAGCTCAAGGTTTGTCTGGGAAATTCTTACACATCAGGAGATGGCTCCGAGGTGGATTTCTACAAAGAACATCCATGCAAAGGACAAGCCTGCACAGCTCTGTGCACATCTGCCCCCTCCCCCCCTCACAGCCAGCAGCATTTCCAAGTGACCTCCTAAGGCCTTCGCCAAACTACAGGGGCACCTCTGGGCTTCCTGTTTCCCTCATTTTCCGGAATCTTTTCTAAAAAAAAGAAAAACAAAAAACAAATTAAAAAACAAAAAAAAAAAAAACCCGCACATTTCTTCGTACAATGCCACAGTGGAAGGAAAACAGGCCTTCAATATTAAGACCTAAATTTGCAAAAAACTTGGAGCTTGGTTTTTTGTTTTGTTTTGTTTTGTTTTGTTTGAATCAAACCACCACATCATTGAAAATTTTTACACGTTCTAATTATTCGGTTCCAAAACACCAAACTTGTACTGCACACGGTCCCCATGGAAAGGCCCCCTCAGCAGGACAGCCACAGATGCTGCCATGAAAGGGCAGCAGGGTGCCCTCCTCCCTTGTTTGCTGCCTGGGCGGCCACCGGGTTTTGAAACCCATGCACCCTACTAAGTTTCTAGGGTGCAATTCGTGGACCCTTCCCTTTCCCATCCCAGCAGGTGGTCAAGGGCCCGCTGGCCTCCAAAGTGCCAGAAGCAGGGCTGGGCCAGCCGGCCAGAGTTCAGGGTTCTGGCCCTTGGACTTGCAGCGGACACTCGGCTGCTTGGGGAAACCGCGCGGCTCTGACCTTTCAGCAAAGGGGTGGAGCGGTCAAGGCCTTGAGCCCAAAGGCGAGGCCTTTCTGCGACCGCCAGGTTGTGCCAACAGAGGGCGGACTACGTGGTTCCCTGCTCCACGCAGTCCCAGTTCCCTGACCTGTGGTCCGCACCCCTCCGCCGCGCCCACTGGATGCCGATCCTTGGGGACCCAGGAGCGCACGCAATGGGCGTTCCCAGCCGCCACGGCGACCCCCGAGAGGACAACGGGGAAGCCCTCCCCCACCCCCGCCAGGAGCCGACCCCCGCCCCGCGCCGCCCCGCCCCTGCCATGCTCCCGGTGCCTTCCCAGCCGCAGTGGGGATCCCCGGAGCACAACTGGGACCGCCCCCCATCCCCGCCACGACCCGATTCCCGACCCGCGCCGCCCGGCTTCGCCCCGCCCCGGGCGCGCTCCCGGTGCGCGGCCCACCTTCACCACGGGCTCCCGGTGAGCCCCGCCCCCACGCCCGGTTCCAGGAGAGCCTCTGGGACCTCGCTCCCGCCGCCCGGTGAAACGGGAGGACAATCCATCCAGCCCACAGAGGCAATCCAAGCTGTCTAGAATTCAGGGATCCAACGAGGACTACGGAAAGGAAAGATGACCTGACCTAGGAGGGCCATGATATTCTCTAGAACCGGACAAAGTTGGTTTCCAAGGAAACTTGATTCCTTGGAACCCGGAAAGCTGGTTCTTTTCATATGCAATTCCAAACCAGGAGCTCCTTCCCAAAGCCTGCCTGGCCGCCAGCCCCACCCCCCACTCCCCAGAAAAAACGGCTCAAAGAAATCTTTTCCATCTCACGCGGAAAACTGGAAGATGTCTTGTCTTGTCTGTCTGGATTGATGTATGTGTCAGTGTGAGCCTTGTGATTTTTGATAATAGTGCTCAAGTTCTGAGTTCTTATTTCAATGGTCTCAAGACAAGGCAGCCCTTGCAAACCCAACTGCTTCCAATACAAGAAAACTTTGACCTCAGGGAATGTCAGAGTCCCGTGAACTGGGAACTAGTCAATATGAAATATCTAGTAGTTTTGTTTTTGCTCCTCTACTGTAGACATGTCTAAGAGTCATCACCATGAAGCACAAAATGTTCATAGTGCCTCGGTTTGTTCTAAGGTAAAAATTGCTATATCGTTCTATCTGTCACAAGCTTGTCAACAAGAAAGTACCTCGAAAGAACAGGAACAAAACGAAAAATTAAATGTGATATGAGCTTTTACATAAACTATGAACACTAATTACACTCGAAAATATCTGCCTATGAGAGTCTTGATTGAAGGCAGAGGAGAAGGGGACGACAGAGGCTAAGATGGTTGGATGGCATCACTGATTCGATGGACATGAGTTTGAGCAAGCCCCTGGAGTTGGTGATGGACACGGAAGCCCAGCGTCCTGCAGGCCACGGGGTCCCAAAGAGTCAGACACGACTGAGCCACTGAACTGAACTGAACATACAATCGTTTCTCCAGGTGTTTTGGTTACCCGAGTTTCTATCCTGTGCTAACCTAAGTGACGACCGTGTACTGAAGAGCTGGGTCATTTCCAAATAAATTAAAGTTCTGAAACATTCACGCCTTGAAAGGACCTCCCTTTTACACAGAAACAAAAGAGATTTTTGACTATCCAATAATAGTGTCTGGCACCATCCTGACATGTGAAACGTAAGAAAGCAATTTTTTTGGTTTTGTTTGGTTCTGATCTTGGGGATGTGTGTGTGTGTGTGTGTGTGTGTGCGTGCGTGCGGGGGAGGGGAGGGGCGCTACTATCACTGATAGGTATGTTCACCAATCTGTCGAATGCCAATATAAAAGTCAGTTCTTGGTTGCTGAAGGGAAATGTATGACTTGGTATTAAAAGAAGGTATGTGGCATGAAATCGCATTTTCTGAAGGCAAACGACGTCGTTCTTTCCTCCAGGTGGCAGTTTCAGGATGGGAGAAGCAAAGGAATGGGTACAGAATGGGATAAGGAGGTTGTAGGGAAAGTGGACCCCCAGAAAAGAGTGTTGTGCCTAGCACAAGGTTTCTTGAGAGGTTGAACTGCCTTTGCTAATGGATTTTAAGTTTCTTTACCTCTTCCGTGATCTCTTCTAGGTTGACCTAGAACAGATATCTTTTGTTAGCTTTGGCTAAGTGGAGAAGTATTGCTTCACGTTGACTTGTGTGATCCTACCTGACTGTTCTAAACCCTTTTGATATCTATGCACTGCTGCTGCTGATGCTGGTGCTGCTGCTGCTGCTGCTGCGAAGTCGTTTCAGTCGTGTCCGAGTCTGTGTGACCCCATGGACGGCAGCCCACCAGGCCCCGCAGTCCCTGGGGTTCTCCAGGCAAGAACACTGGAGTTGGTTGCCATGTCCTCCTCCAATGCATGAAAGTGCAATGTGAAAGTGAAGTCGCTCACTCGTGCCCGACTCTGAGCGACCCCATGGACTGCAGCCTGCCAGGCTCTTCCGTCCATGAGATTTTCCAGGCAAGAGTACTGGAGTGGGGTGCCGTTGCCTTCTCCCATATCTATTCACAAGCCTGCCTAAATCATTGACTTCTAGCCACCTTTGGGATGCCAATGACCACCCACCCTTACCAGGCCGCAGAGGAGAGAAAACACGTACCACAGGAGGTCCGGGTAAGGAACAAGGAACTAACAAGCTCCCACCAACCAGGATTCTGCAGAGGTCAACAAGAGGTCAGCAAGAGATGGGAGACTGCAGTCCAGAGGTCCTAGCAACTTCCAGCGAGCAGTAAAGACCCAGCATACTCAAAACGAATTCAACGTTACCCAAAACAAATAAATAAACGGACAGAAGTTCTTGGAACACATGACTGAGGTTAGGGGTGAGGCAGAACATGTATGTGCCAGGATACTCTTAAAGTACGAGAAAGCAAAGAAAGGAAAGACAACTCTCAAGCTGTCCAAAGTGATAAAAAATGAATGATTACACAGTTTTACCTGTATACACTAGCAGATAATAATCTGAAAAGGAATTTTAAAGAAAATTCCCTTTCTGTACTGTCAACATGAATCAAATGCTTTGCCACGGATGTCACGAGGATGCAAGACTGGCACACTGGAGATTCTACACCGTGGCTGAAAAAGATCCTGAATACATGGACAGATATTCCATAGCGATGCACAGACTTAAGATGGCAATACCATGGAATGCATCTTCAATCTGAAATGAAGATTCGATATGACTTGATCGCTCAGAGCTTTTGTGTCATCAAGTGTTATGGAAGGATCAAAGAGATCGAGAAAGCTGCTGACATAGACTTGGGGCGGGGTGGGGGTGGGGTTGGGGGGGCAGTAAGAGTACCCCCTGCGGGTCTTTAGCCCGATGTGATGCAGCCACTAGCAGTCTGCTAAGGAAACAAAGGCAGTGTCTCAGAGCATGACACCAGACCCCCTCACCCACGACATGCATTGAGATAACATGGGCATCAGGTGAGTCATCCCGGGCTAAAAAATGATTGACATGAATCTTGAAGAAAGGCAGATTTCCAGGCAAATATGTCATTTCCTTAACATAGATGAGGAGAACAAGGTAGGAGGAAAACTTACTGTTTGGTTCAGGTCGCTTCTGAGCCTTTTGGGGGAACCGACCTGAAGCCAGAGTCTAGCGGAAATACACAGGCTTTGAACATCGCTGAAGACCAACATTTCCTAAGGAAAAAACGCATTGCTTAGCTCGAGGTTTGTCTGGGAAATTCTTACACATCAGGAGATGGCTCCGAGGTGGATTTCTACAAAGAACATCCATGCAAAGGACAAGCCTGCACAGCTCTGTGCCCATCTGCCCCCTCCCCCCCTCACAGCCAGCAGCATTTCCAAGTGACCTCCTAAGGCCTTCGCCAAACTACAGGGGCACATCTGGGCTTCCTGTTTCCCTCATTTTCCGGAATCTTTTCTAAAAAAAAAAGAAAAACAAAAAACAAATTAAAAAAAAAAAAAAAAAAAACCCGCACATTTCTTCGTAGAATGCCACAGTGGAAGGAAAACAGGCCTTCAATATTAAGACCTAAATTTGCAAAAAACTTGGAGCTTGGTTTTTTGTTTTGTTTTGTTTTGTTTTGTTTGAATCAAACCACCACATCATTGAAAATTTTTACACGTTCTAATTATTCGGTTCCAAAACACCAAACTTGTACTGCACACGGTCCCCATGGAAAGGCCCCCTCAGCAGGACAGCCACAGATGCTGCCATGAAAGGGCAGCAGGGTGCCCTCCTCCCTTGTTTGCTGCCTGGGCGGCCACCGGGTTTTGAAACCCATGCACCCTACTAAGTTTCTAGGGTGCAATTCGTGGACCCTTCCCTTTCCCATCCCAGCAGGTGGTCAAGGGCCCGCTGGCCTCCAAAGTGCCAGAAGCAGGGCTGGGCCAGCCGGCCAGAGTTCAGGGTTCTGGCCCTTGGACTTGCAGCGGACACTCGGCTGCTTGGGGAAACCGCGCGGCTCTGACCTTTCAGCAAAGGGGTGGAGCGGTCAAGGCCTTGAGCCCAAAGGCGAGGCCTTTCTGCGACCGCCAGGTTGTGCCAACAGAGGGCGGACTACGTGGTTCCCTGCTCCACGCAGTCCCAGTTCCCTGACCTGTGGTCCGCACCCCTCCGCCGCGCCCACTGGATGCCGACCCTTGGGGACCCAGGAGCGCACGCAATGGGCGTTCCCAGCCGCCACGGCGACCCCCGAGAGGACAACGGGGAACCCCTCCCCCACCCCCGCCAGGAGCCGACCCCCGCCCCGCGCCGCCCCGCCCCTGCCATGCTCCCGGTGCCTTCCCAGCCGCAGTGGGGATCCCCGGAGCACAACTGGGACCGCCCCCCATCCCCGCCACGACCCGATTCCCGACCCGCGCCGCCCGGCTTCGCCCCGCCCCGGGCGCGCTCCCGGTGCGCGGCCCACCTTCACCACGGGCTCCCGGTGAGCCCCGCCCCCACGCCCGGTTCCAGGAGAGCCTCTGGGACCTCGCTCCCGCCGCCCGGTGAAACGGGAGGACAATCCATCCAGCCCACAGAGGCAATCCAAGCTGTCTAGAATTCAGGGATCCAACGAGGACTACGGAAAGGAAAGATGACCTGACCTAGGAGGGCCATGATATTCTCTAGAACCGGACAAAGTTGGTTTCCAAGGAAACTTGATTCCTTGGAACCCGGAAAGCTGGTTCTTTTCATATGCAATTCCAAACCAGGAGCTCCTTCCCAAAGCCTGCCTGGCCGCCAGCCCCACCCCCCACTCCCCAGAAAAAACGGCTCAAAGAAATCTTTTCCATCTCAGGCGGAAAACTGGAAGATGTCTTGTCTTGTCTGTCTGGATTGATGTATGTGTCAGTGTGAGCCTTGTGATTTTTGATAATAGTGCTCAAGTTCTGAGTTCTTATTTCAATGGTCTCAAGACAAGGCAGCCCTTGCAAACCCAACTGCTTCCAATACAAGAAAACTTTGACCTCAGGGAATGTCAGAGTCCCGTGAACTGGGAACTAGTCAATATGAAATATCTAGTAGTTTTGTTTTTGCTCCTCTACTGTAGACATGTCTAAGAGTCATCACCATGAAGCACAAAATGTTCATAGTGCCTCGGTTTGTTCTAAGGTAAAAATTGCTATATCGTTCTATCTGTCACAAGCTTGTCAACAAGAAAGTACCTCGAAAGAACAGGAACAAAACGAAAAATTAAATGTGATATGAGCTTTTACATAAACTATGAACACTAATTACACTCGAAAATATCTGCCTATGAGAGTCTTGATTGAAGGCAGAGGAGAAGGGGACGACAGAGGCTAAGATGGTTGGATGGCATCACTGATTCGATGGACATGAGTTTGAGCAAGCCCCTGGAGTTGGTGATGGACACGGAAGCCCAGCGTCCTGCAGGCCACGGGGTCCCAAAGAGTCAGACACGACTGAGCCACTGAACTGAACTGAACATACAATCGTTTCTCCAGGTGTTTTGGTTACCCGAGTTTCTATCCTGTGCTAACCTAAGTGACGACCGTGTACTGAAGAGCTGGGTCATTTCCAAATAAATTAAAGTTCTGAAACATTCACGCCTTGAAAGGACCTCCCTTTTACACAGAAACAAAAGAGATTTTTGACTATCCAATAATAGTGTCTGGCACCATCCTGACATGTGAAACGTAAGAAAGCAATTTTTTTGGTTTTGTTTGGTTCTGATCTTGGGGATGTGTGTGTGTGTGTGTGTGTGTGTGCGTGCGTGCGGGGGAGGGGAGGGGCGCTACTATCACTGATAGGTATGTTCACCAATCTGTCGAATGCCAATATAAAAGTCAGTTCTTGGTTGCTGAAGGGAAATGTATGACTTGGTATTAAAAGAAGTTATGTGGCATGAAATCGCATTTTCTGAAGGCAAACGACGTCGTTCTTTCCTCCAGGTGGCAGTTTCAGGATGGGAGAAGCAAAGGAATGGGTACAGAATGGGATAAGGAGGTTGTAGGGAAAGTGGACCCCCAGAAAAGAGTGTTGTGCCTAGCACAAGGTTTCTTGAGAGGTTGAACTGCCTTTGCTAATGGATTTTAAGTTTCTTTACCTCTTCCGTGATCTCTTCTAGGTTGACCTAGAACAGATATCTTTTGTTAGCTTTGGCTAAGTGGAGAAGTATTGCTTCACGTTGACTTGTGTGATCCTACCTGACTGTTCTAAACCCTTTTGATATCTATGCACTGCTGCTGCTGCTGGTGCTGCTGCTGCTGCTGCTGCGAAGTCGTTTCAGTCGTGTCCGAGTCTGTGTGACCCCATGGACGGCAGCCCACCAGGCCCCGCAGTCCCTGGGGTTCTCCAGGCAAGAACACTGGAGTTGGTTGCCATGTCCTCCTCCAATGCATGAAAGTGAAATGTGAAAGTGAAGTCGCTCAGTCGTGCCCGACTCTGAGCGACCCCATGGACTGCAGCCTACCAGGCTCTTCCGTCCATGAGATTTTCCAGGCAAGAGTACTGGAGTGGGGTGCCATTGCCTTCTCCCATATCTATTCACAAGCCTGCCTAAATCATTGACTTCTAGCCACCTTTGGGATGCCAATGACCACCCACCCTTACCAGGCCGCAGAGGAGAGAAAACACGTACCACAGGAGGTCCGGGTAAGGAACAAGGAACTAACAAGCTCCCACCAACCAGGATTCTGCAGAGGTCAACAAGAGGTCAGCAAGAGATGGGAGACTGCAGTCCAGAGGTCCTAGCAACTTCCAGCGAGCAGTAAAGACCCAGCATACTCAAAACGAATTCAACGTTACCCAAAACAAATAAATAAACGGACAGAAGTTCTTGGAACACATGACTGAGGTTAGGGGTGAGGCAGTACATGTATGTGCCAGGATACTCTTAAAGTACGAGAAAGCAAAGAAAGGAAAGACAACTCTCAAGCTGTCCAAAGTGATAAAAAATGAATGATTACACAGTTTTACCTGTATAGACTAGCAGATAATAATCTGAAAAGGAATTTTAAAGAAAATTCCCTTTCTGTACTGTCAACATGAATCAAATGCTTTGCCACGGATGTCACGAGGATGCAAGACTGGCACACTGGAGATTCTACACCGTGGCTGAAAAAGATCCTGAATACATGGACAGATATTCCATAGCGATGCACAGACTTAAGATGGCAATACCATGGAATGCATCTTCAATCTGAAATGAAGATTCGGTATGACTTGATCGCTCAGAGCTTTTGTGTCATCAAGTGTTATGAAAGGATCAAAGAGATCGAGAAAGCTGCTGACATAGACTTGGGGCGGGGTGGGGGTGGGGTTGGGGGGGCAGTAAGAGTACCCCCTGCGGGTCTTTAGCCCGATGTGATGCAGCCACTAGCAGTCTGCTAAGGAAACAAAGGCAGTGTCTCAGAGCATGACACCAGACCCCCTCACCCACGACATGCATTGAGATAACATGGGCATCAGGTGAGTCATCCCGGGCTAAAAAATGATTGACATGAATCTTGAAGAAAGGCAGATTTCCAGGCAAATATGTCATTTCCTTAACATAGACGAGGAGAACAAGGTAAGAGGAAAACTTACTGTTTGGTTCAGGTCGCTTCTGAGCCTTTTGGGGGAACCGACCTGAAGCCAGAGTCTAGCGGAAATACACAGGCTTTGAACATCGCTGAAGACCAACATTTCCTAAGGAAAAAACGCATTGCTTAGCTCAAGGTTTGTCTGGGAAATTCTTACACATCAGGAGATGGCTCCGAGGTGGATTTCTACAAAGAACATCCATGCAAAGGACAAGCCTGCACAGCTCTGTGCCCATCTGCCCCCTCCCCCCCTCACAGCCAGCAGCATTTCCAAGTGACCTCCTAAGGCCTTCGCCAAACTACAGGGGCACATCTGGGCTTCCTGTTTCCCTCATTTTCCGGAATCTTTTCTAAAAAAAAAAGAAAAACAAAAAACAATTAAAAAAAAAAAAAAAAAAACCCGCACATTTCTTCGTACAATGCCACAGTGGAAGGAAAACAGGCCTTCAATATTAAGACCTAAATTTGCAAAAAACTTGGAGCTTGGTTTTTTGTTTTGTTTTGTTTTGTTTTGTTTGAATCAAACCACCACATCATTGAAAATTTTTACACGTTCTAATTATTCGGTTCCAAAACACCAAACTTGTACTGCACACGGTCCCCATGGAAAGGCCCCCTCAGCAGGACAGCCACAGATGCTGCCATGAAAGGGCAGCAGGGTGCCCTCCTCCCTTGTTTGCTGCCTGGGCGGCCACCGGGTTTTGAAACCCATGCACCCTACTAAGTTTCTAGGGTGCAATTCGTGGACCCTTCCCTTTCCCATCCCAGCAGGTGGTCAAGGGCCCGCTGGCCTCCAAAGTGCCAGAAGCAGGGCTGGGCCAGCCGGCCAGAGTTCAGGGTTCTGGCCCTTGGACTTGCAGCGGACACTCGGCTGCTTGGGGAAACCGCGCGGCTCTGACCTTTCAGCAAAGGGGTGGAGCGGTCAAGGCCTTGAGCCCAAAGGCGAGGCCTTTCTGCGACCGCCAGGTTGTGCCAACAGAGGGCGGACTACGTGGTTCCCTGCTCCACGCAGTCCCAGTTCCCTGACCTGTGGTCCGCACCCCTCCGCCGCGCCCACTGGATGCCGACCCTTGGGGACCCAGGAGCGCACGCAATGGGCGTTCCCAGCCGCCACGGCGACCCCCGAGAGGACAACGGGGAAGCCCTCCCCCACCCCCGCCAGGAGCCGACCCCCGCCCCGCGCCGCCCCGCCCCTGCCATGCTCCCGGTGCCTTCCCAGCCGCAGTGGGGATCCCCGGAGCACAACTGGGACCGCCCCCCATCCCCGCCACGACCCGATTCCCGACCCGCGCCGCCCGGCTTCGCCCCGCCCCGGGCGCGCTCCCGGTGCGCGGCCCACCTTCACCACGGGCTCCCGGTGAGCCCCGCCCCCACGCCCGGTTCCAGGAGAGCCTCTGGGACCTCGCTCCCGCCGCCCGGTGAAACGGGAGGACAATCCATCCAGCCCACAGAGGCAATCCAAGCTGTCTAGAATTCAGGGATCCAACGAGGACTACGGAAAGGAAAGATGACCTGACCTAGGAGGGCCATGATATTCTCTAGAACCGGACAAAGTTGGTTTCCAAGGAAACTTGATTCCTTGGAACCCGGAAAGCTGGTTCTTTTCATATGCAATTCCAAACCAGGAGCTCCTTCCCAAAGCCTGCCTGGCCGCCAGCCCCACCCCCCACTCCCCAGAAAAAACGGCTCAAAGAAATCTTTTCCATCTCAGGCGGAAAACTGGAAGATGTCTTGTCTTGTCTGTCTGGATTGATGTATGTGTCAGTGTGAGCCTTGTGATTTTTGATAATAGTGCTCAAGTTCTGAGTTCTTATTTCAATGGTCTCAAGACAAGGCAGCCCTTGCAAACCCAACTGCTTCCAATACAAGAAAACTTTGACCTCAGGGAATGTCAGAGTCCCGTGAACTGGGAACTAGTCAATATGAAATATCTAGTAGTTTTGTTTTTGCTCCTCTACTGTAGACATGTCTAAGAGTCATCACCATGAAGCACAAAATGTTCATAGTGCCTCGGTTTGTTCTAAGGTAAAAATTGCTATATCGTTCTATCTGTCACAAGCTTGTCAACAAGAAAGTACCTCGAAAGAACAGGAACAAAACGAAAAATTAAATGTGATATGAGCTTTTACATAAACTATGAACACTAATTACACTCGAAAATATCTGCCTATGAGAGTCTTGATTGAAGGCAGAGGAGAAGGGGACGACAGAGGCTAAGATGGTTGGATGGCATCACTGATTCGATGGACATGAGTTTGAGCAAGCCCCTGGAGTTGGTGATGGACACGGAAGCCCAGCGTCCTGCAGGCCACGGGGTCCCAAAGAGTCAGACACGACTGAGCCACTGAACTGAACTGAACATACAATCGTTTCTCCAGGTGTTTTGGTTACCCGAGTTTCTATCCTGTGCTAACCTAAGTGACGACCGTGTACTGAAGAGCTGGGTCATTTCCAAATAAATTAAAGTTCTGAAACATTCACGCCTTGAAAGGACCTCCCTTTTACACAGAAACAAGGGCGGACTGCTCCACGCAGTCCCAGTTCCCTTACCTGTGGTCCGCCCCTTCCACCGCGCCCTAGGATGCCGATCCTTGGGGCCCCAGGAGCGCACGCCATGGTCGTTCCCAGCTGCCATGGCGACCCCTGAGAGGCTCACTGACCTCACAGCCGCACTTTGAGAAACCGCACACTGGGGCCGCGCTCGAGAACAACCCCGAGACTCCCCCGTCATCGCGAGATGAGGGCCTTCGTCTCCTGCATGGCCTAGAGACCAATCTCGCGACCTCTCTCCAAACGCCTCAGGAGGCTTGAATCCGTTTAGACCACCCAGTGAGCTCCAAGAGAAACCCGTCGCGTTTGAGAGCAGAGCGGGTTCTTTGCTTCCACTCGAGATGAATGCCTGTCTCCCCGGGTGCGTCTGGAATGCAACCCCGAGATCCCTGTCGCCCGTGGAGAGGAACATTTGCTTCTGGACACAAGCCTAGATGAGGTCTATTGGCCTTGCAGTCACTCGAGAGAAATCCCCAGCTTTCCTTCACAACTCGAATGGAAGATTGGACTTCCCTGGGCCAACACAAGAGGCATCCTGAATTCCCCGTCGTAATTCGAGAATCCTGCTACACCTCGAGAAAAACCACGTGGTTCCCCCGTCATCGCAAGATGTAGCCCTGTGCCGCTACAGCGTCTCAGGAGAAGTCCCACGTTAGGAATTGGAGTTCGAAACGGTACTTGTCACCCTTGATGCGACCCACAAAGTGCCCCGACATCCCGGTCTCCCTCGAGAGGAACACGGAAGTTTTCCGGCACCACTTCCTCTGAGCCCCTTCTACCCTCCTGATCTGGACAGGAGGGTCGACTCCCCTGCTTTGTCTGGAAGGGGTTCCCGACCTTCCGGTCGCACCTCAGGATGAGGCCGGTCTCACGACGACATTCCAGACGTGGCCTCGTGGGTGGTTCCACATTCCGAAGGACCCCGATTTCCCGGTCCCCTCTTGATAAGAACCCGATGCCCGGACACCTCTTCGAACTCCACCCTGTGAATGAAGTCAACACGAAGGGGCAGTGACTCGCCCGTGCATCGTCGGGAAAAACCCCAGGTTCCAAATACCGCTCGACAAGTGGCCTGTCTCCCCGGGAACACCTCGAGAGGCCAGCGGAGTTCCATGCCTCAACCCAAGACGAGGCCTGACTCTCCTGTCCCCAGTCTGCAGGGACCCTGGATCGGAGTCTGAAATCAGAGGAACCCTGAGGTTCCTGCCTCAACTGGAGATGAGGCCCTCTTCCAATGCACCAAACCCAGTGGAGTGCCGAGAGGCCCCTCCCACCTCCAGTTTCCCTGACTTCTCAGAGCCACCATGAGAAGCCCCTGAGGTCACCTGCACAAGTCGAGGGAACCCAGGGTGTCCTGCCTCAAACCGGAAAAGACCTCGAGAGACCTTCTTCAACACGTCTCGAGGCCAGATTCCCCTACCATGGCTGGAGAGCAATGACGCGCTCCCCTCGCCATTCGCATGGAGACCCGACTTCCTTGGCGCCCCACGAGAGGCTCACTGACCTCGCCGTCTTACCTCGTGAGAAACCGCACACTGGGGCCGCCGCTCGAGAACAACCCCGAGACTCCCCCGTCATCGCGAGATGAGGGCATCGTCTCCTGCATGGCCTAGAGACCAATCTCGCCACCTCTCTCCAGACGCCTCAGGAGGCTTGACTCCCTTTAGTCCACTCAGTGAGCTCCAAGAGATACCCGTCGCGACTCGAGAGCAGAGCGGGGTTCTTTGCTTCCACTAGAGATGAATGCCTGTCTCCCGGGTGCGTCTGGAATGCAACCCCGAGATCACTGTCGCCCCTGGAGAGGAACATTGGCTTCTGGACACAAGCCTAGATGAGGTCTATTGGCCCTGCAGTCACTCGAGCGCAATCCCAAGCTTTCCTTCGCAACTCGAATGGAACATTGGACTTCCCTGGGCCAACACAAGAGGCATCCTGAATTCCCCGTCGTAACTCGAGAATCCCGCCGCAACTCGAGAAAAACCCCGTGGTTCCCCGGTCATCGCAAGATGAAGCCCTTTCCCGCTACAGCGTCTCAGGAGAAGTCCCACGTTAGGAATTGGAGGTCGAAACGGTACTTGGCACCCTTGATGCGACCCACAAAGTTCCCCACATCCCGGTCTCCCTCGAGAGGAACACCGACGTTTTCCGGCACCACTTCCGCTGAGCCCCTTCTACCCTCCTGATCTGGACAGGAGGGTCGACTCCCCTGCTTTGTCTGGAAGGGGTTCCCGACCTTCCTGTCGCACCTCAGGATGAGGCCGTTCTCACGACGAAATTACAGACGTGGCCTCGTGGATGGTTCCACATTCCGAAGGACCCCGATTTCCCGGTCCCCTCTTGATAAGAACCCGATGCCCGGACACCTCTCCGAACTCCACCCTGTGAATGAAGTCAACACGAAGGGGCAGTGACTCGCCCGTGCATCGTCGGGAAAAGACCCCAGGTTCCAAATACAGCTCGACAAGTGGCCTGTCTCCCCGGGAACACCTCGAGAGGCAAGCGGAGTTCCATGCCTCAACCCAAGACGAGGCCTGACTCTCCTGTCCCAAGTCTGCAGGGACCTTGCGATCGGAGTCTGAAATCAGAGGAACCCTGAGGTTCCTGCCTCAACTGGAGATGAGGCCCTCTTCCAATGCACCAAACCCAGTGGAGTCCCGAGAGGCCCCTCCCACCTCCAGTTTCCCTGACTTCTCAGAGCCACCATGAGAAGCCCCCTGAGGTCACCTGCACAAGTCGAGGGACCCCAGGGTGTCCTGCCTCAACCCGAGAAAGACCTCGAGAGACCTTCTTCAACACGTCTCGAGGCCAGATTCCCCTACTGCCGTGAGCCGGCATATTGCATATTGAGTGCATATTGCATATTGAGTGCAGCACTTTCCACAGCATCATCTTTCAGGATCTGGAATAGCTCCACTGGAATTCTATCACTGCTGGGAGCCAGTGAGGAACTCCGCCCATGACAAAGGTCATGAGGAAGGAGGCTCGGCATACGCAAAGGCGGGATCGAGCTTCAGGAGTCCCCCTGGAAATTCTCGAGCATATACCCCCAAAACCAGAGGCTGCCTACTTTCTGCTTGTGCTTTCACCTAAACCTCTGACTTTTCGGGGGCTCTCCCCCACTACCTCTCTCTGAAAAAGAGTTAGCTTACAGTTCCAGTTAATAATTCCTGGGTGTGACAGTGTTTAACCTACAAACTCCTTTGGAAATCCTCTAGCCTGCCTGAATAGGTTTTTCCGGCCACATGTGATTGTTCAGAGCCTCCCAACTGTGAGAGGCAGGAGATGTTCTAAACTGTCTAAACACAGATTCTTTTGAGTAGTTACAAGATTGATTAGAAATTGTATTGGTGAATGGTTTTTCACTTGTTGGGCCATTGTTTGCTGCTAAGTTTCCATATCCCTTACCTGCTGTGTCCCTGGCAGTGTATTGATTAATATAATTGGTGTAAGTAGTAGCTTTAATGTTTGTAACCTGGGACCCTTGAGTTAATTCTTTTTCTTGTTATAGCCCACCACACCTTTGCTCTGTAGGAATGCAACTTTATCTAATGCTTTTTTGGAGGGTGGCTCCTGACCAACCACCTTTAGAGAAAAATAAGTTTTCTGAAGAAAAGGTCTTAAAATGTTAACAGGCCTCCGGGCCAGAAGATGATGCAAATCACCTAAGCTTTTGCATATGATAAGTTTGCAGGAAGAAAGCCTGGTTTGCTGCAAGACTCGACCCCTTCCCCCTTATCCTCTATGCATAACTTAAGGTATAAAAACTACTTTGAAAAATAAAGTGCGGGCCTTGTTCACCGAAACTTGGTCTCACCATGTCGTTCTTTCTCTTACCTTCTGGCTGAATTATTCAGCCTCTTTTCGCCACTGAATTTCCTCACTGAGCTATCCTCATTCTATTACTCTTTATATCCTTAATTAACATTTAATTAAGCAGTGGTTTCCTGATCTTCGCCTACGCCGTCTCTCCTCGAATACCCTGGATCAGCCGGGGCTGGTCCCCGGCACCCTACCATGGCTCGAGAGCAATGACGCGCTCGCCCTCGCCACTCGCATGGAGACCCGACTTCCCTGGCGCCCCACGAGAGGCTCACTGACCTCGCCGTCGTACCTCGTGAGAAACGCACACTGGGGCCGCCGCTCGAGAACAACCCCGAGACTCCCCCGTCATCGCGAGATGAGGGCCTTCGTCTCCTGCATGGCCTAGAGACCAATCTCGCGACCTCTCTCCAAACGCCTCAGGAGGCTTGACTCCCTTTAGTCCACCCAGTGAGCTCCAAGAGATACCCGTCGCGACTCGAGAGCAGAGCGGGGTTCTTTGCTTCCACTCGAGATGAATGCCTGTCTCCCCGGGTGCGTCTGGAATGCAACCCCGAGATCCCTGTCGCCCCTGGAGAGGAACATTGGCTTCTGGACACAAGCCTAGATGAGGTCTATTGGCCCTGCAGTCACTCGAGAGCAATCCCCAGCTTTCCTTCGCAACTCGAATGGAAGATTGGACTTCCCTGGGCCAACACAAGAGGCATCCTGAATTCCCCGTCGTAACTCGAGAATCCCGCTACACTCGAGAAAAACCACGTGGTTCCCCCGTCATCGCAAGATGAAGCCCTGTGCCGCTACAGCGTCTCAGGAGAAGTCCCACGTTAGGAATTGGAGGTCGAAACGGTACTTGGCACCCTTGATGCGACCCACAAAGTGCCCCGACATCCCGGTCTCCCTCGAGAGGAACACCGAGGTTTTCCGGCACCACTTCCTCTGAGCCCTTCTACCCTCCTGATCTGGACAGGAGGGTCGACTCCCCTGCTTTGTCTGGAAGGGGTTCCCGACCTTCCGGTCGCAACTCAGGATGAGGCCGGTCTCACGACGACATTCCAGACGTGGCCTCGTGGGTGGTTCCACATTCCGAAGGACCCCGATTTCCCGGTCCCTTCTTGATAAGAACCCGATGCCCGGACCCCTCTCCGAACTCCACCCTGTGAATGAAGTCAACACGAAGGGGCAGTGACTCGCCCGTGCATCGTCGGGAAAAACCCCAGGTTCCAAATACAGCTCGACAAGTGGCCTCTCTCCCCGGGAACACCTCGAGAGGCAAGCGGAGTTCCATGCCTCACCCCAAGACGAGGCCTGACTCTCCTGTCCCAAGTCTGCAAGGACCCTGCGATCGGAGTCTGAAATCAGAGGAACCCTGAGGTTCCTGCCTCAACTGGAGATGAGGCCATCTTCCAATGCACCAAACCCAGTGGAGTCCCGAGAGGCCCCTCCCACCTCCAGTTTCCCTGACTTCTCAGAGCCACCATGAGAAGCCCCCTGAGGTCACATGCACAAGTCGAGGGAAACCAGGGTTTCCTGCCTCAACCCGAGAAAGACCTCGAGAGACCTTCTTCAACACGTCTCGAGGCCAGATTCCCCTACCATGGCTCGAGAGCAATGACGCGCTCCCCTCGCCACTCGCATGGAGACCCGACTTCCCTGGCGCCCCACGAGAGGCTCACTGACCTCGCCGTCGTACCTCGTGAGAAACCGCACACTGGGGCCGCCGCTCGAGAACAACCCCGAGATTCCCCGTCATCGCGAGATGAGGGCCTTCGTCTCCTGCATGGCCTAGAGACCAATCTCGCGACCTCTCTCCAAACGCCTCAGGAGGCTTGACTCCCTTTAGTCCACCCAGTGAGCTCCAAGAGATACCCGTCGCGACTCGAGAGCAGAGCGGGGTTCTTTGCTTCCACTCGAGATGAATGCCTGTCTCCCCGGGTGCGTCTGGAATGCAACCCCGAGATACCTGTCGCCCCTGGAGAGGAGCATTGGCTTCTGGACACAAGCCTAGATGAGGTCTATTGGCCCTGCAGTCACTCGAGAGCAATCCCCAGCTTTCCTTCGCAACTCGAATGGAACATTGGACTTCCCTGGGCCAACACAAGAGGCACCCTGAATTCCGCGTCGTAACTCGAGAATCCCGCCGCAACTCGAGAAAAACCACGTGGTTCCCCCGTCATCGCAAGATGAATCCCTTTCCCGCTACAGCGTCTCAGGAGAAGTCCCACGTGAGGAATTGGAGGTCGAAACCGTACTTGGCACCCTTGATGCGACCCACAAAGTTCCCCGACATCCCGGTCTCCCTCGAGAGGAACACCGAGGTTTTCCAGCACCACTTCCTCTGAGCCCCTTCTACCCTTCTGATCTGGACAGGAGGGTCGACTCCCCTGCTTTGTCTGGAAGGGGTTCCCGACCTTCTGGTCGCACCTCAGGATGAGGCCGTTCTCACGACGAAATTACAGACGTGGCCTCGTGGATGGTTCCACATTCCGAAGGACCCCGATTTCCCGGTCCCCTCTTGATAAGAACCCGATGCCCGGACACCTCTTCGAACTCCACCCTGTGAATGAAGTCAACATGAAGGGGCAGTGACTCGCCCGTGCATCGTCCGGAGAACAACCCCAGGTTCGAAATACAGCTCGACAAGTGGCCTCTCTCCCCGGGAACACCTCGAGAGGCAAGCGGAGTTCCATGCCTCAACCCAAGAAGAGGCCTGACTCTCCTGTCCCCAGTCTGCAGGGACTCTGCGATCGGAGTCTGAAATCAGAGGAAGCCTGAGGTTCCTGCCTCAACTGGAGATGAGGCCCTCTTCCAATGCACCAAACCCAGTGGAGTCCCGAGAGGCCCCTCCCACCTCCAGTTTCCCTGACTTCTCAGAGCCACCATGAGAAGCCCCCTGAGGTCACCTGCACAAGTCGAGGGACCCCAGGGTGTCCTGCCTCAACCCGAGAAAGACCTCGAGAGACGTTCTTCAACACGTCTCGAGGCCAGATTCCCCTACTGCCGTGAGCCGGCATATTGCATATTGAGTGCATATTGCATATTGCATATTGAGTGCAGCACTTTCCACCGCATCATCATTCAGGATCTGGAATAGCTCCACTGGAATTCTATCACTGCTGGGAGCCAGTGAGGAACTCCGCCCATGACAAAGGTCATGAGGAAGGAGGCTCGGCATACGCAAAGGCGGGATCGAGCTTCAGGAGTCCCCCTGGAAATTCTCGAGCATATACCCCCAAAACCAGAGTCTGCCTACTTTCTGCTTGTGCTTTCACCTAAACCTCTGACTTTACGGGGGCTCTCCCCACTACCTCTCTCTGAAAAAAGAGTTAGCTTACAGTTCCAGTTAATAATTCCTGGGTGTGACAGTGTTTAACCTACAAACTCCTTTGGAAATCCTCTAGCCTGCCTGAATAGGTTTTTCCGGCCACATGTGATTGTTCAGAGCCTCCCAACTGTGAGAGGCAGGAGATGTTCTAAACTGTCTAAACACAGATTCTTTTGAGTAGTTACAAGATTGATTAGAAATTGTATTGGTGAATGGTTTTTCACTTGTTGGGCCATTGTTTGCTGCTAAGTTTCCATATCCCTTACCTGCTGTGTCCCTGGCAGTGTATTGATTAATATAATTGGTGTAAGTAGTAGCTTTAATGTTTGTAACCTGGGACCCTTGAGTTAATTCTTTTTCTTGTTATAGCCCACCACACCTTTGCTCTGTAGGAATGCAACTTTATCTAATGCTTTTTTGGAGGGTGGCTCCTGACCAACCACCTTTAGAGAAAAATAAGTTTTCTGAAGAAAAGGTCTTAAAATGTTAACAGGCCTCCGGGCCAGAAGATGATGCAAATCACCTAAGCTTTTGCATATGATAAGTTTGCAGGAAGAAAGCCTGGTTTGCTGCAAGACTCGACCCCTTCCCCCTTATCCTCTATGCATAACTTAAGGTATAAAAACTACTTTGAAAAATAAAGTGCGGGCCTTGTTCACCGAAACTTGGTCTCACCATGTCGTTCTTTCTCTTACCTTCTGGCTGAATTATTCAGCCTCTTTTCACCACTGAATTTCCTCACTGAGCTATCCTCATTCTATTACTCTTTATATCCTTAATTAACATTTAATTAAGCAGTGGTTTCCTGATCTTCGCCTACGCCGTCTCTCCTCGAAGACCCTGGATCAGCCGGGGCTGGTCCCCGGCACCCTACCATGGCTCGAGAGCAATGACGCGCTCGCCCTCGCCACTCGCATGGAGACCCGACTTCCCTGGCGCCCCACGAGAGGCTCACTGACCTCGCCGTCGTACCTCGTGAGAAACCGCACACTGGGGCCGCCGCTCGAGAACAACCCCGAGACTCCCCCGTCATCGCGAGATGAGGGCCTTCGTCTCCTGCATGGCCTAGAGACCAATCTCGCGACCTCTCTCCAAACGCCTCAGGAGGCTTGACTCCCTTTAGTCCACCCAGTGAGCTCCAAGAGATACCCGTCGCGACTCGAGAGCAGAGCGGGGTTCTTTGCTTCCACTCGAGATGAATGCCTGTCTCCCCGGGTGCGTCTGGAATGCAACCCCGAGATCCCTGTCGCCCCTGGAGAGGAACATTGGCTTCTGGACACAAGCCTAGATGAGGTCTATTGGCCCTGCAGTCACTCGAGAGCAATCCCCAGCTTTCCTTCGCAACTCGAATGGAAGATTGGACTTCCCTGGGCCAACACAAGAGGCATCCTGAATTCCCCGTCGTAACTCGAGAATCCCGCTAACTCGAGAAAAACCACGTGGTTCCCCCGTCATCGCAAGATGAAGCCCTGTCCCGCTACAGCGTCTCAGGAGAAGTCCCACGTTAGGAATTGGAGGTCGAAACGGCACTTGGCACCCTTGATGCGACCCACAAAGTGCCCCGACATCCCGGTCTCCCTCGAGAGGAACACCGAGGTTTTCCGGCACCACTTCCTCTGAGCCCCTTCTACCCTCCTGATCTGGACAGGAGGGTCGACTCCCCTGCTTTGTCTGGAAGGGGTTCCCGACCTTCCGGTCGCACCTCAGGATGAGGCCGGTCTCACGACGACATCCCAGACGTGGCCTCGTGGGTGGTTCCACATTCCGAAGGACCCCGATTTCCCGGTCCCCTCTTGATAAGAACCCGATGCCCGGACACCTCTCCGAACTCCACCCTGTGAATGAAGTCAACACGAAGGGGCAGTGACTCGCCCGTGCATCGTCGGGAAAAGACCCCAGGTTCCAAATACAGCTCGACAAGTGGCCTCTCTCCCCGGGAACATCTCGAGAGGCAAGCGGAGTTCCATGCCTCAACCCAAGACGAGGCCTGACTCTCCTGTCCCCAGTCTGCAGGGACCCTGCGATCGGAGTCTGAAATCAGAGGAACCCTGAGGTTCCTGCCTCAACTGGAGATGAGGCCCTCTCCCAATGCACCAAACCCAGTGGAGTCCCGAGAGGCCCCTCCCACCTCCAGTTTCCCTGACTTCTCAGAGCCACCATGAGAAGCCCCCTGAGGTCACCTGCACAAGTCGAGGGACCCCAGGGTTTCCTGCCTCAACCCGAGAAAGACCTCGAGAGACCTTCTTCAACACGTCTCGAGGCCAGATTCCCCTACCATGGCTCGAGAGCAATGACGCGCTCCCCCTCGCCACTCGCATGGAGACCCGACTTCCCTGCCGCCCCACGAGAGGCTCACTGACCTCGCCGTCGTACCTCGTGAGAAACCGCACACTGGGGCCGCCGCTCGAGAACAACCCCGAGCCTCCCCCGTCATCGAGAGATGAGGGCCTTCGTCTCCTGCATGGCCTAGAGACCAATCTCGCGACCTCTCTCCAAACGCCTCAGGAGGCTTGACTCCCTTAGTCCACCCAGTGAGCTCCAAGAGATACCCGTCGCGACTCGAGAGCAGAGCGGGATTCTTTGCTTCCACTCGAGATGAATGCCTGTCTCCCCGGGTGCGTCTGGAATGCAACCCCGAGATCCCTGTTGACCCTGGAGAGGAACATTGACTTCTGGACACAAGTCTAGATGAGGTCTCTTTGCCCTGCAGTCACTCGAGCGCAATCCCAAGCTTTCCTTCGCAACTCGAATGGAAGATTGGACTTCCCTGGGCCAACACAAGAGGCATCCTGTATTCCCCGTCGTAACTCGAGAATCCCGCCGTAACTCGAGAAAAACCCCGTGGTTCCCCGGTCATCGCAAGATGAAGCCCTTTCCCGCTACAGCGTCTCAGGAGAAGTCCCACGTTAGGAATTGGAGGTCGAAAGGGCACTTGGCACCCTTGATGCGACCCACAAAGTTCCCCGACATCCCGGTCTCCCTCGAGAGGAACACCGAGGTTTTCCCACCACTTCCTCTGAGCCCCTTCTACCCTCCTGATCTGGACAGGAGGGTCGACTCCCCTGCTTTGTCTGGAAGGGGTTCCCGACCTTCCGGTCGCACCTCAGGATGAGGCCGGTCTCACGAAGACATTCCAGACGTGGCCTCGTGGGTGGTTCCACATTCCGAAGGACCCCGATTTCCCGGTCCCCTCTTGATAAGAACCCGATGCCCGGACACCTCTCCGAACTCCACCCTGTGAATGAAGTCAACACGAAGGGGCAGTGACTCGCCCGTGCATCGTCGGGAAAAGACCCCAGGTTCCAAATACAGCTCGACAAGTGGCCTCTCTCCCCGGGAACACCTCGAGAGGCAAGCGGAGTTCCATGCCTCAACCCAAGACGAGGCCTGACTCTCCTGTCCCCAGTCTGCAGGGACCCTGCGATCGGAGTCTGAAATCAGAGGAACCCTGAGGTTCCTGCCTCAACTGGAGATGAGGCCCTCTTCCAATGCACCAAACCCAGTGGAGTCCCGAGAGGCCCCTCCCACCTCCAGTTTCCCTGACTTCTCAGAGCCACCATGAGAAGCCCCCTGAGGTCACCTGCACAAGTCGAGGGACCCCAGGGTGTCCTGCCTCAACCCGAGAAAGACCTCGAGAGACCTTCTTCAACACGTCTCGAGGCCAGATTCCCCTACTGCCGTGAGCCGGCATATTGCATATTGAGTGCATATTGCATATTGCATATTGAGTGCAGCACTTTCCACCGCATCATCATTCAGGATCTGGAATAGCTCCACTGGAATTCTATCACTGCTGGGAGCCAGTGAGGAACTCCGCCCATGACAAAGGTCATGAGGAAGGAGGCTCGGCATACGCAAAGGCGGGATCGAGCTTCAGGAGTCCCCCTGGAAATTCTCGAGCATATACCCCCAAAACCAGAGTCTGCCTACTTTCTGCTTGTGCTTTCACCTAAACCTCTGACTTTACGGGGGCTCTCCCCCACTACCTCTCTCTGAAAAAGTTAGCTTACAGTTCCAGTTAATAATTCCTGGGTGTGACAGTGTTTAACCTACAAACTCCTTTGGAAATCCTCTAGCCTGCCTGAATAGGTTTTTCCGGCCACATGTGATTGTTCAGAGCCTCCCAACTGTGAGAGGCAGGAGATGTTCTAAACTGTCTAAACACAAATTCTTTTGAGTAGTTACAAGATTGATTAGAAATTGTATTGGTGAATGGTTTTTCACTTGTTGGGCCATTGTTTGCTGCTAAGTTTCCATATCCCTTACCTGCTGTGTCCCTGGCAGTGTATTGATTAATATAATTGGTGTAAGTAGTAGCTTTAATGTTTGTAACCTGGGACCCTTGAGTTAATTCTTTTTCTTGTTATAGCCCACCACACCTTTGCTCTGTAGGAATGCAACTTTATCTAATGCTTTTTTGGAGGGTGGCTCCTGACCAACCACCTTTAGAGAAAAATAAGTTTTCTGAAGAAAAGGTCTTAAAACGTTAACAGGCCTCCGGGCCAGAAGATGATGCAAATCACCTAAGCTTTTGCATATGATAAGTTTGCAGGAAGAAAGCCTGGTTTGCTGCAAGACTCGACCCCTTCCCCCATTATCCTCTATGCATAACTTAAGGTATAAAAACTACTTTGAAAAATAAAGTGCGGGCCTTGTTCACCGAAACTTGGTCTCACCATGTCGTTCTTTCTCTTACCTTCTGGCTGAATTATTCAGCCTCTTTTGGAATTTCCTCACTGAGCTATCCTCATTCTATTACTCTTTATGGCAGTGGTTTCCTGATCTTCGCCTACGCAATGGATCAGCCGGGTCGTCCCCCTACCATGGCTCGAGAGCAATGACGCGCTCGCCCTCGCCACTCGCATGGAGACCCGACTTCCCTGGCGCCCCACGAGAGGCTCACTGACCTCGCCGTCGTACCTCGTGAGAAACCGCACACTGGGGCCGCCGCTCGAGAACAACCCCGAGACTCCCCCGTCATCGCGAGATGAGGGCCTTCGTCTCCTGCATGGCCTAGAGACCAATCTCGCGACCTCTCTCCAAACGCCTCAGGAGGCTTGACTCCCTTTAGTCCACCCAGTGAGCTCCAAGAGATACCCGTCGCGACTCGAGAGCAGAGCGGGCTTCTTTGCTTCCACTCGAGATGAATGCCTGTCTCCCCGGGTGCGTCTGGAATGCAACCCCGAGATCCCTGTCGCCCCTGGAGAGGAACACTGGCTTCTGGACACAAGCCTAGATGAGGTCTATTGGCCCTGCAGTCACTCGAGAGCAATCCCCAGTTTTCCTTCGCAACTCGAATGGAAGATTGGACTTCCCTGGGCCAACACAAGAGGCATCCTGCATTCCCCGTCGTAACTCGAGAATCCCGCTAACTCGAGAAAAACCACGTGGTTCCCCCGTCATCGCAAGATGAAGCCCTTTCCCGCTACAGCGTCTCAGGAGAAGTCCCGCGTTAGGAATTGGAGGTCGAAACGGTACTTGGCACCCTTGATGTGACCCACAAAGTTCCCCGACATCCCGGTCTCCCTCGAGAGGAACACCGAGGTTTTCCGGCACCACTTCCTCTGAGCCCCTTCTACCCTCCTGATCTCGACAGGAGGGTCGACTCCCCTGCTTTGTCTGGAAGGGGTTCCCGACCTTCCGGTCGCACCTCAGGATGAGGCCGGTCTCACGACGACATTCCAGACGTGGCCTCGTGGGTGGTTCCACATTCCGAAGGACCCCGATTTCCCGGTCCCCTCTTGATAAGAACCCGATGCCCGGACACCTCTCCGAACTCCACCCTGTGAATGAAGTCAACACGAAGGGGCAGTGACTCGCCCGTGCATCGTCGGGAACCCCAGGTTCCAAATACAGCTCGACAAGTGGCCTGTCTCCCCGGGAACACCTCGAGAGGCAAGCGGAGTTCCATGCCTCAACCCAAGACGAGGCCTGACTCTCCTGTCCCAAGTCTGCAGGGACCCTGCGGTCGGAGTCTGAAATCAGAGGAACCCTGAGGTTCCTGCCTCAACTGGAGATGAGGCCCTCTTCCAATGCACCAAACCCAGTGGAGTCCCGAGAGGCCCCTCCCACCTCCAGTTTCCCTGACTTCTCAGAGCCACCATGAGAAGCCCCCTGAGGTCACCTGCACAAGTCGAGGGACCCAGGGTTTCCTGCCTCAACCCGAGAAAGACCTCGAGAGACCTTCTTCAACACGTCTCGAGGCCAGATTCCCCTACCATGGCTCGAGAGCAATGACGCGCCCCCTCGCCACTCGCATGGAGACCCGACTTCCCGCCCCACGAGAGGCTCACTGACCTCGCCGTCGTACCTCGTGAGAAACCGCACACTGGGGCCGCCGCTCGAGAACAACCCCGAGCCTCCCCCGTCATCGCGAGATGAGGGCCTTCGTCTCCTGCATGGCCTAGACACCAATCTCGCGACCTCTCTCCAAACGCCTCAGGAGGCTTGACTCCCTTTAGTCCACTCAGTGAGCTCCAAGAGATACCCGTCGCGACTCGAGAGCAGAGCGGGGTTCTTTGCTTCCACTCGAGATGAATGCCTGTCTCCCCGGGTGCGTCTGGAATGCAACCCCGAGATCCCTGTCGCCCCTGGAGAGGAACATTGGCTTCTGGACACAAGCCTAGATGAGGTCTATTGGCCCTGCAGTCACTCGAGAGCAATCCCCAGCTTTCCTTCGCAACTCGAATGGAACATTGGACTTCCCTGGGCCAACACAAGAGGCATCCTGAATTCCGCGTCGTAACTCGAGAATCCCGCCGCAACTCGAGAAAAACCCCGTGGTTCCCCGGTCATCGCAAGATGAAGCCCTTTCCCGCTACAGCGTCTCAGGAGAAGTCCCACGTTAGGAATTGGAGGTCGAAACGGCACTTGGCACCCTTGATGCGACCCACAAAGTTCCCCGACATCCCGGTCTCCCTCGAGAGGAACACCGAGGTTTTCCCGCACCACTTCCGCTGAGCCCCTTCTACCCTCCTGATCTGGACAGGAGGGTCGACTCCCCTGCTTTGTCTGGAAGGGGTTCCCGACCTTCCTGTCGCACCTCAGGATGAGGCCGTTCTCACGACGAAATTACAGACGTGGCCTCGTGGATGGTTCCACATTCCGAAGGACCCCGATTTCCCGGTCCCCTCTTGATAAGAACCCGATGCCCGGACACCTCTCCGAACTCCACCCTGTGAATGAAGTCAACACGAAGGGGCAGTGACTCGCCCGTGCATCGTCGGAAAAGACCCCAGGTTCCAAATACAGCTCGACAAGTGGCCTCTCTCCCCGGGAACACCTCGAGAGGCAAGCGGAGTTCCATGCCTCAACCCAAGACGAGGCCTGACTCTCCTGTCCCAAGTCTGCAGGGACTCTGCGATCGGAGTCTGAAATCAGAGGAACCCTGAGGTTCCTGCCTCAACTGGAGATGAGGCCCTCTTCCAATGCACCAAACCCAGTGGAGTCCCGAGAGGCCCCTCCCACCTCCAGTTTCCCTGACTTCTCAGAGCCACCATGAGAAGCCCCCTGAGGTCACCTGCACAAGTCGAGGGACCCCAGGGTTTCCTGCCTCAACCCGAGAAAGACCTCGAGAGACCTTCTTCAACACGTCTCGAGGCCAGATTCCCCTACCATGGCTCGAGAGCAATGACGCGCTCCCCTCGCCACTCGCATGGAGACCCGACTTCCCTGGCGCCCCACGAGAGGCTCACTGACCTCGCCGTCGTACCTCGTGAGAAACCGCACACTGGGGCCGCCGCTCGAGAACAACCCCGAGCCTCCCCCGTCATCGAGAGATGAGGGCCTTCGTCTCCTGCATGGCCTAGAGACCAATCTCGCGACCTCTCTCCAAACGCCTCAGGAGGCTTGACTCCCTTTAGTCCACCCAGTGAGCTCCAAGAGATACCCGTCGCGACTCGAGAGCAGAGCGGGGTTCTTTGCTTCCACTCGAGATGAATGCCTGTCTCCCCGGGTGCGTCTGGAATGCAACCCCGAGATCCCTGTCGCCCCTGGAGAGGAACATTGGCTTCTGGACACAAGCCTAGATGAGGTCTATTGGCCCTGCAGTCACGCGAGAGCAATCCCCAGCTTTCCTTCGCAACTCGAATGGAAGATTGGACTTCCCTGGGTCAACACAAGAGGCATCCTGAATTCCCCGTCGTAACTCAAGAATCCCGCGGCAACTCGAGGAAAACCACGTGGTTCCCCCGTCATCGCAAGATGAAGCCCTTTCCCGCTACAGCGTCTCAGGAGAAGTCCCACGTTAGGAATTGGAGGTCGAAACGGTACTTGCCACCCTTGAGGCGACCCACAAAGTTCCCCGACATCCCGGTCTCCCTCGAGAGGAACACCGAGGTTTTCCGGCACCACTTCCTCTGAGCCCTTCTACCCTCCTGATCTCGACAGGAGGGTCGACTCCTCTGCTTTGTCTGGAAGGGGTTCCCGACCTTCCGGTCGCACCTCAGGATGAGGCCAGTCTCACGACGACATTTCAGACGTGGCCTCGTGGGTGGTTCCACATTCCGAAGGACCCCGATTTCCCGGTCCCCTCTTGATAAGAACCCGATGCCCGGACACCTCTCCGAACTCCACCCTGTGAATGAAGTCAACACGAAGGGGCAGTGACTCGCCCGTGCATCGTCGGGAAAAGACCCCAGGTTCCAAATACAGCTCGACAAGTGGCCTGTCTCCCCGGGAACACCTCGAGAGGCAAGCGGAGTTCCATGCCTCAACCCAAGACGAGGCCTGACTCTCCTGTCCCAAGTCTGCAGGGACCTTGCGATCGGAGTCTGAAATCAGAGGAACCCTGAGGTTCCTGCCTCAACTGGAGATGAGGCCCTCTTCCAATGCACCAAACCCAGTGGAGTCCCGAGAGGCCCCTCCCACCTCCAGTTTCCCTGACTTCTCAGAGCCACCATGAGAAGCCCCCTGAGGTCACCTGCACAAGTCGAGGGACCCCAGGGTGTCCTGCCTCAACCCGAGAAAGACCTCGAGAGACCTTCTTCAACACGTCTCGAGGCCAGATTCCCCTACTGCCGTGAGCCGGCATATTGCATATTGAGTGCATATTGCATATTGCATATTGAGTGCAGCACTTTCCACAGCATCATCATTCAGGATCTGGAATAGCTCCACTGGAATTCTATCACTGCTGGGAGCCAGTGAGGAACTCCGCCCATGACAAAGGTCATGAGGAAGGAGGCTCGGCATACGCAAAGGCGGGATCGAGCTTCAGGAGTCCCCCTGGAAATTCTCGAGCATATACCCCCAAAACCAGAGTCTGCCTACTTTCTGCTTGTGCTTTCACCTAAACCTCTGACTTTACGGGGGCTCTCCCCCACTACCTCTCTCTGAAAAAAGTTAGCTTACAGTTCCAGTTAATAATTCCTGGGTGTGACAGTGTTTAACCTACAAACTCCTTTGGAAATCCTCTAGCCTGCCTGAATAGGTTTTCCGGCCACATGTGATTGTTCAGAGCCTCCCAACTGTGAGAGGCAGGAGATGTTCTAAACTGTCTAAACACAAATTCTTTTGAGTAGTTACAAGATTGATTAGAAATTGTATTGGTGAATGGTTTTTCACTTGTTGGGCCATTGTTTGCTGCTAAGTTTCCATATCCCTTACCTGCTGTGTCCCTGGCAGTGTATTGATTAATATAATTGGTGTAAGTAGTAGCTTTAATGTTTGTAACCTGGGACCCTTGAGTTAATTCTTTTTCTTGTTATAGCCCACCACACCTTTGCTCTGTAGGAATGCAACTTTATCTAATGCTTTTTGGAGGGTGGCTCCTGACCAACCACCTTTAGAGAAAAATAAGTTTTCTGAAGAAAAGGTCTTAAAACGTTAACAGGCCTCCGGGCCAGAAGATGATGCAAATCACCTAAGCTTTTGCATATGATAAGTTTGCAGGAAGAAAGCCTGGTTTGCTGCAAGACTCGACCCCTTCCCCCATTATCCTCTATGCATAACTTAAGGTATAAAAACTACTTTGAAAAATAAAGTGCGGGCCTTGTTCACCGAAACTTGGTCTCACCATGTCGTTCTTTCTCTTACCTTCTGGCTGAATTATTCAGCCTCTTTTCCCACTGAATTTCCTCACTGAGCTATCCTCATTCTATTACTCTTTATATCCTTAATTAACATTTAATTAAGCAGTGGTTTCCTGATCTTCGCCTACGCCGTCTCTCCTTCGAATACCCTGGATCAGCCGGGGCTGGTCCCCGGCACCCTACTATGACTTGAGAGTAAAGACGCGCTCCCCTCGCCATTCGCATGGAGACCCGACTTCCTTGCCGCCCCACGAGAGGCTCACTGACCTCGCCGTCGTACCTAGGGAGAAACCGCACACTGGGGCCGCCGCTCGAGAACAACCCCGAGCCTCCCCCGTCATCGCGACTTGAGGGCCTTCGTCTCCTGCATGGCCTAGAGACCAATCTCTCGACCTCTCTCCAAACGCCTCAGGAGGCTTGACTCCCTTTAGTCCACCCAGTGAGCTCCAAGAGATACCCGTCGCGACTCGAGAGCAGAGCGGGGTTCTTTGCTTCTACTCTAGATGGATGCCTGTCTCCCCGGTTGCGTCTGGAATGCAACCCCGAGATCCCTTTCGCCCCTGGAGAGGAACACTGGCTTCTGGACACAAGCCTAGATGAGGTCTATTGGCCCTGCAGTCACTCGAGAGCAATCCCCAGCTTTCCTTCGCAACTCGAATGGAAGATTGGACTTCCCTGGGACAACACAAGAGGAATCCTGAATTCCCCATCGTAACTCGAGAATCCCTCCGCAACTCGAGAAAAACCACGTGGTTGCCCCGTCATCGCAAGATGAAGCCCTTTCCCGTTACAGCGTCTCAGGAGAATTCCCACGTTAGGAACTGGTGGTCGAAGTGGTACTTGGCACCCTTGATGCGACCCACAAAGTTCCCCGACATCCCGGTCTCCCTGGAGAGGAACACCGAGGTTTTCTGGCACACTTCCTCTGAGCCAATTCTACCCTCCTGATGTAGACAGGAGGGTCGATTCTCCTGCGTGGTCTGGAAGGGGTACCCGACCTTCCGGTCGCACCTCAGGATGAGGCCGGTCTCACGACGACATTCCAGACCTGGCCTCGTGGGTGCTTCCAATTTGCGAAGGACCCCGATTTCCCGGTCCCCTCTTGATAAGAACCCGATGCCCAAACACCTCTCCGAACTCCACCCTGTGAATGAAGTCAACACGAAGGGGCAGTGACTCGCCCATGCATCGTCGGGAAAAGACCCCCAGGTTCCAAATACCGCTTGACAAGTGGCCTGTCTCCCCGGGGACACCTCCAGAGGCAAGCGGAGTTCCATGCCACAACCCAAGACGAGGCCTGACTCTCCTGTCCCAAGTCTGCAGGGACCATGGGATCGGAGTCTGAAATCAGAGGAACCCTGAGGTTCCTGCCTCAACTGGAGATGAGGCCCTCTTCCAATGCACCAAACCCAGTGGAGTGCCGAGAGGCCCCTCCCACCTCCAGTTTCCCTGACTTCTCAGAGCCACCATGAGAAGCCCCCTGAGGTCACCTGCACAGGTCGAGGGAACCCAGGGTTTCCTGCCTCAACCCGAGAAAGACCTCGACAGACCTTCTTCAACACGTCTCGAGGCCAGATTCCCCTTCCATGGCTGGAGAGCAATGACGCGCTCCCCCTCGCCACTCGCATGGAGACCAGACTTCCCTGGCGCCCCATGAGAGGCTCACTGACCTCGATATCGTACCTCGTGACAAAGCGCACACTGGGGCCGCCGCTCAAGAACAACCCCGAGACTCCCCCGTCATCGCAAGATGAGGGCCTTCGTCTCCTGCATGGCCTAGAGACAATTCTCGCGACCTCTCTCCAAACGCTTCAGGAGGCTTGACTCCCTTTAGTCCACCCAGTGAGCTCCAAGAGATACCCGTCGCGACTCAAGAGCAGAGCGGGCTTCTTTGCTCCCACTCGAGATGGATGCCTGTCTCCCCGGGTGCGTCTGGAATGCAACCCCGAGATCCCTTTCGCCCCTGGAGAGGAACATTGGCTTCTGGACACAAGCCTAGATGAGGTCTATTGGCCCTGCAGTCACTCGAGAGAAATCCCCAGCTTTCCTTCGCAACTCGAATGGAAGATTGGACTTCCCTGGGCCAACACAAGAGGCATCCTGAATTCCCCGTCGTAACTCGAGAATCCCGCTGCAACTCGAGAAAATCCACGTGGTTCCCCCGTCATCGCAAGATGAAGCCCTTTCCCGCTACAGTGTCTCAGGAGAAGTCCCACGTTAGGTATTGGAGGTCGAAACGGTACTTGGCACCCTTGATGCGACCCACAAAGTGCCCCGACATCCCGGTCTCCCTCAAGAGGAACACCGAGGTTTTCCCGCACCACTTCCTCTGAGCCCCTTCTACCCTCCTGATCTGGACAGGAGGGTCGACTCCCCTGCTTTGTCTGGAAGGGGTTCCCGACCTTCCGGTCGCACCTCAGGATGAGGCCGGTCTCACGACGACATTCCAGACGTGGCCTCGTGGGTGGTTCCACATTCCGAAGGACCCCGATTTCCCGGGCCCCTCTTGATAAGAACCCGATGCCCGGACACCTCTTCGAACTCCACCCTGTGAATGAAGTCAACACGAAGGGGCAGTGACTCGCCCGTGCATCGTCGGGAAAAGACCCCCAGGTTCCAAATACCGCTCGACAAGTGGCCTGTCTCCCCGGGAACACCTCGAGAGGCAAGCGGAGTTCCATGCCTCAACCCAAGACGAGGCCTGACTCTCCTGTCCCAAGTCTGCAGGGACCTTGCGGTCGGAGTCTGAAGTCAGAGGAACCCTGAGGTTCCTGCCTCAACTCGAGATGAGGCCCTCTTCCAATGCACCAAACCCAGTGGAGTGCCGAGAGGCCCCTCCCACCTCCAGTTTCCCTGACTTCTCAGAGCCACCATGAGAAGCCCCCTGAGGTCACCTGCACAAGTCGAGGGACCCCAGGGTGTCCTGCCTCAACCCGAGAAAGACCTCGAGAGACCTTCTTCAACACGTCTCGAGGCCAGATTCCCCTACTGCCGTGAGCCGGCATATTGCATATTGAGTGCATATTGCATATTGCCTATTGAGTGCAGCACTTTCCACAGCATCATCATTCAGGATCTGGAATAGCTCCACTGGAATTCTATCACTGCTGGGAGCCAGTGAGGAACTCCGCCCATGACAAAGGTCATGAGGAAGGAGGCTCGGCATACGCAAAGGCGGGATCGAGCTTCAGGAGTCCCCCTGGAAATTCTCGAGCATATACCCCCAAAACCAGAGTCTGCCTACTTTCTGCTTGTGCTTTCACCTAAACCTCTGACTTTACGGGGGCTCTCCCCCACTACCTCTCTCTGGAAAAAGAGTTAGCTTACAGTTCCAGTTAATAATTCCTGGGTGTGTCAGTGTTTAACCTACAAACTCCTTTGGAAATCCTCTAGCCTGCCTGAATAGGTTTTTCCGGCCACATGTGATTGTTCAGAGCCTCCCAACTGTGAGAGGCAGGAGATGTTCTAAACTGTCTAAACACAGATTCTTTTGAGTAGTTACAAGATTGATTAGAAATTGTATTGGTGAATGATTTTTCACTTGTTGGGCCATTGTTTGCTGCTAAGTTTCCATATCCCTTACCTGCTGTGTCCCTGGCAGTGTATTGATTAATATAATTGGTGTAAGTAGTAGCTTTAATGTTTGTAACCTGGGACCCTTGAGTTAATTCTTTTTCTTGTTATAGCCCACCACACCTTTGCTCTGTAGGAATGCAACTTTATCTAATGCTTTTTTGGAGGGTGGCTCCTGACCAACCACCTTTAGAGAAAAATAAGTTTTCTGAAGAAAAGGTCTTAAAATGTTAACAGGCCTCCGGGCCAGAAGATGATGCAAATCACCTAAGCTTTTGCATATGATAAGTTTGCAGGAAGAAAGCCTGGTTTGCTGCAAGACTCTACCCCTTCCCCCATTATCCTCTATGCATAACTTAAGGTATAAAAACTACTTTGAAAAATAAAGTGCGGGCCTTGTTCACCGAAACTTGGTCTCACCATGTCGTTCTTTCTCTTACCTTCTGGCTGAATTATTCAGCCTCTTTTCGCCACTGAATTTCCTCACTGAGCTATCCTCATTCTATTACTCTTTATATCCTTAATTAACATTTAATTAAGCAGTGGATTCCTGATCTTCGCCTACGCTGTCTCTCCTTCGAATACCCTGGATCAGTCGGGGCTGGTCCCCGGCACCCTACCATGGCTCAAGAGCAATGACGCGCTCGCCCTCGCCACTCGCATGGAGACCCGACTTCCCTGGCGCCCCACGAGAGGCTCACTGACCTCGCCGTCGTACCTCGTGAGAAACCGCACACTGGGGCCGCCGCTCGAGAACAACCACAAGACTCCCCCGTCATCGCGAGATGAGGGCCTTCGTCTCCTGCATGGCCTAGAGACCAATCTCGCGACCTCTCTCCAAAAGCCTCAGGAGGCTTGACTCCCTTTAGTCCACCCAGTGAGCTCCAAGAGATACCCGTCGCGACTCGAGAGCAGAGCGGGGTTCTTTGCTTCCACTCGAGATGGATGCCTGTCTCCCCGGGTGTGTCTGGAATGCAACCCCGAGATCCCTGTCGCCCCTGGAGAGGAACACTGGCTTCTGGACACAAGCCTAGATGAGGTCTATTGGCCCTGCAGTCACTCGAGAGAAATCCCCAGCTTTCCTTCACAACTCGAATGGAAGATTGGACTTCCCTGGGCTTACACAAGAAGGATCCTGAATTCCCCGTCGTAATTCGAGAATCCTGCTACACCTCGAGAAAAACCACGTGGTTCCCCCGTCATCGCAAGATGTAGCCCTGTGCCGCTACAGCGTCTCAGGAGAAGTCCCACTTTAGGAATTGGAGTTCGAAACGGTACTTGTCACCCTTGATGCGACCCACAAAGTGCACCGACATCCCGGTCTCCCTCGAGAGGAACACCGAAGTTTTCCGGCAACACTTCCTCTGAGCCTCTTCTACCCTCCTGATCTGGACAGGAGGGTCGACTCCCCTGCTTTGTCTGGAAGGGGTTCTCGACCTTCCGGTCGCACCTCAGGAGGAGGCCGGTCTCACGACGACATTCCAGACGTGGCCTCGTGGGTGGTTCCACATTCCGAAGGACCCCGATTTCCCGGTCCCCTCTTGATAAGAACCCGATGCCCGGACACCTCTTCGAACTCCACCCTCTGAATGAAGTCAACACGAAGGGGCAGTGACTCGCCCGTGCATCGTCGGGAAAAGACCCCCAGGTTCCAAATACCGCTCGACAAGTGGCCTGTCTCCCCGGGAACACCTCGAGAGGCAAGCGGAGTTCCATGCCTCAACCCAAGACGAGGCCTGACTCTACTGTCCCAAGTCTGCAGGAACCTTGCGGTAGGAGTCTGAAGTCAGAGGAACACTGAGGTTCCTGCCTCAACTGGAGATGAGGCCCTCTTCCAATGCACCAAACCCAGTGGAGTGCCGAGAGGCCCCTCCCACCTCCAGTTTCCCTGACTTCTCAGAGCCACCATGAGAAGCCCCCTGAGGTCACCTGCACAAGTCGAGGGACCCCAGGGTGTCCTGCCTCAACCCGAGAAAGACCTCGAGAGACCTTCTTCAACACGTCTCGAGGCCAGATTCCCCTACTATGACTTGAGAGTAAAGACGCGCTCCCCCTCGCCATTCGCATGGAGACCCGACTTCCTTGCCGCCCCACGAGAGGCTCACTGACCTCGCCGTCGTACCTCGCGAGAAACCGCACACTGGGGCCGCCGCTCGAGAACAACCCCGAGCCTCCCCCGTCATCGCGACTTGAGGGCCTTCGTCTCCTGTATGGCCTAGAGACCAGTCTCTCGACCTCTCTCCAAACGCCTCAGGAGGCTTGACTCCCTTTAGTCCACCCAGTGAGCTCCAAGAGATACCCGTCGCGACTCAAGAGCAGAGCGGGTTTCTTTGCTTCCACTCGAGATGGATGCCTGTCTCCCCGGGTGCGTCTGGAATGCAACCCCGAGATCCCTTTCGCCCCTGGAGAGGAACATTGGCTTCTGGACACAAGCCTAGATGAGGTCTATTGGCCCTGCAGTCACTCGAGAGCAATCCCCAGCTTTCCTTCGCAACTCGAATGGAAGATTGGACTTCCCTGGGCCAACACAAGAGGCATCCTGAATTCCCCGTCGTATCTCGAGAATCCCGCTGCAACTCGAGAAAATCCACGTGGTTCCCCCGTCATTGCAAGATGAAGCCCTATCCCGCTACAGTGTCTCAGGAGAAGTCCCACGTTAGGTATTGGAGGTCGAAACGGTACTTGGCACCCTTGATGCGACCCACAAAGTTCCCCGACATCCCGGTCTCCCTCAAGAGGAACACCGAGGTTTTCCCGCACCACTTGCTCTGAGCCCCTTCTAACCTCCTGATCTGGACAGGAGGGTCGACTCCCCTGCTTTGTCTGGAAGGGGTTCCCAGCCTTCCGGTCGCACCTCAGGATGAGGCCGGTCTCACGACGACATTCCAGACGTGGCCTCGTGGGTGCGTCCACATTCCGAAGGACCCCGATTTCCCGGTCCCCTCTTGATAAGAACCCGATGCCCGGACACCTCTTCGAACTCCACCCTGTGAATGAAGTCAACACGAAGGGGCAGTGACTCGCCCGTGCATCGTCGGGAAAAGACCCCCAGGTTCCAAATACCGCTCGACAAGTGGCCTGTCTCCCCAGGAACACCTCAAGAGGCAAGCGGAGTTCCATGCCTCAACCCAAGACGAGGCGTGACTCTCCTGTCTCAAGTCTGCAGGGACCTTGCGATCGGAGTCTGAAGTCAGAGGAACCCTGAGGTTCCTGCCTCAACTGGAGATGAGGCCCTCTTCCAATGCACCAAACCCAGTGGAGTGCCGAGAGGCCCCTCCCACCTCCAGTTTCCCTGACTTCTCAGAGCCACCATGAGAAGCCCCCTGAGGTCACCTGCACAAGTCGAGGGACCCCAGGGTGTCCTGCCTCAACCCGAGAAAGACCTCGAGAGACCTTCTTCAACACGTCTCGAGGCCAGATTCCCCTACTATGACTTGAGAGTAAAGACGCGCTCCCCCTCGCCATTCGCATGGAGACCCGACTTCCTTGCCGCCCCACGAGAGGCTCACTGACCTCGCCGTCGTACCTAGGGAGAAACCGCACACTGGGGCCGCCGCTCGAGAACAACCCCGAGCCTCCCCCGTCATCGCGACTTGAGGGCCTTCGTCTCCTGCATGGCCTAGAGACCAATCTCTCGACCTCTCTCCAAACGCCTCAGGAGGCTTGACTCCCTTTAGTCCACCCAGTGAGCTCCAAGAGATACCCGTCGCGACTCGAGAGCAGAGCGGGGTTCTTTGCTTCTACTCTAGATGGATGCCTGTCTCCCCGGTTGCGTCTGGAATGCAACCCCGAGATCCCTTTCGCCCCTGGAGAGGAACACTGGCTTCTGGACACAAGCCTAGATGAGGTCTATTGGCCCTGCAGTCACTCGAGAGCAATCCCCAGCTTTCCTTCGCAACTCGAATGGAAGATTGGACTTCCCTGGGACAACACAAGAGGAATCCTGAATTCCCCATCGTAACTCGAGAATCCCTCCGCAACTCGAGAAAAACCACGTGGTTGCCCCGTCATCGCAAGATGAAGCCCTTTCCCGTTACAGCGTCTCAGGAGAATTCCCACGTTAGGAACTGGTGGTCGAAGTGGTACTTGGCACCCTTGATGCGACCCACAAAGTTCCCCGACATCCCGGTCTCCCTGGAGAGGAACACCGAGGTTTTCTGGCACACTTCCTCTGAGCCAATTCTACCCTCCTGATGTAGACAGGAGGGTCGATTCTCCTGCGTGGTCTGGAAGGGGTACCCGACCTTCCGGTCGCACCTCAGGATGAGGCCGGTCTCACGACGACATTCCAGACCTGGCCTCGTGGGTGCTTCCAATTTGCGAAGGACCCCGATTTCCCGGTCCCCTCTTGATAAGAACCCGATGCCCAAACACCTCTCCGAACTCCACCCTGTGAATGAAGTCAACACGAAGGGGCAGTGACTCGCCCATGCATCGTCGGGAAAAGACCCCCAGGTTCCAAATACCGCTTGACAAGTGGCCTGTCTCCCCGGGGACACCTCCAGAGGCAAGCGGAGTTCCATGCCACAACCCAAGACGAGGCCTGACTCTCCTGTCCCAAGTCTGCAGGGACCATGGGATCGGAGTCTGAAATCAGAGGAACCCTGAGGTTCCTGCCTCAACTGGAGATGAGGCCCTCTTCCAATGCACCAAACCCAGTGGAGTGCCGAGAGGCCCCTCCCACCTCCAGTTTCCCTGACTTCTCAGAGCCACCATGAGAAGCCCCCTGAGGTCACCTGCACAGGTCGAGGGAACCCAGGGTTTCCTGCCTCAACCCGAGAAAGACCTCGACAGACCTTCTTCAACACGTCTCGAGGCCAGATTCCCCTTCCATGGCTGGAGAGCAATGACGCGCTCCCCCTCGCCACTCGCATGGAGACCAGACTTCCCTGGCGCCCCATGAGAGGCTCACTGACCTCGATATCGTACCTCGTGACAAAGCGCACACTGGGGCCGCCGCTCAAGAACAACCCCGAGACTCCCCCGTCATCGCAAGATGAGGGCCTTCGTCTCCTGCATGGCCTAGAGACAATTCTCGCGACCTCTCTCCAAACGCTTCAGGAGGCTTGACTCCCTTTAGTCCACCCAGTGAGCTCCGAGAGATACCAGTCGCGACTCGAGAGCAGAGCGGGGTTCTTTGCTTCCACTCGAGATGAATGCCTGTCTCCCCGGGTGTGTCTAGAATGCAACCCCGAGATCCCTGTCGCCCCAGGAGAGGAACATTGGCTTCTGGACACAAGCCTAGATGAGGTCTATTGGCCCTGCAGTCACTCGAGAGCAATCCTCAGCTTTCCTTCGCAACTCGAATGGAAGATTGGACTTCCCTGGGCCAACACAAGAGGCATCCTGAATTCCCCGTCGTAACTCGAGAATCCCGCCGCAACTCCTGAAAATCCACGTGGTTCTCCCGTCATCGCAAGATGAAGCCATTTCCCGCTACAGCGTCTCAGGAGAAGTCCCATGTTAGGTATTGGAGGTCGAAACGGTACTTGGCACCCTTGATGCGACCCACAAAGTTCCCCGGCATCCCGGTCTCCCTCGAGAGGAACACCGAAGTTTTCCGGCACCACTTCCTCAGAGCCCCTACTACCCTCCTGATCTGGACAGGAGGGTCGACTCCCCTGCTTTGTCTAGAAGGGGTTCCCGACCTCCGGGCGCACCTCAGGATGAGGCCGGTCTCACGACGACATTCCAGACGTGGCCTCGTGGGTGCGTCCACATTCCGAAGGACCCCGATTTCCCGGTCCCCTCTTGATAAGAACCCGATGCCCGGACACCTCTTCGAACTCCACCCTGTGAATGAAGTCAACACGAAGGGGCAGTGACTCGCCCATGCATCGTCGGGAAAAGACCCCCAGGTTCCAAATACCGCTCGACAAGTGGCCTGTCTCCCCGGGAACACCTCGAGAGGCAAGCGGAGTTCCATGCCTCAACCCAAGACGAGGCGTGAGCTCCTGTCCCAAGTCTGCAGGGACCTTGCGATCGGAGTCTGAAGTCAGAGGAACCCTGAGGTTCCTGCCTCAACTGGAGATGAGGCCCTCTTCCAATGCACCAAACCCAGTGGAGTGCCGAGAGGCCCCTCCCACCTCCAGTTTCCCTGACTTCTCAGAGCCACCATGAGAAGCCCCCTGAGGTCACCTGCACAAGTCGAGGGACCCCAGGGTGTCCTGCCTCAACCCGAGAAAGACCTCGAGAGACCTTCTTCAACACGTCTCTAGGGCAGATTCCCCTACTGCCGTGAGCCGGCATATTGCATATGGAGTGCATGTTGCATATTGAGTGCAGCACTTTCCACAGCATCATCTTTCAGGATCTGGAATAGCTCCACTGGAATTCTATCACTGCTGGGAGCCAGTGAGGAACTCCGCCCATGACAAAGGTCATGAGGAAGGAGGCTCGGCATACGCAAAGGCGGGATCGAGCTTCAGGAGTCCCCCTGGAAATTCTCGAGCATATACCCCCAAAACCAGAGTCTGCCTACTTTCTGCTTGTGCTTTCACCTAAACCTCTGACTTTACGGGGGCTCTCCCCCACTACCTCTCTCTGAAAAAAGAGTTAGCTTACAGTTCCAGTTAATAATTCCTGGGTGTGACAGTGTTTAACCTACAAACTCCTTTGGAAATCCTCTAGCCTGCCTGAATAGGTTTTTCCGGCCACATGTGATTGTTCAGAGCCTCCCAACTGTGAGAGGCAGGAGATGTTCTAAACTGTCTAAACACAAATTCTTTTGAGTAGTTACAAGATTGATTAGAAATTGTATTGGTGAATGGTTTTTCACTTGTTGGGCCATTGTTTGCTGCTAAGTTTCCATATCCCTTACCTGCTGTGTCCCTGGCAGTGTATTGATTAATATAACTGGTGTAAGTAGTAGCTTTAATGTTTGTAACCTGGGACCCTTGAGTTAATTCTTTTTCTTGTTATAGCCCACCACACCTTTGCTCTGTAGGAATGCAACTTTATCTAATGCTTTTTTGGAGGGTGGCTCCTGACCAACCACCTTTAGAGAAAAATCAGTTTTCTGAAGAAAAGGTCTTAAAATGTTAACAGGCCTACGGGCCAGAAGATGATGCAAATCACCTAAGCTTTTGCATATGATAAGTTTGCAGGAAGAAAGCCTGGTTTGCTGCAAGACTCTACCCCTCTCCCCATTATCCTCTACGCATAACTTAAGGTATAAAAACTACTTTGAAAAATAAAGTGCGGGCCTTGTTCACCGAAACTTGGTCTCACCATGTCGTTCTTTCTCTTACCTTCTGGCTGAATTATTCAGCCTCTTTTCGCCACTGAATTTCCTCACTGAGCTATCCTCATTCTATTACTCTTTATATCCTTAATTAACATTTAATTAAGCAGTGGTTTCCTGATCTTCGCCTACGCCGTCTCTCCTTCGAATACCCTGGATCAGCCGGGGCTGGTCCCCGGCACCCTACCATGACTCGAGAGCAATGACGCGCTCGCCCTCGCCACTCGCATGGAGACCCGACTTCCCTGGCGCCCCACGAGAGGCTCACTGACCTCGCCGTCGTACCTCGTGAGAAAGCGCACACTGGGGCCGCCGCTCGAGAACAACCCCAAGACTCCCCCGTCATCGCGAGATGAGGGCCTTCGTCTCCTGCATGGCCTAGAGACCAATCTCGCGACCTCTCTCCAAACGCCTCAGGAGGCTTGACTCCCTTTAGTCCACCCAGTGAGCTCCAAGAGATACCCGTCGGGACTCGAGAGCAGAGCGGGGTTCTTTGCTTCCACTCGAGATGGATGCCTGTCTCCCCGGGTGTGTCTGGAATGCAACCCCGAGATCCCTGCCGCCCCTGGAGAGGAACACTGGCTTCTGGACACAAGCCTAGATGAGGTCTATTGGCCCTGCAGTCACTCGAGAGCAATCCCCAGCTTTCCTTCGCAACTCGAATGGAAGATTGGACTTCCCTGGGCCTACACAAGAGGCATCCTGAATTCCCCGTCGTAATTCGAGAATCCTGCTACACCTCGAGAAAAACCACGTGGTTCCCCCGTCATCGCAAGATGTAGCCCTGTGCCGCTACAGCGTCTCAGGAGAAGTCCCACGTTAGGAATTGGAGTTCGAAACGGTACTTGTCACCCTTGATGCGACCCTCAAAGTGCCCCGACATCCCGGTCTCCCTCGAGAGGAACACCGAAGTTTTCCGGCAACACTTCCTCTGAGCCTCTTCTACCCTCCTGATCTGGACAGGAGGGTCGACTCCCCTGCTTTGTCTGGAAGGGGTTCCCGGCCTTCCGGTCGCACCTCAGGATGAGGCCGGTCTCACGACGACATTCCAGACGTGGCCTCGTGGGTGGTTCCACATTCCGAAGGACCCCGATTTCCCGGTCCCCTCTTGATAAGAACCCGATGCCCGGACACCTCTTCGAACTCCACTCTGTGAATGAAGTCAACACGAAGGGGCAGTGACTCGCCCGTGCATCGTCGGGAAAAGACCCCCAGGTTCCAAATACCGCTCGACAAGTGGCCTGTCTCCCCGGGAACACCTCGAGAGGCAAGCAGAGTTCCATGCCTCAACCCAAGACGAGGCGTGACTCTCCTGTCCCAAGTCTGCAGGGACCTTGCGGTCGGAGTCTGAAGTCAGAGGAACCCTGAGGTTCCTGCCTCAACTGGAGATGAGGCCCTCTTCCAATGCACCAAACCCAGTGGAGTGCCGAGAGGCCCCTCCCACCTCCAGTTTCCCTGACTTCTCAGAGCCACCATGAGAAGCCCCCTGAGGTCACCTGCACAAGTCGAGGGACCCCAGGGTGTCCTGCCTCAACCCGAGAAAGACCTCGAGAGACCTTCTTCAACACGTCTCGAGGCCAGATTCCCCTACTATGACTTGAGAGTAAAGACGCGCTCCCCCTCGCCATTCGCATGGAGACCCGACTTCCTTGCCGCCCCACGAGAGGCTCACTGACCTCGCCGTCGTACCTCGCGAGAAACCGCACACTGGGGCCGCCGCTCGAGAACAACCCCGAGCCTCCCCCGTCATCGCGACTTGAGGGCCTTCGTCTCTTGTATGGCCTAGAGACCAGTCTCTCGACCACTCTCCAAACGCCTCAGGAGGCTTGACTCCCTTTAGTCCACCCAGTGAGCTCCAAGAGATACCCGTCGCGACTCAAGAGCAGAGCGGGGTTCTTTGCTCCCACTCGAGATGGATGCCTGTCTCCCCGGGTGCGTCTGGAATGGAACCCCGAGATCCCTTTCGCCCCTGGAGAGGAACATTGGCTTCTGGACACAAGCCTAGATGAGGTCTATTGGCCCTGCAGTCACTCGAGAGCAATCCCCAGCTTTCTTTCGCAACTCGAATGGAAGATTGGACTTCCCTGGGCCAACACAAGAGGCATCCTGAATTCCCCGTCTTAACTCGAGAATCCCGCTGCAACTCGAGAAAATCCACGTGGTTCCCCCGTCATCGCAAGATGAAGCCCTTTCCTGCTACAGTGTCTCAGGAGAAGTCCCACGTTAGGTATTGGAGGTCGAAACGGTACTTGGCACCCTTGATGCGACCCACAAAGTGCCCCGACATCCCGGTCTCCCTCAAGAGGAACACCGAGGTTTTCCCACACCACTTCCTCTGAGCCCCTTCTACCCTCCTGATCTGGACAGGAGGGTCGACTCCCCTGCTTTGTCTGGAAGGGGTTCCCGGCCTTCCGGTCGCACCTCAGGATGAGGCCGGTCTCACGATGACATTCCAGACGTGGCCTCGTGGGTGGTTCCACATTCCGAAGGACCCCGATTTCCCGGTCCCCTCTTGATAAGAACCCGATGCCCGGACACCTCTTCGAACTCCACCCTGTGAATGAAGTCAACACGAAGGGGCAGTGACTCGCCCGTGCATCGTCGGGAAAAGACCCCCAGGTTCCAAATACCGCTCGACAAGTGGCCTGTCTCCCCGGGAACACCTCGAGAGGCAAGCGGAGTTCCATGCCTCAACCCAAGACGAGGCCTGACTCTCCTGTCCCAAGTCTGCAGGGACCTTGCGGTCGGAGTCTGAAGTCAGAGGAACCCTGAGGTTCCTGCCTCAACTGGAGATGAGGCCCTCTTCCAATGCACCAAACCCAGTGGAGTGCCGAGAGGCCCCTCCCACCTCCAGTTTCCCTGACTTCTCAGAGCCACCATGAGAAGCCCCCTGAGGTCACCTGCACAAGTCGAGGGACCCCAGGGTGTCCTGCCTCAACCCGAGAAAGACCTCGAGAGACCTTCTTCAACACGTCTCGAGGCCAGATTCCCCTACTGCCGTGAGCCGGCATATTGCATATTGAGTGCATATTGCATATTGCATATTCAGTGCAGCACTTTCCACAGCATCATCATTCAGGATCTGGAATAGCTCCACTGGAATTCTATCACTGCTGGGAGCCAGTGAGGAACTCCGCCCATGACAAAGGTCATGAGGAAGGAGGCTCGGCATACGCAAAGGCGGGATCGAGCTTCAGGAGTCCCCCTGGAAATTCTCGAGCATATACCCCCAAAACCAGAGTCTGCCTACTTTCTGCTTGTGCTTTCACCTAAACCTCTGACTTTACGGGGGCTCTCCCCCACTACCTCTCTCTGAAAAAAGAGTTAGCTTACAGTTCCAGTTAATAATTCCTGGGTGTGACAGTGTTTAACCTACAAACTCCTTTGGAAATCCTCTAGCCTGCCTGAATAGGTTTTTCCGGCCACATGTGATTGTTCAGAGCCTCCCAACTGTGAGAGGCAGGAGATGTTCTAAACTGTCTAAACACAGATTCTTTTGAGTAGTTACAAGATTGATTAGAAATTGTATTGGTGAATGGTTTTTCACTTGTTGGGCCATTGTTTGCTGCTAAGTTTCCATATCCCTTACCTGCTGTGTCCCTGGCAGTGTATTGATTAATATAACTGGTGTAAGTAGTAGGTTTAATGTTTGTAACCTGGGACCCTTGAGTTAATTCTTTTTCTTGTTATAGCCCACCACACCTTTGCTCTGCAGGAATGCAACTTTATCTAATGCTTTTTTGGAGGGTGGCTCCTGACCAACCACCTTTAGAGAAAAATAAGTTTTCTGAAGAAAAGGTCTTAAAATGTTAACGGGCCTCCGGGCCAGAAGATGATGCAAATCACCTAAGCTTTTGCATATGATAAGTTTGCAGGAAGAAAGCCTGGTTTGCTGCAAGACTCGACCCATTCCCCCCTTATCCTCTATGCATAACTTAAGGTATAAAAACTACTTTGAAAAATAAAGTGCGGGCCTTGTTCACCGAAACTTGGTCTCACCATGTCGTTCTTTCTCTTACCTTCTGGATGAATTTTTCAGCCTCTTTTCTGCACTGAATTTCCTCACTGAGCTATCCTCATTCTATTACTCTTTATATCATTAATTAACATTTAATTAAGCAGTGGTTTCCTGATCTTCGCCGACGCCGTCTCTCCTTCGAATACCCTGGATCAGCCGGGGCTGGTCCCCGGCACCCTACCATGGCTCGAGAGCAATGACGCGCTCGCCCTCGCCACTCGCATGGAGACCCGACTTCCCTGGCGCCCCACGAGAGGCTCACTGACCTCGCCGTCGTACCTCGTGAGAAAGCGCACACTGGGGCCGCCGCTCGAGAACAATCCCAAGACTCCCCCGTCATCGCGAGATGAGGGCCTTCGTCTCCTGCATGGCCTAGAGACCAATCTCGCGACCTCTCTCCAAACGCATCAGGAGGCTTGACTCCCTTTAGTCCACCCAGTGAGCTCCAAGAGATACCCGTCGCGACTCAAGAGCAGAGCAGGCTTCTTTGCTTCCACTCGAGATGAATGCCTGTCTCCCCGGGTGTGTCTGGAATGCAACCCTGAGATCCCTGTCGCCCCTGGAGAGGAACACTGGCTTCTGGACACAAGCCTAGATGAGGTCTATTGGCCCTGCAGTCACTCGAGAGAAATCCCCAGCTTTCCTTCGCAACTCGAATGGAAGATTGGACTTCCCTGGGCCTACACAAGAGGCATCCTGAATTCCCCGTCGTAATTCGAGAATCCTGCTACACCTCGAGAAAAACTGCGTGGTTCCCCCGTCATCGCAAGATGTAGCCCTGTGCCGCTACAGCGTCTCAGGAGAAGTCCCACTTTAGGAATTGGAGTTCGAAACGGTACTTGGCACCCTTGATGCGACCCACAAAGTGCCCCGACATCCCGGTCTCCCTCGAGAGGAACACCGAAGTTTTCCGGCAACACTTCCTCTGAGCCCCTTCTACTCTCCTGACCTCGATAGGAGGGTCGACTCCCCTGCTTTGTCTGGAAGGGGTTCCCGGCCTTCCGGTCGCACCTCAGGATGAGGCTGGTCTCAGGACGACATTCCAGACGTGGCCTCGTGGGTGGTTCCACATTCCGAAGGACCCCGATTTCCCGGTCCCCTCTTGATAAGAACCCGATGCCCGGACACCTCTTCGAACTCCACCCTGTGAATGAAGTCAACACGAAGGGGCAGTGACTCGCCCGTGCATCGTCGGGAAAAGACCCCCAGGTTCCAAATACCGCTCGACAAGTGGCCTGTCTCCCCGGGAACACCTCGAGAGGCAAGCGGAGTTCCATGCCTCAACCCAAGACGAGGCCTGACTCTCCTGTCCCAAGTCTGCAGGGACCTTGCGGTCGGAGTCTGAAGTCAGAGGAACCCTGAGGTTCCTGCCTCAACTGGAGATGAGGCCCTCTTCCAATGCACCAAACCCAGTGGAGTGCCGAGAGGCCCCTCCCACCTCCAGTTTCCCTGACTTCTCAGAGCCACCATGAGAAGCCCCCTGAGGTCACCTGCACAAGTCGAGGGACCCCAGGGTGTCCTGCCTCAACCCGAGAAAGACCTCGAGAGACCTTCTTCAACACGTCTCGAGGCCAGATTCCCCTACTATGACTTGAGAGTAAAGACGCGCTCCCCCTCGCCATTCGCATGGAGACCCGACTTCCTTGCCGCCCCACGAGAGGCTCACTGACCTCGCCGTCGTACCTCGCGAGAAACCGCACACTGGGGCCGCCGCCCGAGAACAACCCCGAGCCTCCCCCGTCATCGCGACTTGAGGGCCTTCGTCTCCTGTATGGCCTAGAGACCAGTCTCTCGACCTCTCTCCAAACGCCTCAGGAGGCTTGACTCCCTTTAGTCCACCCAGTGAGCTCCAAGAGATACCCGTCGCGACTCAAGAGCAGAGCGGGCTTCTTTGCTTCCACTCGAGATGGATGCCTGTCTCCCCGGGTGCGTCTGGAATGCAACGCCGAGATCCCTTTCGCCCCTGGAGAGGAACATTGGCTTCTGGACACAAGCCTAGATGAGGTCTATTGGCCCTGCAGTCACTCGAGAGCAATCCCCAGCTTTCCTTCGCAACTCGAATGGAAGATTGGACTTCCCTGGGCCAACACAAGAGGCATCCTGAATTCCCCGTCGTAACTCGAGAATCCCGCTGCAACTCGAGAAAATCCACGTGGTTCCCCCGTCATCGCAAGATGAAGCCCTTTCCCGCTACAGTGTCTCAGGAGAAGTCCCACGTTAGGTATTGGAGGTCGAAACGGTACTTGGCACCCTTGATGCGACCCACAAAGTGCCCCGACATCCCGGTCTCCCTGGAGAGGAACACCGAAGTTTTCCGGCAACACTTCCTCTGAGCCCCTTCTACCCTCCTGATCTGGACAGGACGGTCGACTCCCCTGCTTTGTCTGGAAGGGGTTCCCGACCTTCCGGTCGCACCTCAGGATGAGGCCGGTCTCACGACGACATTCCAGACGTGGCCTCGTGGGTGCGTCCACATTCCGAAGGACCCCGATTTCCCGGTCCCCTCTTGATAAGAACCCGATGCCCGGACACCTCTTCGAACTCCACCCTGTGAATGAAGTCAACACGAAGGGGCAGTGACTCGCCCGTGCATCGTCGGGAAAAGACCCCCAGGTTCCAAATACCGCTCGACAAGTGGCCTGTCTCCCCGGGAACACCTCGAGAGGCAAGCGGAGTTCCCTGCCTCAACCCAAGACGAGGCCTGACTCTCCTATCCCAAGTCTGCAGGGACCTTGCGGTCGGAGTCTGAGGTCAGAGGAACCCTGAGGTTCCTGCCTCAACTGGAGATGAGGCCCTCTTCCAATGCACCAAACCCAGTGGAGTGCCGAGAGGCCCCTCCCACCTCCAGTTTCCCTGACTTCTCAGAGCCACCATGAGAAGCCCCCTGAGGTCACCTGCACAAGTCGAGGGACCCCAGGGTGTCCTGCCTCAACCCGAGAAAGACCTCGAGAGACCTTCTTCAACACGTCTCGAGGCCAGATTCCCCTACTGCCGTGAGCCGGCATATTGCATATTGAGTGCATATTGCATATTGCATATTGAGTGCAGCACTTTCCACAGCATCATCTTTCAGGATCTGGAATAGCTCCACTGGAATTCTATCACTGCTGGGAGCCAGTGAGGAACTCCGCCCATGACAAAGGTCATGAGGAAGGAGGCTCGGCATACGCAAAGGCGGGATCGAGCTTCAGGAGTCCCCCTGGAAATTCTCGAGCATATACCCCCAAAACCAGAGTCTGCCTACTTTCTGCTTGTGCTTTCACCTAAACCTCTGACTTTACGGGGGCTCTCCCCCACTACCTCTCTCTGAAAAAAGAGTTAGCTTACAGTTCCAGTTAATAATTCCTGGGTGTGACAGTGTTTACCCTACAAACTCCTTTGGAAATCCTCTATCCTGCCTGAATAGGTTTTTCCGGCCACATGTGATTGTTCAGAGCCTCCCAACTGTGAGAGGCAGGAGATGTTCTAAACTGTCTAAACACAGATTCTTTTGAGTAGTTACAAGATTGATTAGAAATTGTATTGGTGAATGGTTTTTCACTTGTTGGGCCATTGTTTGCTGCTAAGTTTCCATATCCCTTACCTGCTGTGTCCCTGGCAGTGTATTGATTAATATAACTGGTGTAAGTAGTAGCTTTAATGTTTGTAACCTGGGACCCTTGAGTTAATTCTTTTTCTTGTTATAGCCCACCACACCTTTGCTCTGCAGGAATGCAACTTTATCTAATGCTTTTTTGGAGGGTGGCTCCTGACCAACCACCTTTAGAGAAAAATAAGTTTTCTGAAGAAAAGGTCTTAAAATGTTAACGGGCCTCCGGGCCAGAAGATGATGCAAATCACCTAAGCTTTTGCATATGATAAGTTTGCAGGAAGAAAGCCTGGTTTGCTGCAAGACTCGACCCCTTCGCCCATTATCCTCTATGCATAACTTAAGGTATAAAAACTACTTTGAAAAATAAAGTGCGGGCCTTGTTCACCGAAACTTGGTCTCACCATGTCGTTCTTTCTCTTACCTTCTGGCTGAATTTTTCAGCCTCTTTTCGCCACTGAATTTCCTCACTGAGCTATCCTCATTCTATTACTCTTTATATCCTTAATTAACATTTAATTAAGCAGTGGTTTCCTGTTCTTCGCCTACGCCGTCTCTCCTTCGAATACCCTGGATCAGCCGGGGCTGGTCCCCGGCACGCTACCATGGCTCGAGAGCAATGACGCGCTCGCCCTCGCCACTCGCATGGAGACCCGACTTCCCTGGCGCCCCACGAGAGGCTCACTGACCTCGCCGTCGTACCTCGTGAGAAAGCGCACACTGGGGCCGCCGCTCGAGAACAATCCCAAGACTCCCCCGTCATCGCGAGATGAGGGCCTTCGTCTCCTGCATGGCCTAGAGACCAATCTCGCGACCTCTCTCCAAACGCCTCAGGAGGCTTGACTCCCTTTAGTCCACCCAGTGAGCTCCAAGAGATACCCGTCGCGACTCGAGAGCAGAGCGGGCTTCTTTGCTTCCACTCGAGATGAATGCCTGTCTCCCCGGGTGTGTCTGGAATGCAACCCTGAGACCCCTGTCGCCTCTGGAGAGGAACACTGGCTTCTGGACACAAGCCTAGATGAGGTCTATTGGCCCTGCAGTCACTCGAGAGAAATCCCCAGCTTTCCTTCGCAACTCGAATGGAAGATTGGACTTCCCTGGGCCTACACAAGAGGCATCCTGAATTCCCCGTCGTAATTCGAGAATCCTGCTACACCTCGAGAAAAACCACGTGGTTCCCCCGTCATCGCAAGATGTAGCCCTGTGCCACTACAGCATCTCAGGAGAAGTCCCACTTTAGGAATTGGAGTTGGAAACGGTACTTGTCACCCTTGATGCGACCCACAAAGTGCCCCGACATCCCGGTCTCCCTTGAGAGGAACACCGAAGTTTTCTGGCAACACTTCCTCTGAGCCCCTTCTACCCTCCTGATCTCGACAGGAGGGTCGACTCCCCTGCTTTGTCTGGAAGGGGTTCCCGACCTTCCGGTCGCACCTCAGGATGAGGCCGGTCTCACGACGACATTTCAGACGTGGCCTCGTGGGTGGTTCCACATTCCGAAGGACCCCGATTTCCCGGTCCCCTCTTGATAAGAACCCGATGCCCGGACACCTCTTCGAACTCCACCCTGTGAATGAAGTCAACACGAAGGGGCAGTGACTCGCCCGTGCATCGTCGGGAAAAGAACCCCAGGTTCCAAATACCGCTCGACAAGTGGCCTGTCTCCCCGGGAACACCTCGAGAGGCAAGCGGAGTTCCATGCCTCAACCCAAGACGAGGCGTGACTCTCCTGTCCCAAGTCTGCAGGGACCTTGCGATCGGAGTCTGAAGTCAGAGGAACCCTGAGGTTCCTGCCTCAACTGGAGATGAGGCCCTCTTCCAATGCACCAAACCCAGTGGAGTGCCGAGGGGCCCCTCCCACCTCCAGTTTCCCTGACTTCTCAGAGCCACCATGAGAAGCCCCCTGAGGTCACCTGCACAAGTCGAGGGACCCCAGGGTGTCCTGCCTCAACCCGAGAAAGACCTCGAGAGACCTTCTTCAACACGTCTCGAGGCCAGATTCCCCTACTGCCGTGAGCCGGCATATTGCATATTGAGTGCATATTGCATATTGAGTGCAGCACTTTCCACAGCATCATCTTTCAGGATCTGGAATAGCTCCACTGGAATTCTATCACTGCTGGGAGCCAGTGAGGAACTCCGCCCATGACAAAGGTCATGAGGAAGGAGGCTCGGCATACGCAAAGGCGGGATCGAGCTTCAGGAGTCCCCCTGGAAATTCTCGAGCATATACCCCCAAAACCAGAGTCTGCCTACTTTCTGCTTGTGCTTTCACCTAAACCTCTGATTTACGGGGGCTCTCCCCCACTACCTCTCTCTGAAAAAAGAGTTAGCTTACAGTTCCAGTTAATAATTCCTGGGTGTGACAGTGTTTACCCTACAAACTCCTTTGGAAATCCTCTAGCCTGCCTGAATAGGTTTTTCCGGCCACATGTGATTGTTCAGAGCCTCCCAACTGTGAGAGGCAGGAGATGTTCTAAACTGTCTAAACACAGATTCTTTTGAGTAGTTACAAGATTGATTAGAAATTGTATTGGTGAATGGTTTTTCACTTGTTGGGCCATTGTTTGCTGCTAAGTTTCCATATCCCTTACCTGCTGTGTCCCTGGCAGTGTATTGATTAATATAATTGGTGTAAGTAGTAGCTTTAATGTTTGTAACCTGGGACCCTTGAGTTAATTCTTTTTCTTGTTATAGCCCACCACACCTTTGCTCTGTAGGAATGCAACTTTATCTATTGCTTTTTTGGAGGGTGGCTCCTGACCAACCACCTTTAGAGAAAAATAAGTTTTCTGAAGAAAAGGTCTTAAAATGTTAACAGGCCTCCGGGCCAGAAGATGATGCAAATCACCTAAGCTTTTGCATATGATAAGTTTGCAGGAAGAAAGCCTGGTTTGCTGCAAGACTCGACCCCTTCCCCCTTATCCTCTATGCATAACTTAAGGTATAAAAACTACTTTGAAAAATAAAGTGCGGGCCTTGTTCACCGAAACTTGGTCTCACCATGTCGTTCTTTCTCTTACCTTCTGGCTGAATTTTTCAGCCTCTTTTCGCCACTGAATTTCCTCACTGAGCTATCCTCATTCTATTACTCTTTATATCCTTAATTAACATTTAATTAAGCAGTGGTTTCCTGATCTTCGCCTACGCCGTCTCTCCTTCGAATACCCTGGATCAGCCGGGGCTGGTCCCCGGCACGCTACCATGGCTCGAGAGCAATGACGCGCTCGCCCTCGCCACTCGCATGGAGACCCGACTTCCCTGGCGCCCCACGAGAGGCTCACTGACCTCGCCGTCGTACCTCGTGAGAAAGCGCACACTGGGGCCGCCGCTCGAGAACAATCCCAAGACTCCCCCGTCATCGCGAGATGAGGGCCTTCGTCTCCTGCATGGCCTAGAGACCAATCTCGCGACCTCTCTCCAAACGCCTCAGGAGGCTTGACTCCCTTTAGTCCACCCAGTGAGCTCCAAGAGATACCCGTCGTGACTCGAGAGCAGAGCGGGCTTCTTTGCTTCCACTCGAGATGAATGCCTGTCTCCCCGGGTGTGTCTGGAATGCAACCCTGAGACCCCTGTCGCCTCTGGAGAGGAACACTGGCTTCTGGACACAAGCCTAGATGAGGTCTATTGGCCCTGCAGTCACTCGAGAGAAATCCCCAGCTTTCCTTCGCAACTCGAATGGAAGATTGGACTTCCCTGGGCCTACACAAGAGGCATCCTGAATTCCCCGTCGTAATTCGAGAATCCTGCTACACCTCGAGAAAAACCACGTGGTTCCCCCGTCATCGCAAGATGTAGCCCTGTGCCGCTACAGCATCTCAGGAGAAGTCCCACTTTAGGAATTGGAGTTGGAAACGGTACTTGTCACCCTTGATGCGACCCACAAAGTGCCCCGACATCCCGGTCTCCCTTGAGAGGAACACCGAAGTTTTCTGGCAACACTTCCTCTGAGCCCCTTCTACCCTCCTGATCTCGACAGGAGGGTCGACTCCCCTGCTTTGTCTGGAAGGGGTTCCCGACCTTCCGGTCGCACCTCAGGATGAGGCCGGTCTCACGACGACATTCCAGACGTGGCCTCGTGGGTGGTTCCACATTCCGAAGGACCCCGATTTCCCGGTCCCCTCTTGATAAGAACCCGATGCCCGGAAACCTCTTCGAACTCCACCCTGTGAATGAAGTCAACACGAAGGGGCAGTGACTCGCCCGTGCATCATCGGGAAAAGACCCCCAGGTTCCAAATACCGCTCGACAAGTGGCCTGTCTCCCCGGGAACACCTCGAGAGGCAAGCGGAGTTCCATGCCTCAACCCAAGACGAGGCCTGACTCTCCTGTCCCAAGTCTGCAGGGACCTTGCGATCGGAGTCTGAGGTCAGAGGAACCCTGAGGTTCCTGCCTCAACTGGAGATGAGGCCCTCTTCCAATGCACCAAACCCAGTGGAGTGCCGAGGGGCCCCTCCCACCTCCAGTTTCCCTGACTTCTCAGAGCCACCATGAGAAGCCCCCTGAGGTCACCTGCACAAGTCGAGGGACCCCAGGGTGTCCTGCCTCAACCCGAGAAAGACCTCGAGAGACCTTCTTCAACACGTCTCGAGGCCAGATTCCCCTACTGCCGTGAGCCGGCATATTGCATATTGAGTGCATATTGCATATTGCATATTGAGTGCAGCACTTTCCACAGCATCATCTTTCAGGATCTGGAATAGCTCCACTGGAATTGTATCACTGCTGGGAGCCAGTGAGGAACTCCGCCCATGACAAAGGTCATGAGGAAGGAGGCTCGGCATACGCAAAGGCGGGATCGAGCTTCAGGAGTCCCCCTGGAAATTCTCGAGCATATACCCCCAAAACCAGAGTCTGCCTACTTTCTGCTTGTGCTTTCACCTAAACCTCTGACTTTACGGGGGGCTCTCCCCCACTACCTCTCTCTGAAAAAAGAGTTAGCTTACAGTCCCAGTTAATAATTCCTGGGTGTGACAGTGTTTACCCTACAAACTCCTTTGGAAATCCTCTAGCCTGCCTGAATAGGTTTTTCCGGCCACATGTGATTGTTCAGAGCCTCCCAACTGTGAGAGGCAGGAGATGTTCTAAACTGTCTAAACACAGATTCTTTTGAGTAGTTACAAGATTGATTAGAAATTGTATTGGTGAATGGTTTTTCACTTGTTGGGCCATTGTTTGCTGCTAAGTTTCCATATCCCTTACCTGCTGTGTCCCTGGCAGTGTATTGATTAATATAACTGGTGTAAGTAGTAGCTTTAATGTTTGTAACCTGGGACCCTTGAGTTAATTCTTTTTCTTGTTTTGGCCCACCACACCTTTGCTCTGTAGGAATGCAACTTTATCTAATGCTTTTTTGGAGGGTGGCTCCTGACCAACCACCTTTAGAGAAAAATAAGTTTTCTGAAGAAAAGGTCTTAAAATGTTAACAGGCTTCCGGGCCAGAAGATGATGCAAATCACCTAAGCTTTTGCATATGATAAGTTTGCAGGAAGAAAGCCTGGTTTGCTGCAAGACTCGACCCCTTCCCCCATTATCCTCTATGCATAACTTAAGGTATAAAAACTACTTTGAAAAATAAAGTGCGGGCCTTGTTCACCGAAACTTGGTCTCACCATGTCGTTCTTTCTCTTACCTTCTGGCTGAATTTTTCAGCCTCTTTTCGCCACTGAATTTCCTCACTGAGCTATCCTCATTCTATTACTCTTTATATCCTTAATTAACATTTAATTAAGCAGTGGTTTCCTGATCTTCGCCTACGCCGTCTCTCCTTCGAATACCCTGGATCAGCCGGGGCTGGTCCCCGGCACGCTACCATGGCTCGAGAGCAATGACGCGCTCGCCCTCGCCACTCGCATGGAGACCCGACTTCCCTGGCGCCCCACGAGAGGCTCACTGACCTCGCCGTCGTACCTCGTGAGAAAGCGCACACTGGGGCCGCCGCTCGAGAACAATCCCAAGACTCCCCCGTCATCGCGAGATGAGGGCCTTCGTCTCCTGCATGGCCTAGAGACCAATCTCGCGACCTCTCTCCAAACGCCTCAGGAGGCTTGACTCCCTTTAGTCCACCCAGTGAGCTCCAAGAGATACCCGTCGTGACTCGAGAGCAGAGCGGGCTTCTTTGCTTCCACTCGAGATGAATGCCTGTCTCCCCGGGTGTGTCTGGAATGCAACCCTGAGACCCCTGTCGCCTCTGGAGAGGAACACTGGCTTCTGGACACAAGCCTAGATGAGGTCTATTGGCCCTGCAGTCACTCGAGAGAAATCCCCAGCTTTCCTTCGCAACTCGAATGGAAGATTGGACTTCCCTGGGCCTACACAAGAGGCATCCTGAATTCCCCGTCGTAATTCGAGAATCCTGCTACACCTCGAGAAAAACCACGTGGTTCCCCCGTCATCGCAAGATGTAGCCCTGTGCCGCTACAGCATCTCAGGAGAAGTCCCACTTTAGGAATTGGAGTTGGAAACGGTACTTGTCACCCTTGATGCGACCCACAAAGTGCCCCGACATCCCGGTCTCCCTTGAGAGGAACACCGAAGTTTTCTGGCAACACTTCCTCTGAGCCCCTTCTACCCTCCTGATCTCGACAGGAGGGTCGACTCCCCTGCTTTGTCTGGAAGGGGTTCCCGACCTTCCGGTCGCACCTCAGGATGAGGCCGGTCTCACGACGACATTCCAGACGTGGCCTCGTGGGTGGTTCCACATTCCGAAGGACCCCGATTTCCCGGTCCCCTCTTGATAAGAACCCGATGCCCGGACACCTCTTCGAACTCCACCCTGTGAATGAAGTCAACACGAAGGGGCAGTGACTCGCCCGTGCATCATCGGGAAAAGACCCCCAGGTTCCAAATACCGCTCGACAAGTGGCCTGTCTCCCCGGGAACACCTCGAGAGGCAAGCGGAGTTCCATGCCTCAACCCAAGACGAGGCCTGACTCTCCTGTCCCAAGTCTGCAGGGACCTTGCGATCGGAGTCTGAGGTCAGAGGAACCCTGAGGTTCCTGCCTCAACTGGAGATGAGGCCCTCTTCCAATGCACCAAACCCAGTGGAGTGCCGAGGGGCCCCTCCCACCTCCAGTTTCCCTGACTTCTCAGAGCCACCATGAGAAGCCCCCTGAGGTCACCTGCACAAGTCGAGGGACCCCAGGGTGTCCTGCCTCAACCCGAGAAAGACCTCGAGAGACCTTCTTCAACACGTCTCGAGGCCAGATTCCCCTACTGCCGTGAGCCGGCATATTGCATATTGAGTGCATATTGCATATTGCATATTGAGTGCAGCACTTTCCACAGCATCATCTTTCAGGATCTGGAATAGCTCCACTGGAATTCTATCACTGCTGGGAGCCAGTGAGGAACTCCGCCCATGACAAAGGTCATGAGGAAGGAGGCTCGGCATACGCAAAGGCGGGATCGAGCTTCAGGAGTCCCCCTGGAAATTCTCGAGCATATACCCCCAAAACCAGAGTCTGCCTACTTTCTGCTTGTGCTTTCACCTAAACCTCTGACTTTACGGGGGCTCTCCCCCACTACCTCTCTCTGAAAAAAGAGTTAGCTTACAGTCCCAGTTAATAATTCCTGGGTGTGACAGTGTTTACCCTACAAACTCCTTTGGAAATCCTCTAGCCTGCCTGAATAGGTTTTTCCGGCCACATGTGATTGTTCAGAGCCTCCCAACTGTGAGAGGCAGGAGATGTTCTAAACTGTCTAAACACAGATTCTTTTGAGTAGTTACAAGATTGATTAGAAATTGTATTGGTGAATGGTTTTTCACTTGTTGGGCCATTGTTTGCTGCTAAGTTTCCATATCCCTTACCTGCTGTGTCCCTGGCAGTGTATTGATTAATATAACTGGTGTAAGTAGTAGCTTTAATGTTTGTAACCTGGGACCCTTGAGTTAATTCTTTTTCTTGTTTTGGCCCACCACACCTTTGCTCTGTAGGAATGCAACTTTATCTAATGCTTTTTTGGAGGGTGGCTCCTGACCAACCACCTTTAGAGAAAAATAAGTTTTCTGAAGAAAAGGTCTTAAAATGTTAACAGGCTTCCGGGCCAGAAGATGATGCAAATCACCTAAGCTTTTGCATATGATAAGTTTGCAGGAAGAAAGCCTGGTTTGCTGCAAGACTCGACCCCTTCCCCCATTATCCTCTATGCATAACTTAAGGTATAAAAACTACTTTGAAAAATAAAGTGCGGGCCTTGTTCACCGAAACTTGGTCTCACCATGTCGTTCTTTCTCTTACCTTCTGGCTGAATTTTTCAGCCTCTTTTCGCCACTGAATTTCCTCACTGAGCTATCCTCATTCTATTACTCTTTATATCCTTAATTAACATTTAATTAAGCAGTGGTTTCCTGATCTTCGCCTACGCCGTCTCTCCTTCGAATACCCTGGATCAGCCGGGGCTGGTCCCCGGCACGCTACCATGGCTCGAGAGCAATGACGCGCTCGCCCTCGCCACTCGCATGGAGACCCGACTTCCCTGGCGCCCCACGAGAGGCTCACTGACCTCGCCGTCGTACCTCGTGAGAAAGCGCACACTGGGGCCGCCGCTCGAGAACAACCCCAAGACTCCCCCGTCATCGCGAGATGAGGGCCTTCGTCTCCTGCATGGCCTAGAGACCAATCTCGCGACCTCTCTCCAAAAGCCTCAGGAGGCTTGACTCCCTTTAGTCCACCCAGTGAGCTCCCAGAGATACCCGTCGCGACTCGAGAGCAGAGCGGGGTTCTTTGCTTCCACTCGAGATGGATGCCTGTCTCCCCGGGTGTGTCTGGAATGCAACCCCGAGATCCCTGCCGCCCCTGGAGAGGAACACTGGCTTCTGGACACAAGCCTAGATGAGGTCTATTGGCCCTGCAGTCACTCGAGAGCAATCCCCAGCTTTCCTTCGCAACTCGAATGGAAGATTGGACTTCCCTGGGCCTACACAAGAGGCATCCTGAATTCCCCGTCGTAATTCAAGAATCCCGCTACACCTCGAGAAAAACCACGTGGTTCCCCCGTCATCGCAAGATGTAGCCCTGTGCCGCTACAGCGTCTCAGGAGAAGTCCCACTTTAGGAATTGGAGTTCGAAACGGTACTTGTCACCCTTGATGCGACCCACAAAGTGCCCCGACATCCCGGTCTCCCTCGAGAGGAACACCGAAGTTTTCCGGCAACACTTCCTCTGAGCCTCTTCTACCCTCCTGATCTGGACAGGAGGGTCGACTCCCCTGCTTTGTCTGGAAGGGGTTCCCGGCCTTCCGGTCGCACCTCAGGATGAGGCCGGTCTCACGACGACATTCCAGACGTGGCCTCGTGGGTGGTTCCACATTCCGAAGGACCCCGATTTCCCGGTCCCCTCTTGATAAGAACCCGATGCCCGGACACCTCTTCGAACTCCACCCTGTGAATGAAGTCAACACGAAGGGGCAGTGACTCGCCCGTGCATCGTCGGGAAAAGACCCCCAGGTTCCAAATACCGCTCGACAAGTGGCCTGTCTCCCCGGGAACACCTCGAGAGGCAAGCGGAGTTCCATGCCTCAACCCAAGACGAGGCCTGACTCTCCTGTCCCAAGTCTGCAGGGACCTCGCGGTCGGAGTCTGAAGTCAGAGGAACCCTGAGGTTCCTGCCTCAACTGGAGATGAGGCCCTCTTCCAATGCACCAAACCCAGTGGAGTGCCGAGAGGCCCCTCCCACCTCCAGTTTCCCTGACTTCTCAGAGCCACCATGAGAAGCCCCCTGAGGTCACCTGCACAAGTCGAGGGACCCCAGGGTGTCCAGCCTCAACCCGAGAAAGACCTCGAGAGACCTTCTTCAACACGGATCGAGGCCAGATTCCCCTACTATGACTTGAGAGTAAAGACGCGCTCCCCCTCGCCATTCGCATGGAGACCCGACTTCCTTGCCGCCCCACGAGAGGCTCACTGACCTCGCCGTCGTACCTCGCGAGAAACCGCACCCTGGGGCCGCCGCTCGAGAACAACCCCGAGCCTCCCCCGTCATCGCGACTTGAGGGTCTTCGTCTCCTGTATGGCCTAGAGACCAGTCTCTCGACCTCTCTCCAAACGCCTCAGGAGGCTTGACTCCCTTTAGTCCACCCACTGAGCTCCAAGAGATACCCGTCGTGACTCAAGAGCAGAGCGGGCTTCTTTGCTTCCACTCGAGATGGATGCCTGTCTCCCCGGGGGCGTCTGGAATGCAACCCCGAGATCCCTTTCGCCCCTGGAGAGGAACATTGGCTTCTGGACACAAGCCTAGATGAGGTCTATTGGCCCTGCAGTCACTCGAGAGCAATCCCCAGCTTTCCTTCGCAACTCGAATGGAAGATTGGACTTCCCTGGGCCAACACAAGAGGCATCCTGAATTCCCCGTCGTAACTCGAGAATCCCGCTGCAACTCGAGAAAATCCACGTGGTTCCCCCGTCATCGCAAGATGAAGCCCTTTCCCGCTACAGTGTCTCAGGAGAAGTCCCACGTTAGGTATTGGAGGTCGAAACGGTACTTGGCACCCTTGATGCGACCCACAAAGTGCCCCGACATCCCGGTCTCCCTCGAGAGGAACACCGAAGTTTTCCGGCAACACTTCCTCTGAGCCCCTTCTACCCTCCTGATCTGGACAGGACGGTCGACTCCCCTGCTTTGTCTGGAAGGGGTTCCCGACCTTCCGGTCGCACCTCAGGATGAGGCCGGTCTCACGACGACATTCCAGACGTGGCCTCGTGGGTGGTTCCACATTCCGAAGGACCCCGATTTCCCGGTCCCCTCTTGATAAGAACCCGATGCCCGGACACCTCTTCGAACTCCACCCTGTGAATGAAGTCAACACGAAGGGGCAGTGACTCGCCCGTGCATCGTCGGGAAAAGACCCCCAGGTTCCAAATACCGCTCGACAAGTGGCCTGTCTCCCCGGGAACACCTCGAGAGGCAAGCGGAGTTCCATGCCTCAACCCAAGACGAGGCCTGACTCTCCTGTCCCAAGTCTGCAGGGACCTTGCGGTCGGAGTCTGAAGTCAGAGGAACCCTGAGGTTCCTGCCTCAACTGGAGATGAGGCCCTCTTCCAATGCACCAAACCCAGTGGAGTGCCGAGAGGCCCCTCCCACCTCCAGTTTCCCTGACTTCTCAGAGCCACCATGAGAAGCCCCCTGAGGTCACCTGCACAAGTCGAGGGACCCCAGGGTGTCCTGCCTCAACCCGAGAAAGACCTCGAGAGACCTTCTTCAACACGTCTCGAGGCCAGATTCCCCTACTGCCGTGAGCCGGCATATTGCATATTGAGTGCATATTGCATATTGCATATTGAGTGCAGCACTTTCCACAGCATCATCTTTCAGGATCTGGAATAGCTCCACTGGAATTCTATCACTGCTGGAAGCCAGTGAGGAACTCCGCCCATGACAAAGGTCATGAGGAAGGAGGCTCGGCATACGCAAAGGCGGGATCGAGCTTCAGGAGTCCCCCTGGAAATTCTCGAGCATATACCCCCAAAACCAGAGTCTGCCTACTTTCTGCTTGTGCTTTCACCTAAACCTCTGACTTTACGGGGGCTCTCCCCCACTACCTCTCTCTGAAAAAAGAGTTAGCTTACAGTCCCAGTTAATAATTCCTGGGTGTGACAGTGTTTACCCTACAAACTCCTTTGGAAATCCTCTAGCCTGCCTGAATAGGTTTTTCAAGCCACATGTGATTGTTCAGAGCCTCCCAACTGTGAGAGGCAGGAGATGTTCTAAACTGTCTAAACACAGATTCTTTTGAGTAGTTACAAGATTGATTAGAAATTGTATTGGTGAATGGTTTTTCACTTGTTGGGCCATTGTTTGCTGCTAAGTTTCCATATCCCTTACCTGCTGTGTCCCTGGCAGTGTATTGATTAATATAATTGGTGTAAGTAGTAGCTTTAATGTTTGTAACCTGGGACCCTTGAGTTAATTCTTTTTCTTGTTATAGCCCACCACACCTTTGCTCTGTAGGAATGCAACTTTATCTATTGCTTTTTTGGAGGGTGGCTCCTGACCAACCACCTTTAGAGAAAAATAAGTTTTCTGAAGAAAAGGTCTTAAAATGTTAACAGGCCTCCGGGCCAGAAGATGATGCGAATCACCTAAGCTTTTGCATATGATAAGTTTGCAGGAAGAAAGCCTGGTTTGCTGCAAGACTCGACCCCTTCCCCCCTTATCCTCTATGCATAACTTAAGGTATAAAAACTACTTTGAAAAATAAAGTGCGGGCCTTGTTCACCGAAACTTGGTCTCACCATGTCGTTCTTTCTCTTACCTTCTGGCTGAATTATTCAGCCTCTTTTCGCCACTGAATTTCCTCACTGAGCTATCCTCATTCTATTACTCTTTATATCCTTAATTAACATTTAATTAAGCAGTGGTTTCCTGATCTTCGCCTACGCCGTCTCTCCTTCGAATACCCTGGATCAGCCGGGGCTGGTCCCCGGCACGCTACCATGGCTCGAGAGGAATGACGCGCTCGCCCTCGCCACTCGCATGGAGACCCGACTTCCCTGGTGCCCCACGAGAGGCTCACTGACCTCGCCGTCGTACCTCGTGAGAAAGCGCACACTGGGGCCGCCGCTCGAGAACAATCCCAAGACTCCCCCGTCATCGCGAGATGAGGGCCTTCGTCTCCTGCATGGCCTAGAGACCAATCTCGCGACCTCTCTCCAAACGCCTCAGGAGGCTTGACTCCCTTTAGTCCACCCAGTGAGCTCCAAGAGATACCCGTCGCGACTCGAGAGCAGAGCGGGCTTCTTTGCTTCCACTCGAGATGAATGCCTGTCTCCCCGGGTGTGTCTGGAATGCAACCCCGAGACCCCTGTCGCCCCTGGAGAGGAACACTGGCTTCTGGACACAAGCCTAGATGAGGTCTATTGGCCCTGCAGTCACTCGAGAGCAATCCCCAGCTTTCCTTCGCAACTCGAATGGAAGATTGGACTTCCCTGGGCCTACACAAGAGGGATCCTGAATTCCCCGTCGTAATTCGAGAATCCTGCTACACCTCGAGAAAAACCGCGTGGTTCCCCTGTCATCGCAAGATGTAGCCCTGTGCCGCTACAGCGTCTCAGGAGAAGTCCCACTTTAGGAATTGGAGTTCGAAATGGTACTTGTCACCCTTGATGCGACCCACAAAGTGCCCCGACATCCCGGTCTCCCTCGAGAGGAACACCGAAGTTTTCTGGCAACACTTCCTCTGAGCCTCTTCTACCCTCCTGATCTGGACAGGAGGGTCGACTCCCCTGCTTTGTCTGGAAGGGCTTTCCGACCTTCCGGTCGCACCTCAGGATGAGGCCGGTCTCACGACGACATTCCAGACGTGGCCTCGTGGATGGTTTCACATTCCGAAGGACCCCGATTTACCGGTCCCCTCTTGATAAGAACCCGATGCCCGGACACCTCTTCGAACTCCACCTTGCGAATGAAGTCAACACGAAGGGGCAGTGACTCACCAGTGCATCGTCCAGAAAAAACCCCCAGGTTCCAAATACAGCTCGACAAGTGGCCTCTCTCCCCGGGGACATCTCGAGAGGCAAGCGGAGTTCCATGCCTCCACCCAAGACGAGGCCTGACTCTCCTGTCCCAAGTCTGCAGGGACCTTGCGGTCGGAGTCTGAAGTCAGAGGAACCCTGAGGTTCCTGCCTCAACTGGAGATGAGGCCCTCTTCCAATGCACCAAACCCAGTGGAGTGCCGAGAGGCCCCTCCCACCTCCAGTTTCCCTGACTTCTCAGAGCCACCATGAGAAGCCCCCTGAGGTCACCTGCACAAGTCGAGGGACCCCAGGGTGTCCTGCCTCAACCCGAGAAAGACCTCGAGAGACCTTCTTCAACACGTCTCGAGGCCAGATTCCCCTACTATGACTTGAGAGTAAAGACGCGCTCCCCCTCGCCATTCGCATGGAGACCCGACTTCCTTGCCGCCCCACGAGAGGCTCACTGACCTCGCCGTCGTACCTCGCGAGAAACCGCACCCTGGGGCCGCCGCTCGAGAACAACCCCGAGCGTCCCCCGTCATCGCGACTTGAGGGTCTTCGTCTCCTGTATGGCCTAGAGACCAGTCTCTCGACCTCTCTCCAAACGCCTCAGGAGGCTTGACTCCCTTTAGTCCACCCAGTGAGCTCCAAGAGATACCCGTCGTGACTCAAGAGCAGAGCGGGCTTCTTTGCTTCCACTCGAGATGGATGCCTGTCTCCCCGGGGGCGTCTGGAATGCAACCCCGAGATCCCTTTCGCCCCTGGAGAGGAACATTGGCTTCTGGACACAAGCCTAGATGAGGTCTATTGGCCCTGCAGTCACTCGAGAGCAATCCCCAGCTTTCCTTCGCAACTCGAATGGAAGATTGGACTTCCCTGGGCCAACACAAGAGGCATCCTGAATTCCCCGTCGTAACTCGAGAATCCCGCTGCAACTCGAGAAAATCCACGTGGTTCCCCCGTCATCGCAAGATGAAGCCCTTTCCCGCTACAGTGTCTCAGGAGAAGTCCCACGTTAGGTATTGGAGGTCGAAACGGTACTTGGCACCCTTGATGCGACCCACAAAGTGCCCCGACATCCCGGTCTCCCTCGAGAGGAACACCGAAGTTTTCCGGCAACACTTCCTCTGAGCCCCTTCTACCCTCCTGATCTGGACAGGACGGTCGACTCCCCTGCTTTGTCTGGAAGGGGTTCCCGACCTTCCGGTCGCACCTCAGGATGAGGCCGGTCTCACGACGACATTCCAGACGTGGCCTCGTGGGTGGTTCCACATTCCGAAGGACCCCGATTTCCCGGTCCCCTCTTGATAAGAACCCGATGCCCGGACACCTCTTCGAACTCCACCCTGTGAATGAAGTCAACACGAAGGGGCAGTGACTCGCCCGTGCATCGTCGGGAAAAGACCCCCAGGTTCCAAATACCGCTCGACAAGTGGCCTGTCTCCCCGGGAACACCTCGAGAGGCAAGCGGAGTTCCATGCCTCAACCCAAGACGAGGCCTGACTCTCCTGTCCCAAGTCTGCAGGGACCTTGCGGTCGGAGTCTGAAGTCAGAGGAACCCTGAGGTTCCTGCCTCAACTGGAGATGAGGCCTCTTCCAATGCACCAAACCCAGTGGAGTGCCGAGAGGCCCCTCCCACCTCCAGTTTCCCTGACTTCTCAGAGCCACCATGAGAAGCCCCCTGAGGTCACCTGCACAAGTCGAGGGACCCCAGGGTGTCCTGCCTCAACCCGAGAAAGACCTCGAGAGACCTTTTTCAACACGTCTCGAGGCCAGATTCCCCTACTGCCGTGAGCCGGCATATTGCATATTGAGTGCATATTGCATATTGCATATTGAGTGCAGCACTTTCCACAGCATCATCTTTCAGGATCTGGAATAGCTCCACTGGAATTCTATCACTGCTGGGAGCCAGTGAGGAACTCCGCCCATGACAAAGGTCATGAGGAAGGAGGCTCGGCATACGCAAAGGCGGGATCGAGCTTCAGGAGTCCCCCTGGAAATTCTCGAGCATATACCCCCAAAACCAGAGTCTGCCTACTTTCTGCTTGTGCTTTCACCTAAACCTCTGACTTTACGGGGGCTCTCCCCCACTACCTCTCTCTGAAAAAAGAGTTAGCTTACAGTCCCAGTTAATAATTCCTGGGTGTGACAGTGTTTACCCTACAAACTCCTTTGGAAATCCTCTAGCCTGCCTGAATAGGTTTTTCAAGCCACATGTGATTGTTCAGAGCCTCCCAACTGTGAGAGGCAGGAGATGTTCTATACTGTCTAAACACAGATTCTTTTGAGTAGTTACAAGATTGATTAGAAATTGTATTGGTGAATGGTTTTTCACTTGTTGGGCCATTGTTTGCTGCTAAGTTTCCATATCCCTTACCTGCTGTGTCCCTGGCAGTGTATTGATTAATATAATTGGTGTAAGTAGTAGCTTTAATGTTTGTAACCTGGGACCCTTGAGTTAATTCTTTTTCTTGTTATAGCCCACCACACCTTTGCTCTGTAGGAATGCAACTTTATCTATTGCTTTTTTGGAGGGTGGCTCCTGACCAACCACCTTTAGAGAAAAATAAGTTTTCTGAAGAAAAGGTCTTAAAATGTTAACAGGCCTCCGGGCCAGAAGATGATGCGAATCACCTAAGCTTTTGCATATGATAAGTTTGCAGGAAGAAAGCCTGGTTTGCTGCAAGACTCGACCCCTTCCCCCCTTATCCTCTATGCATAACTTAAGGTATAAAAACTACTTTGAAAAATAAAGTGCGGGCCTTGTTCACCGAAACTTGGTCTCACCATGTCGTTCTTTCTCTTACCTTCTGGCTGAATTATTCAGCCTCTTTTCGCCACTGAATTTCCTCACTGAGCTATCCTCATTCTATTACTCTTTATATCCTTAATTAACATTTAATTAAGCAGTGGTTTCCTGATCTTCGCCTACGCCGTCTCTCCTTCGAATACCCTGGATCAGCCGGGGCTGGTCCCCGGCACGCTACCATGGCTCGAGAGCAATGATGCGCTCGCCCTCGCCACTCGCATGGAGACCCGACTTCCCTGGCGCCCCACGAGAGGCTCACTGACCTCGCCGTCGTACCTCGTGAGAAAGCGCACACTGGGGCCGCCGCTCGAGAACAATCCCAAGACTCCCCCGTCATCGCGAGATGAGGGCCTTCGTCTCCTGCATGGCCTAGAGACCAATCTCGCGACCTCTCTCCAAACGCCTCAGGAGGCTTGACTCCCTTTAGTCCACCCAGTGAGCTCCAAGAGATACCCGTCGCGACTCGAGAGCAGAGCGGGCTTCTTTGCTTCCACTCGAGATGAATGCCTGTCTCCCCGGGTGTGTCTGGAATGCAACCCCGAGACCCCTGTCGCCCCTGGAGAGGAACACTGGCTTCTGGACACAAGCCTAGATGAGGTCTATTGGCCCTGCAGTCACTCGAGAGAAATCCCCAGCTTTCCTTCGCAACTCGAATGGAAGAGTGGACTTCCCTGGGCCTGCACAAGAGGGATCCTGAATTCCCCGTCGTAATTGGAGAATCCTGCTACACCTCGAGAAAAACCACGTGGTTCCCCCGTCATCGCAAGATGTAGCCCTGTGCCGCTACAGCGTCTCAGGAGAAGTCCCACTTTAGGAATTGGAGTTCGAAACGGTACTTGGCACCCTTGATGCGACCCACAAAGTGCCCCGACATCCCGGTCTCCCTCGAGAGGAACACCGAAGTTTTCTGGCAACACTTCCTCTGAGCCCCTTCTACCCTCCTGATCTCGACAGGAGGGTCGACTCCCCTGCTTTGTCTGGAAGGGGTTCCCGACCTTCCGGTCGCACCTCAGGATTAGGCCGGTCTCACGACGACATTCCAGACGTGGCCTCGTGGGTGGTTCCACATTCCGAAGGACCCCGATTTCCCGGTCCCCTCTTGATAAGAACCCGATGCCCGGACACCTCTTCGAACTCCACCCTGTGAATGAAGTCAACACGAAGGGGCAGTGACTCGCCCGTGCATCGTCGGGAAAAGACCCCCAGGTTCCAAATACCGCTCGACAAGTGGCCTGTCTCCCCGGGAACACCTCGAGAGGCAAGCGGAGTTCCATGCCTCAACCCAAGACGAGGCCTGACTCTCCTGTCCCAAGTCTGCAGGGACCTTGCGGTCGGAGTCTGAAGTCAGAGGAACCCTGAGGTTCCTGCCTCAACTGGAGATGAGGCCCTCTTCCAATGCACCAAACCCAGTGGAGTGCCGAGAGGCCCCTCCCACCTCCAGTTTCCCTGACTTCTCAGAGCCACCATGAGAAGCCCCCTGAGGTCACCTGCACAAGTCGAGGGACCCCAGGGTGTCCTGCCTCAACCCGAGAAAGACCTCGAGAGACCTTCTTCAACACGTCTCGAGGCCAGATTCCCCTACTGCCGTGAGCCGGCATATTGCATATTGAGTGCATATTGCATATTGCATATTGAGTGCAGCACTTTCCACAGCATCATCTTTCAGGATCTGGAATAGCTCCACTGGAATTCTATCACTGCTGGGAGCCAGTGAGGAACTCCGCCCATGACAAAGGTCATGAGGAAGGAGGCTCGGCATACGCAAAGGCGGGATCGAGCTTCAGGAGTCCCCCTGGAAATTCTCGAGCATATACCCCCAAAACCAGAGTCTGCCTACTTTCTGCTTGTGCTTTCACCTAAACCTCTGACTTTACGGGGGGCTCTCCCCCACTACCTCTCTCTGAAAAAAGAGTTAGCTTACAGTCCCAGTTAATAATTCCTGGGTGTGACAGTGTTTACCCTACAAACTCCTTTGGAAATCCTCTAGCCTGCCTGAATAGGTTTTTCCGGCCACATGTGATTGTTCAGAGCCTCCCAACTGTGAGAGGCAGGAGATGTTCTAAACTGTCTAAACACAGATTCTTTTGAGTAGTTACAAGATTGATTAGAAATTGTATTGGTGAATGGTTTTTCACTTGTTGGGCCATTGTTTGCTGCTAAGTTTCCATATCCCTTACCTGCTGTGTCCCTGGCAGTGTATTGATTAATATAACTGGTGTAAGTAGTAGCTTTAATGTTTGTAACCTGGGACCCTTGAGTTAATTCTTTTTCTTGTTATAGCCCACCACACCTTTGCTCTGCAGGAATGCAACTTTATCTAATGCTTTTTTGGAGGGTGGCTCCTGACCAACCACCTTTAGAGAAAAATAAGTTTTCTGAAGAAAAGGTCTTAAAATGTTAACAGGCCTCCGGGCCAGAAGATGATGCAAATCACCTAAGCTTTTGCATATGATAAGTTTGCAGGAAGAAAGCCTGGTTTGCTGCAAGACTCGACCCCTTCCCCCATTATCCTCTATGCATAACTTAAGGTATAAAAACTACTTTGAAAAATAAAGTGCGGGCCTTGTTCACCGAAACTTGGTCTCACCATGTCGTTCTTTCTCTTACCTTCTGGCTGAATTTTTCAGCCTCTTTTCGCCACTGAATTTCCTCACTGAGCTATCCTCATTCTATTACTCTTTATATCCTTAATTAACATTTAATTAAGCAGTGGTTTCCTGATCTTCGCCTACGCCGTCTCTCCTTCGAATACCCTGGATCAGCCGGGGCTGGTCCCCGGCACCCTACCATGGCTCGAGAGCAATGACGCGCTCGCCCTCGCCACTCGCATGGAGACCCGACTTCCCTGGCGCCCCACGAGAGGCTCACTGACCTCGCCGTCGTACCTCGTGAGAAAGCGCACACTGGGGCCGCCGCTCGAGAACAACCCCAAGACTCCCCCGTCATCGCGAGATGAGGGCCTTCGTCTCCTGCATGTCCTAGAGACCAATCTCGCGACCTCTCTCCAAAAGCCTCAGGAGGCTTGACTCCCTTTAGTCCACCCAGTGAGCTCCCAGAGATACCCGTCGCGACTCGAGAGCAGAGCGGGGTTCTTTGCTTCCACTCGAGATGGATGCCTGTCTCCCCGGGTGTGTCTGGAATGCAACCCCGAGATTCCTGCCGCCCCTGGAGAGGAACACTGGCTTCTGGACACAAGCCTAGATGAGGTCTATTGGCCCTGCAGTCACTCGAGAGCAATCCCCAGCTTTCCTTCGCAACTCGAATGGAAGATTGGACTTCCCTGGGCCTACACAAGAGGCATCCTGAATTCCCCGTCGTAATTCGAGAATCCTGCTACACCTCGAAAAAAACCACGTGGTTCCCCCGTCATCGCAAGATGTAGCCCTGTGCCGCTACAGCGTCTCAGGAGAAGTCCCACGTTAGGAATTGGAGTTCGAAACGGTACTTGTCACCCTTGATGCGACCCACAAAGTGCCCCGACATCCCGGTCTCCCTCGAGAGGAACACCGAAGTTTTCCGGCAACACTTCCTCTGAGCCTCTTCTACCCTCCTGATCTGGACAGGAGGGTCGACTCCCCTGCTTTGTCTGGAAGGGGTTCCCGGCCTTCCGGTCGCACCTCAGGATGAGGCTGGTCTCACGACGACATTCCAGACGAGGCCTCGTGGGTGGTTCCACATTCCGAAGGACCCCGATTTCCCGGTCCCCTCTTGATAAGAACCCGATGCCCGGACACCTCTTCGAACTCCACCCTGTGAATGAAGTCAACACGAAGGGGCAGTGACTCGCCCGTGCATCGTCGGGAAAAGACCCCCAGGTTCCAAATACCGCTCGACAAGTGGCCTGTCTCCCCGGGAACACCTCGAGAGGCAAGCGGAGTTCCATGCCTCAACCCAAGACGAGGCCTGACTCTCCTGTCCCAAGTCTGCAGGGACCTCGCGGTCGGAGTCTGAAGTCAGAGGAACCCTGAGGTTCCTGCCTCAACTGGAGATGAGGCCCTCTTCCAATGCACCAAACCCAGTGGAGTGCCGAGAGGCCCCTCCCACCTCCAGTTTCCCTGACTTCTCAGAGCCACCATGAGAAGCCCCCTGAGGTCACCTGCACAAGTCGAGGGACCCCAGGGTGTCCTGCCTCAACCCGAGAAAGACCTCGAGAGACCTTCTTCAACACGTCTCGAGGCCAGATTCCCCTACTATGACTTGAGAGTAAAGACGCGCTCCCCCTCGCCATTCGCATGGAGACCCGACTTCCTTGCCGCCCCACGAGAGGCTCACTGACCTCGCCGTCGTACCTCGCGAGAAACCGCACACTGGGGCCGCCGCTCGAGAACAACCCCGAGCCTCCCCCGTCATCGCGACTTGAGGGCCTTCGTCTCTTGTATGGCCTAGAGACCAGTCTCTCGACCACTCTCCAAACGCCTCAGGAGGCTTGACTCCCTTTAGTCCACCCAGTGAGCTCCAAGAGATACCCGTCGCGACTCAAGAGCAGAGCGGGCTTCTTTGCTTCCACTCGAGATGGATGCCTGTCTCCCCGGGTGCGTCTGGAATGCAACGCCGAGATCCCTTTCGCCCCTGGAGAGGAACATTGGCTTCTGGACACAAGCCTAGATGAGGTCTATTGGCCCTGCAGTCACTCGAGAGCAATCCCCAGCTTTCCTTCGCAACTCGAATGGAAGATTGGACTTCCCTGGGCCAACACAAGAGGCATCCTGAATTCCCCGTCGTAACTCGAGAATCCCGCTGCAACTCGAGAAAATCCACGTGGTTCCCCCGTCATCGCAAGATGAAGCCCTTTCCCGCTACAGTGTCTCAGGAGAAGTCCCACGTTAGGTATTGGAGGTCGAAACGGTACTTGGCACCCTTGATGCGACCCACAAAGTGCCCCGACATCCCGGTCTCCCTCGAGAGGAACACCGAAGTTTTCCGGCAACACTTCCTCTGAGCCCCTACTACCCTCCTGATCTGGACAGGACGGTCGACTCCCCTGCTTTGTCTGGAAGGGGTTCCCGACCTTCCGGTCGCACCTCAGGATGAGGCCGGTCTCACGACGACATTCCAGACGTGGCCTCGTGGGTGGTTCCACATTCCGAAGGACCCCGATTTCCCGGTCCCCTCTTGATAAGAACCCGATGCCCGGACACCTCTTCGAACTCCACCCTGTGAATGAAGTCAACACGAAGGGGCAGTGACTCGCCCGTGCATCGTCGGGAAAAGACCCCCAGGTTCCAAATACCGCTCGACAAGTGGCCTGTCTCCCCGGGAACACCTCGAGAGGCAAGCGGAGTTCCCTGCCTCAACCCAAGACGAGGCCTGACTCTCCTGTCCCAAGTCTGCAGGGACCTTGCGGTCGGAGTCTGAAGTCAGAGGAACCCTGAGGTTCCTGCCTCAACTGGAGATGAGGCCCTCTTCCAATGCACCAAACCCAGTGGAGTGCCGAGAGGCCCCTCCCACCTCCAGTTTCCCTGACTTCTCAGAGCCACCATGAGAAGCCCCCTGAGGTCACCTGCACAAGTCGAGGGACCCCAGGGTGTCCTGCCTCAACCCGAGAAAGACCTCGAGAGACCTTCTTCAACACGTCTCGAGGCCAGATTCCCCTACTGCCGTGAGCCGGCATATTGCATATTGAGTGCATATTGCATATTGCATATTGAGTGCAGCACTTTCCACAGCATCATCATTCAGGATCTGGAATAGCTCCACTGGAATTCTATCACTGCTGGGAACCAGTGAGGAACTCCGCCCATGACAAAGGTCATGAGGAAGGAGGCTCGGCATACGCAAAGGCGGGATCAAGCTTCAGGAGTCCCCCTGGAAATTCTCGAGCATATACCCCCAAAACCAGAGTCTGCCTACTTTCTGCTTGTGCTTTCACCTAAACCTCTGATTTACGGGGGCTCTCCCCCACTACCTCTCTCTGAAAAAAGAGTTAGCTTACAGTTCCAGTTAATAATTCCTGGGTGTGACAGTGTTTAACCTACAAACTCCTTTGGAAATCCTCTAGCCTGCCTGAATAGGTTTTTCCGGCCACATGTGATTGTTCAGAGCCTCCCAACTGTGAGAGGCAGGAGATGTTCTAAACTGTCTAAACACAGATTCTTTTGAGTAGTTACAAGATTGATTAGAAATTGTATTGGTGAATGGTTTTTCACTTGTTGGGCCATTGTTTGCTGCTAAGTTTCCATATCCCTTACCTGCTGTGTCCCTGGCAGTGTATTGATTAATATAACTGGTGTAAGTAGTAGCTTTAATGTTTGTAACCTGGGACCCTTGAGTTAATTCTTTTTCTTGTTATAGCCCACCACACCTTTGCTCTGCAGGAATGCAACTTTATCTAATGCTTTTTTGGAGGGTGGCTCCTGACCAACCACCTTTAGAGAAAAATAAGTTTTCTGAAGAAAAGGTCTTAAAATGTTAACGGGCCTCCGGGCCAGAAGATGATGCAAATCACCTAAGCTTTTGCATATGATAAGTTTGCAGGAAGAAAGCCTGGTTTGCTGCAAGACTCGACCCCTTCCCCCATTATCCTCTATGCATAACTTAAGGTATAAAAACTACTTTGAAAAATAAAGTGCGGGCCTTGTTCACCGAAACTTGGTCTCACCATGTCGTTCTTTCTCTTACCTTCTGGCTGAATTTTTCAGCCTCTTTTCGCCACTGAATTTCCTCACTGAGCTATCCTCATTCTATTACTCTTTATATCCTTAATTAACATTTAATTAAGCAGTGGTTTCCTGTTCTTCGCCGACGCCGTCTCTCCTTCGAATACCCTGGATCAGCCGGGGCTGGTCCCCGGCACCCTACCATGGCTCGAGAGCAATGACGCGCTCGCCCTCGCCACTCGCATGGAGACCCGACTTCCCTGGCGCCCCACGAGAGGCTCACTGACCTCGCCGTCGTACCTCGTGAGAAAGCGCACACTGGGGCCGCCGCTCGAGAACAACCCCAAGACTCCACCGTCATCGCGAGATGAGGGCCTTCGTCTCCTGCATGGCCTAGAGACCAATCTCGCGACCTCTCTCCAAACGCCTCAGGAGGCTTGACTCCCTTTAGTCCACCCAGTGAGCTCCAAGAGATACCCGTAGCGACTCGAGAGCAGAGCGGGGTTCTTTGCTTCCACTCGAGATGGATGCCTGTCTCCCCGGGTGTGTCTGGAATGCAACCCCGAGATCCCTGTCGCCCCTGGAGAGGAACACTGGCTTCTGGACACAAGCCTAGATGAGGTCTATTGGCCCTGCAGTCACTCGAGAGAAATCCCCAGCTTTCCTTCGCAACTCGAATGGAAGAGTGGACTTCCCTGGGCCTGCACAAGAGGGATCCTGAATTCCCCGTCGTAATTGGAGAATCCTGCTACACCTCGAGAAAAACCACGTGGTTCCCCCGTCATCGCAAGATGTAGCCCTGTGCCGCTACAGCGTCTCAGGAGAAGTCCCACTTTAGGAATTGGAGTTCGAAACGGTACTTGGCACCCTTGATGCGACCCACAAAGTGCCCCGACATCCCGGTCTCCCTCGAGAGGAACACCGAAGTTTTCTGGCAACACTTCCTCGGAGCCCCTTCTACCCTCCTGATCTCGACAGGAGGGTCGACTCCCCTGCTTTGTCTGGAAGGGGTTCCCGACCTTCCGGTCGCACCTCAGGATTAGGCCGGTCTCACGACGACATTCCAGACGTGGCCTCGTGGGTGGTTCCACATTCCGAAGGACCCCGATTTCCCGGTCCCCTCTTGATAAGAACCCGATGCCCGGACACCTCTTCGAACTCCACCCTGTGAATGAAGTCAACACGAAGGGGCAGTGACTCGCCCGTGCATCGTCGGGAAAAGACCCCCAGGTTCCAAATACCGCTCGACAAGTGGCCTGTCTCCCCGGGAACACCTCGAGAGGCAAGCGGAGTTCCATGCCTCAACCCAAGACGAGGCCTGACTCTCCTGTCCCAAGTCTGCAGGGACCTTGCGGTCGGAGTCTGAAGTCAGAGGAACCCTGAGGTTCCTGCCTCAACTGGAGATGAGGCCCTCTTCCAATGCACCAAACCCAGTGGAGTGCCGAGAGGCCCCTCCCACCTCCAGTTTCTCTGACTTCTCAGAGCCACCATGAGAAGCCCCCTGAGGTCACCTGCACAAGTCGAGGGACCCCAGGGTGTCCTGTCTCAACCCGAGAAAGACCTCGAGAGACCTTCTTCAAGACGTCTCGAGGCCAGATTCCCCTACTGCCGTGAGCCGGCATATTGCATATTGAGTGCATATTGCATATTGCATATTGAGTGCAGCACTTTCCACAGCATCATCTTTCAGGATCTGGAATAGCTCCACTGGAATTCTATCACTGCTGGGATCCAGTGAGGAACTCCGCCCATGACAAAGGTCATGAGGAAGGAGGCTCGGCATACGCAAAGGCGGGATCGAGCTTCAGGAGTCCCCCTGGAAATTCTCGAGCATATACCCCCAAAACCAGAGTCTGCCTACTTTCTGCTTGTGCTTTCACCTAAACCTCTGACTTTACGGGGGGCTCTCCCCCACTACCTCTCTCTGAAAAAAGAGTTAGCTTACAGTCCCAGTTAATAATTCCTGGGTGTGACAGTGTTTACCCTACAAACTCCTTTGGAAATCCTCTAGCCTGCCTGAATAGGTTTTTCCGGCCACATGTGATTGTTCAGAGCCTCCCAACTGTGAGAGGCAGGAGATGTTCTAAACTGTCTAAACACAGATTCTTTTGAGTAGTTACAAGATTGATTAGAAATTGTATTGGTGAATGGTTTTTCACTTGTTGGGCCATTGTTTGCTGCTAAGTTTCCATATCCCTTACCTGCTGTGTCCCTGGCAGTGTATTGATTAATATAACTGGTGTAAGTAGTAGCTTTAATGTTTGTAACCTGGGACCCTTGAGTTAATTCTTTTTCTTGTTATAGCCCACCACACCTTTGCTCTGCAGGAATGCAACTTTATCTAATGCTTTTTTGGAGGGTGGCTCCTGACCAACCACCTTTAGAGAAAAATAAGTTTTCTGAAGAAAAGGTCTTAAAATGTTAACAGGCCTCCGGGCCAGAAGATGATGCAAATCACCTAAGCTTTTGCATATGATAAGTTTGCAGGAAGAAAGCCTGGTTTGCTGCAAGACTCGACCCCTTCCCCCATTATCCTCTATGCATAACTTAAGGTATAAAAACTACTTTGAAAAATAAAGTGCGGGCCTTGTTCACCGAAACTTGGTCTCACCATGTCGTTCTTTCTCTTACCTTCTGGCTGAATTTTTAAGCCTCTTTTCTGCACTGAATTTCCTCACAGAGCTATCCTCATTCTATTAATCTTTATATCCTTAATTAACATTTAATTAAGCAGTGGTTTCCTGATCTTCGCCTACGCCGTCTCTCCTTCGAATACCCTGGATCAGCCGGGGCTGGTCCCCGGCACCCTACCATGGCTCGAGAGCAATGACGCGCTCGCCCTCGCCACTCGCATGGAGACCCGACTTCCCTGGCGCCCCACGAGAGGCTCACTGACCTCGCCGTCGTACCTCGTGAGAAAGCGCACACTGGGGCCGCCGCTCGAGAACAACCCCAAGACTCCACCGTCATCGCGAGATGAGGGCCTTCGTCTCCTGCATGGCCTAGAGACCAATCTCGCGACCTCTCTCCAAAAGCCTCAGGAGGCTTGACTCCCTTTAGTCCACCCAGTGAGCTCCCAGAGATACCCGTCGCGACTCGAGAGCAGAGCGGGGTTCTTTGCTTCCACTCGAGATGGATGCCTGTCTCCCCGGGTGTGTCTGGAATGCAACCCCGAGATCCCTGACGCCCCTGGAGAGGAACACTGGCTTCTGGACACAAGCCTAGATGAGGTCTATTGGCCCTGCAGTCACTCGAGAGCAATCCCCAGCTTTCCTTCGCAACTCGAATGGAAGATTGGACTTCCCTGGGCCTACACAAGAGGCATCCTGAATTCCCCGTCGTAATTCGAGAATCCTGCTACACCTCGAGAAAAACCACGTGGTTCCCCCGTCATCGCAAGATGTAGCCCTGTGCCGCTACAGCGTCTCAGGAGAAGTCCCACGTTAGGAATTGGAGTTCGAAACGGTACTTGTCACCCTTGATGCGACCCACAAAGTGCCCCGACATCCCGGTCTCCCTCGAGAGGAACACCGAAGTTTTCCGGCAACACTTCCTCTGAGCCTCTTCTACCCTCCTGATCTGGACAGGAGGGTCGACTCCCCTGCTTTGTCTGGAAGGGGTTCCCGGCCTTCCGGTCGCACCTCAGGATGAGGCCGGTCTCACGACGACATTCCAGACGTGGCCTCGTGGGTGGTTCCACATTCCGAAGGACCCCGATTTCCCGGTCCCCTCTTGATAAGAACCCGATGCCCGGACACCTCTTCGAACTCCACCCTGTGAATGAAGTCAACACGAAGGGGCAGTGACTCGCCCGTGCATCGTCGGGAAAAGACCCCCAGGTTCCAAATACCGCTCGACAAGTGGCCTGTCTCCCCGGGAACACCTCGAGAGGCAAGCGGAGTTCCATGCCTCAACCCAAGACGAGGCCTGACTCTCCTGTCCCAAGTCTGCAGGGACCTCGCGGTCGGAGTCTGAAGTCAGAGGAACCCTGAGGTTCCTGCCTCAACTGGAGATGAGGCCCTCTTCCAATGCACCAAACCCAGTGGAGTGCCGAGAGGCCCCTCCCACCTCCAGTTTCCCTGACTTCTCAGAGCCACCATGAGAAGCCCCCTGAGGTCACCTGCACAAGTCGAGGGACCCCAGGGTGTCCTGCCTCAACCCGAGAAAGACCTCGAGAGACCTTCTTCAACACGTCTCGAGGCCAGATACCCCTACTGCCGTGAGCCGGCATATTGCATATTGAGTGCATATTGCATATTGCATGGAGACCCGACTTCCTTGCCGCCCCACGAGAGGCTCACTGACCTCGCCGTCGTACCTCGCGAGAAACCGCACACTGGGGCCGCCGCTCGAGAACAACCCCGAGCCTCCCCCGTCATCGCGAATGAGGGCCTTCGTCTCTTGCATGGCCTAGAGACCAGTCTCTCGACCACTCTCCAAACGCCTCAGGAGGCTTGACTCCCTTGAGTCCACCCAGTGAGCTCCAAGAGATACCCGTCGCGACTCGAGAGCAGAGCGGGCTTCTTTGCTTCCACTCGAGATGGATGCCTGTCTCCCCGGGTGCGTCTGGAATGCAACGCCGAGATCCCTTTCGCCCCTGGAGAGGAACATTGGCTTCTGGACACAAGCCTAGATGAGGTCATTGGCCCTGCAGTCACTCGAGAGCAATCCCCAGCTTTCCTTCGCAACTCTAATGGAAGATTGGACTTTTGGGCCAACACAAGATTGCATCCTGAATTTCGTAACTCGAGAATCCCGCTACAACTCGAGAAAAACCACGTGGCTCCCCCGTCATCGCAAGATGAAGCCCTTTCCTGCTGTGTCTCAGGAGAAGTCCCACGTGAGGAATTGGAGGTCGAAACGGTACTTGGCACCCTTGATGTGACCCACAAAGTTCCCCGGCATCCCGGTCTCCATGGAGAGGAACACCGAGGTTTTCCGGCACCACTTCCTCTGAGCCCCTTCTACCCTCCTGATCAGGATAGGAGGGTCGACTCCCCTGCTTTGTCTGGAAGGGGTTCCCGACCTTCTGGTCGCACCTCAGGATGAGGCCGGTCTCACGAAGACATTCCAAACGTGGCCTCGTGGGTGCTTCCACATTCCGAAGGACCCCGATTTCCTGGTCCCCTCTTGATAAGAACCCGATGCCCGGACACCTCTTCGAACTTCACCCTGTGAATGAAGTCAACACGAAGGGGCAGTGACTCGCCCGTGCATCGTCGGGAAAAGACCCCAGGTTCCAAATACAGCTCGACAAGTGGCCTCTCTCCCCGGGAACACCTCGAGAGGCAAGCGGAGTTCCATGCCTCAACCCAAGACGAGGCCTGACTCTCCTGTCCCAAGTCTGCAGGGACCTTGCGATCGGAGTCTGAAGTCAGAGGAACCCTGAGGTTCCTGCCTCAACTGGAGATGAGGCCCTCTTCCAATGCACCAAACCCAGTGGAGTGCCGAGAGGCCCCTCCCACCTCCAGTTTCCCTGACTTCTCAGAGCCACCATGAGAAGCCCCCTGAGGTCACCTGCACAAGTCGAGGGACCCCAGGGGTCCTGCCTCAACCCGAGAAAGACCTCGAGAGACCTTCTTCAACACGTCTCGAGGCCAGATTCCCCTACTGCATGAGCCGGCAGACCAATTGAGTGCATATTGCATACGCATAGGAGTGCAGCACTTTCCACAGCATCATCATTCAGGATCTGGAATAGCTCCACTGTCGCACTGCTGGGAGCCAGTGAGGAACTCCGCCCATGACAAAGGTCATGAGGAAGGAGGCTCGGCATGCAAAGGCGGGATCGAGCTTCAGCCCCTGGAAATTCTCGAGCTTATACCCCCAAAACCAGAGTCTGCCTACTTTCTGCTTGTGCTTTCACCTAAACCTCTGACTTTCCGCTCTCTACCTCTCTGAAAAAGAGCTTACAGTTCCAGTTAATAATTCCTGGGTGTGACAGTGTTTAACCTACAAACTCCTTTGGAAATCCTCTAGCCTGCCTGAATAGGTTTTTGCCGGCCACATGTGATTGTTCAGAGCCTCCCAACTGTGAGGAAGGAGATGTTCTAAACGGTCTAAACACTTCTTTTGAGTAGTTACAAATTGATTAGACATTGTATTGGTCGAATGGGCACTTGTTGGGCCATTGTTTGCTGCTAAGTTTCCATATCCCTTACCTGCTGTGTCCCTGGAGTGTATTGATTAATATAATTGGTGTAAGTAGTAGCTTTAATGTTTGTAACCGGGACCCTTGAGTTAATTCTTTTTCTTGTTATAGCCCACCACACCTGGCTCTGTGGGAATGCAACTTTCCTAATGCTTTTTTGGAGGTGGCTCCTGACCAACCACCCGAGAGAAAACAAGTTTTCTGAAGAAAAGGTCTTAAAAGTTAACAGGCCTCCGGGCCAGAAGATGATGCAAATCACCTAAGCTTTTGCAATGATAAGTTTGCAGGAAGAAAGCCTGGTTTGCTGCAAGACTCGACCTTCCCCCATTATCCTCTATGCATAACTTAAGGTATAAAAACTACTTTGAAAAATAAAGTGCGGGCCTTGTTCACCGAAACTTGGTCTCACCATGTCGTTCTTTCTCTTACCTTCTGGCTGAATTATTCAGCCTCTTTTCGCCGAATTTCCTCACTGAGCTTCCTCATTCTAGACCACCATGAGATCCTTGATTAACATGCACAAGCAGGGTTTCCTGATCTTCGCCTACCCGTCTCCCTCGAGAGACCTTCTTCAACAAGTCTCGAGGCCAGATTCCCCTACCATGACTCGAGAGATATGACGCGCTCCCCCTCGCCACTAGCATGGAGACCCGACTTCCCTGGCGCCCCACGAGAGGCTCACTGACCTCGCCGTCTTACCTCGTGAGAAACCGCACACTGGGGCCGCCGCTCGAGAAAAACCCCGAGACTCCCCCGTCATCGCGAGATGAGGGCATCGTCTCCTGCATGGCCTAGAGACCAATCTCGCCACCTCTCTCCAGACGCCTCAGGAGGCTTGACTCCCTTTAGTCCACTCAGTGAGCTCCAAGAGATACCCGTCGCGACTCGAGAGCAGAGCGGGATTCTTTGCTTCCACTCGAGATGGATGCCTGTCTCCCCGGGTGCGTCTGGAATGCAACCCCGAGATCCCTGTCGCCCCTGGAGAGGAACATTGGCTTCTGGACACAAGCCTAGATGAGGTCTATTGGCCCTGCAGTCACTCGAGAGCAATCCCCAGCTTTCCTTCGCAACTCGAATGGAAGATTGGACTTCCCTGGGCCAACACAAGAGGCATCCTGAATTCCCCGTCGTAACTCGAGAATCCCGCCGCAACTCGAGAAAAACCACGTGGTTCCCCCGTCATCGCAAGATGAAGCCCTTTCCCGCTACAGCGTCTCAGGAGAAGTCCCACGTGAGGAATTGGAGGTCGAAACGGTACTTGGCACCCTTGATGCGACCCACAAAGTTCCCCGGCATCCCGGTCTCCCTGGAGAGGAACACCGAGGTTTTCCGGCACCACTTCCTCTGAGCCCCTTTACCCTCCTGAACTCGACAGGAGGGTCGACTCCCCTGCTTTGTCTGGAAGGGGTTTCCGACCTTCCGGTCGCACCTCAGAATGAGGCCGGTCTCACGACGACATTCCAGACGTGGCCTCGTGGATGGTTTCACATTCCGAAGGACCCCGATTTCCCGGTCCCCTCTTGATAAGAACCCGATGCCCGGACACCTCTTCGAACTCCACCTTGTGAATGAAGTCAACACGAAGGGGCAGTGACTCGCCCGTGCATCGTCCGGAAAAGACCCCCAGGTTCCAAATACCGCTCGACAAGTGGCCTGTCTCCCCGGGAACACCTCGAGAGGCAAGCGGAGTTCCATGCCTCAACCCAAGACGGGGCCTGACTCTCCTGTCCCAAGTCTGCAGGGACCTTGCGGTCGGAGTCTGAAGTCAGAGGAACCCTGAGGTTCCTGCCTCAGCTGGAGATGAGGCCCTCTTCCAATGCACCAAACCCAGTGAAGTCTCGAGAGGCCCCTTCCACCTCCAGTTTCCCTGACTTCTCAGAGCCACCATGAGAAGCCCCCTGAGGTCACCTGCACAAGTCGAGGGACCCCAGGGTGTCCTGCCTCAACCCGAGAAAGACCTCGAGAGACCTTCTTCAACACGTCTCGAGGCCAGATTCCCCTACTGCCGTGAGCCGGCATATTGCATATTGAGTGCATATTGCATATTGCATATTGAGTGCAGCACTTTCCACAGCATCATCATTCAGGATCTGGAATAGCTCCACTGGAATTCTATCACTGCTGGGAGCCAGTGAGGAACTCCGCCCATGACAAAGGTCATGAGGAAGGAGGCTCGGCATACGCAAAGGCGGGATCGAGCTTCAGGAGTCCCCCTGGAAATTCTCGAGCATATACCCCCAAAACCAGAGTCTGCCTACTTTCTGCTTGTGCTTTCACCTAAACCTCTGACTTTACGGGGGCTCTCCCCCACTACCTCTCTCTGAAAAAAGTTAGCTTACAGTCCCAGTTAATAATTCCTGGGTGTGACAGTGTTTAACCTACAAACTCCTTTGGAAATCCTCTAGCCTGCCTGAATAGGTTTTTCCGGCCACATGTGATTGTTCAGAGCCTCCCAACTGTGAGAGGCAGGAGATGTTCTAAACTGTCTAAACACAGATTCTTTTGAGTAGTTACAAGATTGATTAGAAATTGTATTGGTGAATGGTTTTTCACTTGTTGGGCCATTGTTTGCTGCTAAGTTTCCATATCCCTTACCTGCTGTGTCCCTGGCAGTGTATTGATTAATATAACTGGTGTAAGTAGTAGCTTTAATGTTTGTAACCTGGGACCCTTGAGTTAATTCTTTTTCTTGTTATAGCCCACCACACCTTTGCTCTGTAGGAATGCAACTTTATCTAATGCTTTTTTGGAGGGTGGCTCCTGACCAACCACCTTTAGAGAAAAATAAGTTTTCTGAAGAAAAGGTCTTAAAATGTTAACAGGCCTCCGGGCCAGAAGATGATGCAAATCACCTAAGCTTTTGCATATGATAAGTTTGCAGGAAGAAAGCCTGGTTTGCTGCAAGACTCGACCCCTTCCCCCATTATCCTCTATGCATAACTTAAGGTATAAAAACTACTTTGAAAAATAAAGTGCGGGCCTTGTTCACCGAAACTTGGTCTCACCATGTCGTTCTTTCTCTTACCTTCTGGCTGAATTATTCAGCCTCTTTTCGCCACTGAATTTCCTCACTGAGCTATCCTCATTCTATTACTCTTTATATCCTTAATTAACATTTAATTAAGCAGTGGTTTCCTGATCTTCGCCTACGCCGTCTCTCCTTCGAATACCCTGGATCAGCCGGGGCTGGTCCCCGGCACCCTACCATGGCTCGAGAGCAATGACGCGCTCGCCCTCGCCACTCGCATGGAGACCCGACTTCCCTGGCGCCCCACGAGAGGCTCACTGACCTCGCCGTCGTACCTCGTGAGAAAGCGCACACTGGGGCCGCCGCTCGAGAACAATCCCAAGACTCCCCCGTCATCGCGAGATGAGGGCCTTCGTCTCCTGCATGGCCTAGAGACCAATCTCGCGACCTCTCTCCAAACGCCTCAGGAGGCTTGACTCCCTTTAGTCCACCCAGTGAGCTCCAAGAGATACCCGTCGCGACTCGAGAGCAGAGCGGGCTTCTTTGCTTCCACTCGAGATGGATGCCTGTCTCCCCGGGTGTGTCTGGAATGCAACCCCGAGACCCCTGTCGCCCCTGGAGAGGAACACTGGCTTCTGGACACAAGCCTAGATGAGGTCTATTGGCCCTGCAGTCACTCGAGAGAAATCCCCAGCTTTCCTTCGCAACTCGAATGGAAGATTGGACTTCCCTAGGCCTACACAAGAGGCATCCTGAATTCCCCGTCGTAATTCGAGAATCCTGCTACACCTCGAGAAAAACCGCGTGGTTCCCCTGTCATCGCAAGATGTAGCCCTGTGCCGCTACAGCGTCTCAGGAGAAGTCCCACTTTAGGAATTGGAGTTCGAAATGGTACTTGGCACCCTTGATGCGACCCACAAAGTGCCCCGACATCCCGGTCTCCCTCGAGAGGAACACCGAGTTTTCTGGCAACACTTCCTCTGAGCCTCTTCTACCCTCCTGATCTGGACAGGAGGGTCGACTCCCCTGCTTTGTCTGGAAGGGGTTCCCGACCTTCCGGTCGCACCTCAGGATGAGGCCGGTCTCACGACGACATTCCAGACGTGGCCTCGTGGGTGGTTCCACATTCCGAAGGACCCCGATTTCCCGGTCCCCTCTTGATAAGAACCCGATGCCCGGACACCTCTTCGAACTCCACCCTGTGAATGAAGTCAACACGAAGGGGCAGTGACTCACCCGTGCATCGTCGGGAAAAGACCCCCAGGTTCCAAATACAGCTCGACAAGTGGCCTGTCTCCCCGGGAACACCTCGAGAGGCAAGCGGAGTTCCATGCCTCAACCCAAGACGAGGCCTGACTCTCCTGTCCCAAGTCTGCAGGGACCTTGCGGTCGGAGTCTGAAGTCAGAGGAACCCTGAGGTTCCTGCCTCAACTGGAGATGAGGCCCTCTTCCAATGCACCAAACCCAGTGGAGTGCCGAGAGGCCCCTCCCACCTCCAGTTTCCCTGACTTCTCAGAGCCACCATGAGAAGCCCCCTGAGGTCACCTGCACAAGTCGAGGGACCCCAGGGTGTCCTGCCTCAACCCGAGAAAGACCTCGAGAGACCTTCTTCAACACGTCTCGAGGCCAGATTCCCCTACTGACTCGAGAGCAAGACGCGCTCCCCCTCGCCATTCGCATGGAGACCCGACTTCCTTGCCGCCCCACGAGAGGCTCACTGACCTCGCCGTCGTACCTCGCGAGAAACCGCACACTGGGGCCGCCGCTCGAGAACAACCCCGAGCCTCCCCCGTCATCGCGACTTGAGGGCCTTCGTCTCCTGCATGGCCTAGAGACCAATCTCGCGACCTCTCTCCAAACGCCTCAGGAGGCTTGACTCCCTTTAGTCCACCCAGTGAGCTCCAAGAGATACCCGTCGCGACTCGAGAGCAGAGCGGGGTTCTTTGCTTCCACTCGAGATGGATGCCTGTCTCCCCGGGTGCGTCTGGAATGCAACCCCGAGATCCCTGTCGCCCCTGGAGAGGAACATTGGCTTCTGGACACAAGCCTAGATGAGGTCTATTGGCCCTGCAGTCACTCGAGAGCAATCCCCAGCTTTCCTTCGCAACTCGAATGGAAGATTGGACTTCCCTGGGCCAACACAAGAGGCATCCTGAATTCCCCGTCGTAACTCGAGAATCCCGCTGCAACTCGAGAAAAACCACGTGGTTCCCCCGTCATCGCAAGATGAAGCCCTTTCCCGCTACAGCGTCTCAGGAGAAGTCCCACGTTAGGAATTGGAGGTCGAAACGGTACTTGGCACCCTTGATGCGACCCACAAAGTGCCCCGACATCCCGGTCTCCCTCGAGAGGAACACCGAGGTTTTCCGGCACCACTTCCTCTGAGCCCCTTCTACCCTCCTGATCTGGACAGGAGGGTCGACTCCCCTGCTTTGTCTGGAAGGGGTTCCCGACCTTCCGGTCGCACCTCAGGATGAGGCCGGTCTCACGACGACATTCCAGACGTGGCCTCGTGGGTGGTTCCACATTCCGAAGGACCCCGATTTCCCGGTCCCCTCTTGATAAGAACCCGATGCCCGGACACCTCTTCGAACTCCACCCTGTGAATGAAGTCAACACGAAGGGGCAGTGACTCGCCCGTGCATCGTCGGGAAAAGACCCCAGGTTCCAAATACCGCTCGACAAGTGGCCTGTCTCCCCGGGAACACCTCGAGAGGCAAGCGGAGTTCCATGCCTCAACCCAAGACGAGGCCTGACTCTCCTGTCCCAAGTCTGCAGGGACCTTGCGGTCGGAGTCTGAAGTCAGAGGAACCCTGAGGTTCCTGCCTCAACTGGAGATGAGGCCCTCTTCCAATGCACCAAACCCAGTGGAGTGCCGAGAGGCCCCTCCCACCTCCAGTTTCCCTGACTTCTCAGAGCCACCATGAGAAGCCCCCTGAGGTCACCTGCACAAGTCGAGGGACCCCAGGGTGTCCTGCCTCAACCCGAGAAAGACCTCGAGAGACCTTCTTCAACACGTCTCGAGGCCAGATTCCCCTACTGCCGTGAGCCGGCATATTGCATATTGAGTGCATATTGCATATTGCATATTGAGTGCAGCACTTTCCACAGCATCATCATTCAGGATCTGGAATAGCTCCACTGGAATTCTATCACTGCTGGGAGCCAGTGAGGAACTCCGCCCATGACAAAGGTCATGAGGAAGGAGGCTCGGCATACGCAAAGGCGGGATCGAGCTTCAGGAGTCCCCCTGGAAATTCTCGAGCATATACCCCCAAAACCAGAGTCTGCCTACTTTCTGCTTGTGCTTTCACCTAAACCTCTGACTTTACGGGGGCTCTCCCCCACTACCTCTCTCTGAAAAAGAGTTAGCTTACAGTTCCAGTTAATAATTCCTGGGTGTGACAGTGTTTAACCTACAAACTCCTTTGGAAATCCTCTAGCCTGCCTGAATAGGTTTTTCCGGCCACATGTGATTGTTCAGAGCCTCCCAACTGTGAGAGGCAGGAGATGTTCTAAACTGTCTAAACACAGATTCTTTTGAGTAGTTACAAGATTGATTAGAAATTGTATTGGTGAATGGTTTTTCACTTGTTGGGCCATTGTTTGCTGCTAAGTTTCCATATCCCTTACCTGCTGTGTCCCTGGCAGTGTATTGATTAATATAACTGGTGTAAGTAGTAGCTTTAATGTTTGTAACCTGGGACCCTTGAGTTAATTCTTTTTCTTGTTATAGCCCACCACACCTTTGCTCTGTAGGAATGCAACTTTATCTAATGCTTTTTTGGAGGGTGGCTCCTGACCAACCACCTTTAGAGAAAAATAAGTTTTCTGAAGAAAAGGTCTTAAAATGTTAACAGGCCTCCGGGCCAGAAGATGATGCAAATCACCTAAGCTTTTGCATATGATAAGTTTGCAGGAAGAAAGCCTGGTTTGCTGCAAGACTCGACCCCTTCCCCCATTATCCTCTATGCATAACTTAAGGTATAAAAACTACTTTGAAAAATAAAGTGCGGGCCTTGTTCACCGAAACTTGGTCTCACCATGTCGTTCTTTCTCTTACCTTCTGGCTGAATTATTCAGCCTCTTTTCGCCACTGAATTTCCTCACTGAGCTATCCTCATTCTATTACTCTTTATATCCTTAATTAACATTTAATTAAGCAGTGGTTTCCTGATCTTCGCCTACGCCGTCTCTCCTTCGAATACCCTGGATCAGCCGGGGCTGGTCCCCGGCACCCTACCATGGCTCGAGAGCAATGACGCGCTCGCCCTCGCCACTCGCATGGAGACCCGACTTCCCTGGCGCCCCACGAGAGGCTCACTGACCTCGCCGTCGTACCTCGTGAGAAAGCGCACACTGGGGCCGCCGCTCGAGAACAACCCCAAGACTCCCCCGTCATCGCGAGATGAGGGCCTTCGTCTCCTGCATGGCCTAGAGACCAATCTCGCGACCTCTCTCCAAACGCCTCAGGAGGCTTGACTCCCTTTAGTCCACCCAGTGAGCTCCAAGAGATACCCGTCGCGACTCGAGAGCAGAGCGGGGTTCTTTGCTTCCACTCGAGATGGATGCCTGTCTCCCCGGGTGTGTCTGGAATGCAACCCCGAGATCCCTGTCGCCCCTGGAGAGGAACACTGGCTTCTGGACACAAGCCTAGATGAGGTCTATTGGCCCTGCAGTCACTCGAGAGCAATCCCCAGCTTTCCTTCGCAACTCGAATGGAAGATTGGACTTCCCTGGGCCTACACAAGAGGCATCCTGAATTCCCCGTCGTAATTCGAGAATCCTGCTACACCTCGAGAAAAACCACGTGGTTCCCCCGTCATCGCAAGATGTAGCCCTGTGCCGCTACAGCGTCTCAGGAGAAGTCCCACGTTAGGAATTGGAGTTCGAAACGGTACTTGTCACCCTTGATGCGACCCACAAAGTGCCCCGACATCCCGGTCTCCCTCGAGAGGAACACCGAAGTTTTCCGGCAACACTTCCTCTGAGCCTCTTCTACCCTCCTGATCTGGACAGGAGGGTCGACTCCCCTGCTTTGTCTGGAAGGGGTTCCCGGCCTTCCGGTCGCACCTCAGGATGAGGCCGGTCTCACGACGACATTCCAGACGTGGCCTCGTGGGTGGTTCCACATTCCGAAGGACCCCGATTTCCCGGTCCCCTCTTGATAAGAACCCGATGCCCGGACACCTCTTCGAACTCCACCCTGTGAATGAAGTCAACACGAAGGGGCAGTGACTCGCCCGTGCATCGTCGGGAAAAGACCCCCAGGTTCCAAATACCGCTCGACAAGTGGCCTGTCTCCCCGGGAACACCTCGAGAGGCAAGCGGAGTTCCATGCCTCAACCCAAGACGAGGCCTGACTCTCCTGTCCCAAGTCTGCAGGGACCTTGCGGTCGGAGTCTGAAGTCAGAGGAACCCTGAGGTTCCTGCCTCAACTGGAGATGAGGCCCTCTTCCAATGCACCAAACCCAGTGGAGTGCCGAGAGGCCCCTCCCACCTCCAGTTTCCCTGACTTCTCAGAGCCACCATGAGAAGCCCCCTGAGGTCACCTGCACAAGTCGAGGGACCCCAGGGTGTCCTGCCTCAACCCGAGAAAGACCTCGAGAGACCTTCTTCAACACGTCTCGAGGCCAGATTCCCCTACTATGACTTGAGAGCAAAGACGCGCTCCCCCTCGCCATTCGCATGGAGACCCGACTTCCTTGCCGCCCCACGAGAGGCTCACTGACCTCGCCGTCGTACCTCGCGAGAAACCGCACACTGGGGCCGCCGCTCGAGAACAACCCCGAGCCTCCCCCGTCATCGCGACTTGAGGGCCTTCGTCTCCTGCATGGCCTAGAGACCAGTCTCTCGACCTCTCTCCAAACGCCTCAGGAGGCTTGACTCCCTTTAGTCCACCCAGTGAGCTCCAAGAGATACCCGTCGCGACTCAAGAGCAGAGCGGGGTTCTTTGCTTCCACTCGAGATGGATGCCTGTCTCCCCGGGTGCGTCTGGAATGCAACCCCGAGATCCCTGTCGCCCCTGGAGAGGAACATTGGCTTCTGGACACAAGCCTAGATGAGGTCTATTGGCCCTGCAGTCACTCGAGAGCAATCCCCAGCTTTCCTTCGCAACTCGAATGGAAGATTGGACTTCCCTGGGCCAACACAAGAGGCATCCTGAATTCCCCGTCGTAACTCGAGAATCCCGCTGCAACTCGAGAAAATCCACGTGGTTCCCCCGTCATCGCAAGATGAAGCCCTTTCCCGCTACAGTGTCTCAGGAGAAGTCCCACGTTAGGTATTGGAGGTCGAAACGGTACTTGGCACCCTTGATGCGACCCACAAAGTGCCCCGACATCCCGGTCTCCCTCGAGAGGAACACCGAGGTTTTCCGGCACCACTTCCTCTGAGCCCCTTCTACCCTCCTGATCTGGACAGGAGGGTCGACTCCCCTGCTTTGTCTGGAAGGGGTTCCCGACCTTCCGGTCGCACCTCAGGATGAGGCCGGTCTCACGACGACATTCCAGACGTGGCCTCGTGGGTGGTTCCACATTCCGAAGGACCCCGATTTCCCGGTCCCCTCTTGATAAGAACCCGATGCCCGGACACCTCTTCGAACTCCACCCTGTGAATGAAGTCAACACGAAGGGGCAGTGACTCGCCCGTGCATCGTCGGGAAAAGACCCCCAGGTTCCAAATACCGCTCGACAAGTGGCCTGTCTCCCCGGGAACACCTCGAGAGGCAAGCGGAGTTCCATGCCTCAACCCAAGACGAGGCCTGACTCTCCTGTCCCAAGTCTGCAGGGACCTTGCGGTCGGAGTCTGAAGTCAGAGGAACCCTGAGGTTCCTGCCTCAACTGGAGATGAGGCCCTCTTCCAATGCACCAAACCCAGTGGAGTGCCGAGAGGCCCCTCCCACCTCCAGTTTCCCTGACTTCTCAGAGCCACCATGAGAAGCCCCCTGAGGTCACCTGCACAAGTCGAGGGACCCCAGGGTGTCCTGCCTCAACCCGAGAAAGACCTCGAGAGACCTTCTTCAACACGTCTCGAGGCCAGATTCCCCTACTGCCGTGAGCCGGCATATTGCATATTGAGTGCATATTGCATATTGCATATTGAGTGCAGCACTTTCCACAGCATCATCATTCAGGATCTGGAATAGCTCCACTGGAATTCTATCACTGCTGGGAGCCAGTGAGGAACTCCGCCCATGACAAAGGTCATGAGGAAGGAGGCTCGGCATACGCAAAGGCGGGATCGAGCTTCAGGAGTCCCCCTGGAAATTCTCGAGCATATACCCCCAAAACCAGAGTCTGCCTACTTTCTGCTTGTGCTTTCACCTAAACCTCTGACTTTACGGGGGCTCTCCCCCACTACCTCTCTCTGAAAAAAGAGTTAGCTTACAGTTCCAGTTAATAATTCCTGGGTGTGACAGTGTTTAACCTACAAACTCCTTTGGAAATCCTCTAGCCTGCCTGAATAGGTTTTTCCGGCCACATGTGATTGTTCAGAGCCTCCCAACTGTGAGAGGCAGGAGATGTTCTAAACTGTCTAAACACAGATTCTTTTGAGTAGTTACAAGATTGATTAGAAATTGTATTGGTGAATGGTTTTTCACTTGTTGGGCCATTGTTTGCTGCTAAGTTTCCATATCCCTTACCTGCTGTGTCCCTGGCAGTGTATTGATTAATATAATTGGTGTAAGTAGTAGCTTTAATGTTTGTAACCTGGGACCCTTGAGTTAATTCTTTTTCTTGTTATAGCCCACCACACCTTTGCTCTGTAGGAATGCAACTTTATCTAATGCTTTTTTGGAGGGTGGCTCCTGACCAACCACCTTTAGAGAAAAATAAGTTTTCTGAAGAAAAGGTCTTAAAATGTTAACAGGCCTCCGGGCCAGAAGATGATGCAAATCACCTAAGCTTTTGCATATGATAAGTTTGCAGGAAGAAAGCCTGGTTTGCTGCAAGACTCGACCCCTTCCCCCATTATCCTCTATGCATAACTTAAGGTATAAAAACTACTTTGAAAAATAAAGTGCGGGCCTTGTTCACCGAAACTTGGTCTCACCATGTCGTTCTTTCTCTTACCTTCTGGCTGAATTATTCAGCCTCTTTTCGCCACTGAATTTCCTCACTGAGCTATCCTCATTCTATTACTCTTTATATCCTTAATTAACATTTAATTAAGCAGTGGTTTCCTGATCTTCGCCTACGCCGTCTCTCCTTCGAATACCCTGGATCAGCCGGGGCTGGTCCCCGGCACCCTACCATGGCTCGAGAGCAATGACGCGCTCGCCCTCGCCACTCGCATGGAGACCCGACTTCCCTGGCGCCCCACGAGAGGCTCACTGACCTCGCCGTCGTACCTCGTGAGAAAGCGCACACTGGGGCCGCCGCTCGAGAACAACCCCAAGACTCCCCCGTCATCGCGAGATGAGGGCCTTCGTCTCCTGCATGGCCTAGAGACCAATCTCGCGACCTCTCTCCAAACGCCTCAGGAGGCTTGACTCCCTTTAGTCCACCCAGTGAGCTCCAAGAGATACCCGTCGCGACTCGAGAGCAGAGCGGGGTTCTTTGCTTCCACTCGAGATGGATGCCTGTCTCCCCGGGTGTGTCTGGAATGCAACCCCGAGATCCCTGTCGCCCCTGGAGAGGAACACTGGCTTCTGGACACAAGCCTAGATGAGGTCTATTGGCCCTGCAGTCACTCGAGAGCAATCCCCAGCTTTCCTTCGCAACTCGAATGGAAGATTGGACTTCCCTGGGCCAACACAAGAGGCATCCTGAATTCCCCGTCGTAATTCGAGAATCCTGCTACACCTCGAGAAAAACCACGTGGTTCCCCCGTCATCGCAAGATGTAGCCCTGTGCCGCTACAGCGTCTCAGGAGAAGTCCCACGTTAGGAATTGGAGTTCGAAACGGTACTTGGCACCCTTGATGCGACCCACAAAGTGCCCCGACATCCCGGTCTCCCTCGAGAGGAACACCGAAGTTTTCCGGCAACACTTCCTCTGAGCCCTTCTACCCTCCTGATCTGGACAGGAGGGTCGACTCCCCTGCTTTGTCTGGAAGGGGTTCCCGACCTTCCGGTCGCACCTCAGGATGAGGCCGGTCTCACGACGACATTCCAGACGTGGCCTCGTGGGTGGTTCCACATTCCGAAGGACCCCGATTTCCCGGTCCCCTCTTGATAAGAACCCGATGCCCGGACACCTCTTCGAACTCCACCCTGTGAATGAAGTCAACACGAAGGGGCAGTGACTCGCCCGTGCATCGTCGGGAAAAGACCCCCAGGTTCCAAATACCGCTCGACAAGTGGCCTGTCTCCCCGGGAACACCTCGAGAGGCAAGCGGAGTTCCATGCCTCAACCCAAGACGAGGCCTGACTCTCCTGTCCCAAGTCTGCAGGGACCTTGCGGTCGGAGTCTGAAGTCAGAGGAACCCTGAGGTTCCTGCCTCAACTGGAGATGAGGCCCTCTTCCAATGCACCAAACCCAGTGGAGTGCCGAGAGGCCCCTCCCACCTCCAGTTTCCCTGACTTCTCAGAGCCACCATGAGAAGCCCCCTGAGGTCACCTGCACAAGTCGAGGGACCCCAGGGTGTCCTGCCTCAACCCGAGAAAGACCTCGAGAGACCTTCTTCAACACGTCTCGAGGCCAGATTCCCCTACTGCCGTGAGCCGGCATATTGCATATTGAGTGCATATTGCATATTGCATATTGAGTGCAGCACTTTCCACAGCATCATCATTCAGGATCTGGAATAGCTCCACTGGAATTCTATCACTGCTGGGAGCCAGTGAGGAACTCCGCCCATGACAAAGGTCATGAGGAAGGAGGCTCGGCATACGCAAAGGCGGGATCGAGCTTCAGGAGTCCCCCTGGAAATTCTCGAGCATATACCCCCAAAACCAGAGTCTGCCTACTTTCTGCTTGTGCTTTCACCTAAACCTCTGACTTTACGGGGGCTCTCCCCCACTACCTCTCTCTGAAAAAAGAGTTAGCTTACAGTTCCAGTTAATAATTCCTGGGTGTGACAGTGTTTAACCTACAAACTCCTTTGGAAATCCTCTAGCCTGCCTGAATAGGTTTTTCCGGCCACATGTGATTGTTCAGAGCCTCCCAACTGTGAGAGGCAGGAGATGTTCTAAACTGTCTAAACACAGATTCTTTTGAGTAGTTACAAGATTGATTAGAAATTGTATTGGTGAATGGTTTTTCACTTGTTGGGCCATTGTTTGCTGCTAAGTTTCCATATCCCTTACCTGCTGTGTCCCTGGCAGTGTATTGATTAATATAATTGGTGTAAGTAGTAGCTTTAATGTTTGTAACCTGGGACCCTTGAGTTAATTCTTTTTCTTGTTATAGCCCACCACACCTTTGCTCTGTAGGAATGCAACTTTATCTAATGCTTTTTTGGAGGGTGGCTCCTGACCAACCACCTTTAGAGAAAAATAAGTTTTCTGAAGAAAAGGTCTTAAAATGTTAACAGGCCTCCGGGCCAGAAGATGATGCAAATCACCTAAGCTTTTGCATATGATAAGTTTGCAGGAAGAAAGCCTGGTTTGCTGCAAGACTCGACCCCTTCCCCCATTATCCTCTATGCATAACTTAAGGTATAAAAACTACTTTGAAAAATAAAGTGCGGGCCTTGTTCACCGAAACTTGGTCTCACCATGTCGTTCTTTCTCTTACCTTCTGGCTGAATTATTCAGCCTCTTTTCGCCACTGAATTTCCTCACTGAGCTATCCTCATTCTATTACTCTTTATATCCTTAATTAACATTTAATTAAGCAGTGGTTTCCTGATCTTCGCCTACGCCGTCTCTCCTTCGAATACCCTGGATCAGCCGGGGCTGGTCCCCGGCACCCTACCATGGCTCGAGAGCAATGACGCGCTCGCCCTCGCCACTCGCATGGAGACCCGACTTCCCTGGCGCCCCACGAGAGGCTCACTGACCTCGCCGTCGTACCTCGTGAGAAAGCGCACACTGGGGCCGCCGCTCGAGAACAACCCCAAGACTCCCCCGTCATCGCGAGATGAGGGCCTTCGTCTCCTGCATGGCCTAGAGACCAATCTCGCGACCTCTCTCCAAACGCCTCAGGAGGCTTGACTCCCTTTAGTCCACCCAGTGAGCTCCAAGAGATACCCGTCGCGACTCGAGAGCAGAGCGGGGTTCTTTGCTTCCACTCGAGATGGATGCCTGTCTCCCCGGGTGTGTCTGGAATGCAACCCCGAGATCCCTGTCGCCCCTGGAGAGGAACACTGTCTTCTGGACACAAGCCTAGATGAGGTCTATTGGCCCTGCAGTCACTCGAGAGCAATCCCCAGCTTTCCTTCGCAACTCGAATGGAAGATTGGAATTCCCTGGGCCTACACAAGAGGCATCCTGAATTCCCCGTCGTAATTCGAGAATCCTGCTACACCTCGAGAAAAACCACGTGGTTCCCCCGTCATCGCAAGATGAAGCCCTGTGCCGCTACAGCGTCTCAGGAGAAGTCCCACTTTAGGAATTGGAGTTCGAAACGGTACTTGGCACCCTTGATGCGACCCACAAAGTGCACCGACATCCCGGTCTCCCTCGAGAGGAACACCGAAGTTTTCTGGCAACACTTCCTCTGAGCCTCTTCTACCCTCCTGATCTGGACAGGAGGGTCGACTCCCCTGCTTTGTCTGGAAGGGGTTCCCGACCTTCCGGTCGCACCTCAGGATGAGGCCGGTCTCACGACGACATTCCAGACGTGGCCTCGTGGGTGGTTCCACATTCCGAAGGACCCCGATTTCCCGGTCCCCTCTTGATAAGAACCCGATGCCCGGACACCTCTTCGAACTCCACCCTGTGAATGAAGTCAACACGAAGGGGCAGTGACTCGCCCGTGCATCGTCGGGAAAAGACCCCCAGGTTCCAAATACCGCTCGACAAGTGGCCTGTCTCCCCGGGAACACCTCGAGAGGCAAGCGGAGTTCCATGCCTCAACCCAAGACGAGGCCTGACTCTCCTGTCCCAAGTCTGCAGGGACCTTGCGGTCGGAGTCTGAAGTCAGAGGAACCCTGAGGTTCCTGCCTCAACTGGAGATGAGGCCCTCTTCCAATGCACCAAACCCAGTGGAGTGCCGAGAGGCCCCTCCCACCTCCAGTTTCCCTGACTTCTCAGAGCCACCATGAGAAGCCCCCTGAGGTCACCTGCACAAGTCGAGGGACCCCAGGGTGTCCTGCCTCAACCCGAGAAAGACCTCGAGAGACCTTCTTCAACACGTCTCGAGGCCAGATTCCCCTACTGCCGTGAGCCGGCTATTGCCATATGGAGACCCGACTTCACGAGTGCTCACTGACCACGCATCATACCTTCAGAATCTGCACACTAGCTCCACTGGAATTCTATCCCCCGTCTGGGAGAGTGAGGGCCTTCGTCCCTGCATGGCCAGAGACCAAGCGACCTCTCTCCAAACGCCTCAGGAGGCTTGACTCCCTTTAGTCCACCCAGTGAGCTCCAAGAGATACCCGTCGCGACTCGAGAGCAGAGCGGGGTTCTTTGCTTCCACTCGAGATGAATGCCTGTCTCCCCGGGTGCGTCTGGAATGCAACCCCGAGATCCCTGTCGCCCCTGGAGAGGAACATTGGCTTCTGGACACAAGCCTAGATGAGGTCTATTGGCCCTGCAGTCACTCGAGAGCAATCCCCAGCTTTCCTTCGCAACTCGAATGGAAGATTGGACTTCCCTGGGCCAACACAAGAGGCATCCTGAATTCCCCGTCGTAATTCGAGAATCCCGCTACTCGAGAAAAACCACGTGGTTCCCCCGTCATCGCAAGATGAAGCCCTTTGCCGCTACAGCGTCTCAGGAGAAGTCCCATTAGGTGGAGGTCGAAACGGTACTTGGCACCCTTGATGCGACCCACAAAGTGCCCCGACATCCCGGTCTCCCTCGAGAGGAACACCGAAGTTTTCCGGCAACACTTCCTCTGAGCCCTTCTACCCTCCTGATCTGGACAGGAGGGTCGACTCCCCTGCTTCGTCTGGAAGGGGTTCCCACCTTCCGGTCGCACCTCAGGATGAGGCCGGTCTCACGAAGACATTCCAGACGTGGCCTCGTGGGTGGTTCCACATTCCTTAGGACCCCGATTTCCCGGTCCCCTCTTGATAAGAACCCGATGCCCGGACACCTCTTCGAACTCCACCCTGTGAATGAAGTCAACACGAAGGGGCAGTGACTCGCCCGTGCATCGTCGGAAAAGACCCCAGGTTCCAAATACCGCTCGACAAGTGGCCTGTCTCCCCGGGAACACCTCGAGAGGCAAGCGGAGTTCCATGCCTCAACCCAAGACGAGGCCTGACTCTCCTGTCCCAAGTCTGCAGGGACCTTGTCGGAGTCTGAAGTCAGAGGAACCCTGAGGTTCCTGCCTCAACTGGAGATGAGGCCCTCTTCCAATGCACCAAACCCAGTGGAGTGCCGAGAGCCCCTCCCACCTCCATTTCCCTGACTTCTCAGAGCCACCATTTAAGCCCCCTGAGGTCACCTGCACAAGTCGAGGGACCCCAGGGTCTCCTGCCTCAACCCGAGAAAGACCTCGAGAGACCTTCTTCAACACGTCTCGAGGCCACCCCTACCATGGCTCGAGAGCAATGACGCGCTCGCCCTCGCCACTCGCATGGAGACCCGACTTCCCTGGCGCCCCACGAGAGGCTCACTGACCTCGCCGTCGTACCTCGTGAGAAAGCGCACACTGGGGCCGCCGCTCGAGAACAACCCCAAGACTCCCCCGTCATCGCGAGATGAGGGCCTTCGTCTCCTGCATGGCCTAGAGACCAATCTCGCGACCTCTCTCCAAACGCCTCAGGAGGCTTGACTCCCTTTAGTCCACCCAGTGAGCTCCAAGAGATACCCGTCGCGACTCGAGAGCAGAGCGGGGTTCTTTGCTTCCACTCGAGATGGATGCCTGTCTCCCCGGGTGTGTCTGGAATGCAACCCCGAGATCCCTGTCGCCCCTGGAGAGGAACACTGGCTTCTGGACACAAGCCTAGATGAGGTCTATTGGCCCTGCAGTCACTCGAGAGCAATCCCCAGCTTTCCTTCGCAACTCGAATGGAAGATTGGACTTCCCTGGGCCAACACAAGAGGCATCCTGAATTCCCCGTCGTAACTCGAGAATCCTGCTACACCTCGAGAAAAACCACGTGGTTCCCCCGTCATCGCAAGATGAAGCCCTGTGCCGCTACAGCGTCTCAGGAGAAGTCCCACGTTAGGAATTGGAGTTCGAAACGGTACTTGGCACCCTTGATGCGACCCACAAAGTGCCCCGACATCCCGGTCTCCCTCGAGAGGAACACCGAGGTTTTCCGGCAACACTTCCTCTGAGCCTCTTCTACCCTCCTGATCTGGACAGGAGGGTCGACTCCCCTGCTTTGTCTGGAAGGGGTTCCCGACCTTCCGGTCGCACCTCAGGATGAGGCCGGTCTCACGACGACATTCCAGACGTGGCCTCGTGGGTGGTTCCACATTCCGAAGGACCCCGATTTCCCGGTCCCCTCTTGATAAGAACCCGATGCCCGGACACCTCTTCGAACTCCACCCTGTGAATGAAGTCAACACGAAGGGGCAGTGACTCGCCCGTGCATCGTCGGGAAAAGACCCCCAGGTTCCAAATACCGCTCGACAAGTGGCCTGTCTCCCCGGGAACACCTCGAGAGGCAAGCGGAGTTCCATGCCTCAACCCAAGACGAGGCCTGACTCTCCTGTCCCAAGTCTGCAGGGACCTTGCGGTCGGAGTCTGAAGTCAGAGGAACCCTGAGGTTCCTGCCTCAACTGGAGATGAGGCCCTCTTCCAATGCACCAAACCCAGTGGAGTGCCGAGAGGCCCCTCCCACCTCCAGTTTCCCTGACTTCTCAGAGCCACCATGAGAAGCCCCCTGAGGTCACCTGCACAAGTCGAGGGACCCCAGGGTGTCCTGCCTCAACCCGAGAAAGACCTCGAGAGACCTTCTTCAACACGTCTCGAGGCCAGATTCCCCTACTGCCGTGAGCCGGCATATTGCATATTGAGTGCATATTGCATATTGCATATTGAGTGCAGCACTTTCCACAGCATCATCATTCAGGATCTGGAATAGCTCCACTGGAATTCTATCACTGCTGGGAGCCAGTGAGGAACTCCGCCCATGACAAAGGTCATGAGGAAGGAGGCTCGGCATACGCAAAGGCGGGATCGAGCTTCAGGAGTCCCCCTGGAAATTCTCGAGCATATACCCCCAAAACCAGAGTCTGCCTACTTTCTGCTTGTGCTTGCACCTAAACCTCTGACTTTACGGGGGCTCTCCCCCACTACCTCTCTCTGAAAAAAGAGTTAGCTTACAGTTCCAGTTAATAATTCCTGGGTGTGACAGTGTTTAACCTACAAACTCCTTTGGAAATCCTCTAGCCTGCCTGAATAGGTTTTTCCGGCCACATGTGATTGTTCAGAGCCTCCCAACTGTGAGAGGCAGGAGATGTTCTAAACTGTCTAAACACAAATTCTTTTGAGTAGTTACAAGATTGATTAGAAATTGTATTGGTGAATGGTTTTTCACTTGTTGGGCCATTGTTTGCTGCTAAGTTTCCATATCCCTTACCTGCTGTGTCCCTGGCAGTGTATTGATTAATATAATTGGTGTAAGTAGTAGCTTTAATGTTTGTAACCTGGGACCCTTGAGTTAATTCTTTTTCTTGTTATAGCCCACCACACCTTTGCTCTGTAGGAATGCAACTTTATCTAATGCTTTTTTGGAGGGTGGCTCCTGACCAACCACCTTTAGAGAAAAATAAGTTTTCTGAAGAAAAGGTCTTAAAATGTTAACAGGCCTCCGGGCCAGAAGATGATGCAAATCACCTAAGCTTTTGCATATGATAAGTTTGCAGGAAGAAAGCCTGGTTTGCTGCAAGACTCTACCCCTTCCCCCATTATCCTCTATGCATAACTTAAGGTATAAAAACTACTTTGAAAAATAAAGTGCGGGCCTTGTTCACCGAAACTTGGTCTCACCATGTCGTTCTTTCTCTTACCTTCTGGCTGAATTATTCAGCCTCTTTTCGCCACTGAATTTCCTCACTGAGCTATCCTCATTCTATTACTCTTTATATCCTTAATTAACATTTAATTAAGCAGTGGTTTCCTGATCTTCGCCTACGCCGTCTCTCCTTCGAATACCCTGGATCAGCCGGGGCTGGTCCCCGGCACTACCATGGCTCGAGAGCAATGACGCGCTCGCCCTCGCCACTCGCATGGAGACCCGACTTCCCTGGCGCCCCACGAGAGGCTCACTGACCTCGCCGTCGTACCTCGTGAGAAAGCGCACACTGGGGCCGCCGCTCGAGAACAACCCCAAGACTCCCCCGTCATCGCGAGATGAGGGCCTTCGTCTCCTGCATGGCCTAGAGACCAATCTCGCGACCTCTCTCCAAAAGCCTCAGGAGGCTTGACTCCCTTTAGTCCACCCAGTGAGCTCCAAGAGATACCCGTCGCGACTCGAGAGCAGAGCGGGGTTCTTTGCTTCCACTCGAGATGGATGCCTGTCTCCCCGGGTGTGTCTGGAATGCAACCCCGAGATCCCTGTCGCCCCTGGAGAGGAACACTGGCTTCTGGACACAAGCCTAGATGAGGTCTATTGGCCCTGCAGTCACTCGAGAGCAATCCCCAGCTTTCCTTCGCAACTCGAATGGAAGATTGGACTTCCCTGGGCCTACACAAGAGGCATCCTGAATTCCCCGTCGTAATTCGAGAATCCTGCTACACCTCGAGAAAAACCACGTGGTTCCCCCGTCATCGCAAGATGTAGCCCTGTGCCGCTACAGCGTCTCAGGAGAAGTCCCACTTTAGGAATTGGAGTTCGAAACGGTACTTGTCACCCTTGATGCGACCCACAAAGTGCCCCGACATCCCGGTCTCCCTCGAGAGGAACACCGAAGTTTTCCGGCAACACTTCCTCTGAGCCTCTTCTACCCTCCTGATCTGGACAGGAGGGTCGACTCCCCTGCTTTGTCTGGAAGGGGTTCCCGGCCTTCCGGTCGCACCTCAGGATGAGGCCGGTCTCACGACGACATTCCAGACGTGGCCTCGTGGGTGGTTCCACATTCCGAAGGACCCCGATTTCCCGGTCCCCTCTTGATAAGAACCCGATGCCCGGACACCTCTTCGAACTCCACCCTGTGAATGAAGTCAACACGAAGGGGCAGTGACTCGCCCGTGCATCGTCGGGAAAAGACCCCCAGGTTCCAAATACCGCTCGACAAGTGGCCTGTCTCCCCGGGAACACCTCGAGAGGCAAGCGGAGTTCCATGCCTCAACCCAAGACGAGGCCTGACTCTCCTGTCCCAAGTCTGCAGGGACCTTGCGGTCGGAGTCTGAAGTCAGAGGAACCCTGAGGTTCCTGCCTCAACTGGAGATGAGGCCCTCTTCCAATGCACCAAACCCAGTGGAGTGCCGAGAGGCCCCTCCCACCTCCAGTTTCCCTGACTTCTCAGAGCCACCATGAGAAGCCCCCTGAGGTCACCTGCACAAGTCGAGGGACCCCAGGGTGTCCTGCCTCAACCCGAGAAAGACCTCGAGAGACCTTCTTCAACACGTCTCGAGGCCAGATTCCCCTACTGCCGTGAGCCGGCATATTGCATATTGAGTGCATATTGCATATTGCATATTGAGTGCAGCACTTTCCACAGCATCATCATTCAGGATCTGGAATAGCTCCACTGGAATTCTATCACTGCTGGGAGCCAGTGAGGAACTCCGCCCATGACAAAGGTCATGAGGAAGGAGGCTCGGCATACGCAAAGGCGGGATCGAGCTTCAGGAGTCCCCCTGGAAATTCTCGAGCATATACCCCCAAAACCAGAGTCTGCCTACTTTCTGCTTGTGCTTGCACCTAAACCTCTGACTTTACGGGGGCTCTCCCCCACTACCTCTCTCTGAAAAAGAGTTAGCTTACAGTTCCAGTTAATAATTCCTGGGTGTGACAGTGTTTAACCTACAAACTCCTTTGGAAATCCTCTAGCCTGCCTGAATAGGTTTTTCCGGCCACATGTGATTGTTCAGAGCCTCCCAACTGTGAGAGGCAGGAGATGTTCTAAACTGTCTAAACACAAATTCTTTTGAGTAGTTACAAGATTGATTAGAAATTGTATTGGTGAATGGTTTTTCACTTGTTGGGCCATTGTTTGCTGCTAAGTTTCCATATCCCTTACCTGCTGTGTCCCTGGCAGTGTATTGATTAATATAATTGGTGTAAGTAGTAGCTTTAATGTTTGTAACCTGGGACCCTTGAGTTAATTCTTTTTCTTGTTATAGCCCACCACACCTTTGCTCTGTAGGAATGCAACTTTATCTAATGCTTTTTGGAGGGTGGCTCCTGACCAACCACCTTTAGAGAAAAATAAGTTTTCTGAAGAAAAGGTCTTAAAATGTTAACAGGCCTCCGGGCCAGAAGATGATGCAAATCACCTAAGCTTTTGCATATGATAAGTTTGCAGGAAGAAAGCCTGGTTTGCTGCAAGACTCTACCCCTTCCCCCATTATCCTCTATGCATAACTTAAGGTATAAAAACTACTTTGAAAAATAAAGTGCGGGCCTTGTTCACCGAAACTTGGTCTCACCATGTCGTTCTTTCTCTTACCTTCTGGCTGAATTATTCAGCCTCTTTTCGCCACTGAATTTCCTCACTGAGCTATCCTCATTCTATTACTCTTTATATCCTTAATTAACATTTAATTAAGCAGTGGTTTCCTGATCTTCGCCTACGCCGTCTCTCCTTCGAATACCCTGGATCAGCCGGGGCTGGTCCCCGGCACTACCATGGCTCGAGAGCAATGACGCGCTCGCCCTCGCCACTCGCATGGAGACCCGACTTCCCTGGCGCCCCACGAGAGGCTCACTGACCTCGCCGTCGTACCTCGTGAGAAAGCGCACACTGGGGCCGCCGCTCGAGAACAACCCCAAGACTCCCCCGTCATCGCGAGATGAGGGCCTTCGTCTCCTGCATGGCCTAGAGACCAATCTCGCGACCTCTCTCCAAACGCCTCAGGAGGCTTGACTCCCTTTAGTCCACCCAGTGAGCTCCAAGAGATACCCGTCGCGACTCGAGAGCAGAGCGGGGTTCTTTGCTTCCACTCGAGATGGATGCCTGTCTCCCCGGGTGTCTGGAATGCAACCCCGAGATCCCTGTCGCCCCTGGAGAGGAACACTGGCTTCTGGACACAAGCCTAGATGAGGTCTATTGGCCCTGCAGTCACTCGAGAGCAATCCCCAGCTTTCCTTCGCAACTCGAATGGAAGATTGGACTTCCCTGGGCCAACACAAGAGGCATCCTGAATTCCCCGTCGTAATTCGAGAATCCTGCTACACCTCGAGAAAAACCACGTGGTTCCCCCGTCATCGCAAGATGAAGCCCTGTGCCGCTACAGCGTCTCAGGAGAAGTCCCACTTTAGGAATTGGAGTTCGAAACGGTACTTGTCACCCTTGATGCGACCCACAAAGTGCCCCGACATCCCGGTCTCCCTCGAGAGGAACACCGAGGTTTTCCGGCAACACTTCCTCTGAGCCTCTTCTACCCTCCTGATCTGGACAGGAGGGTCGACTCCCCTGCTTTGTCTGGAAGGGGTTCCCGGCCTTCCGGTCGCACCTCAGGATGAGGCCGGTCTCACGACGACATTCCAGACGTGGCCTCGTGGGTGGTTCCACATTCCGAAGGACCCCGATTTCCCGGTCCCCTCTTGATAAGAACCCGATGCCCGGACACCTCTTCGAACTCCACCCTGTGAATGAAGTCAACACGAAGGGGCAGTGACTCGCCCGTGCATCGTCGGGAAAAGACCCCCAGGTTCCAAATACCGCTCGACAAGTGGCCTGTCTCCCCGGGAACACCTCGAGAGGCAAGCGGAGTTCCATGCCTCAACCCAAGACGAGGCCTGACTCTCCTGTCCCAAGTCTGCAGGGACCTTGCGGTCGGAGTCTGAAGTCAGAGGAACCCTGAGGTTCCTGCCTCAACTGGAGATGAGGCCCTCTTCCAATGCACCAAACCCAGTGGAGTGCCGAGAGGCCCCTCCCACCTCCAGTTTCCCTGACTTCTCAGAGCCACCATGAGAAGCCCCCTGAGGTCACCTGCACAAGTCGAGGGACCCCAGGGTGTCCTGCCTCAACCCGAGAAAGACCTCGAGAGACCTTCTTCAACACGTCTCGAGGCCAGATTCCCCTACTGCCGTGAGCCGGCATATTGCATATTGAGTGCATATTGCATATTGCATATTGAGTGCAGCACTTTCCACAGCATCATCATTCAGGATCTGGAATAGCTCCACTGGAATTCTATCACTGCTGGGAGCCAGTGAGGAACTCCGCCCATGACAAAGGTCATGAGGAAGGAGGCTCGGCATACGCAAAGGCGGGATCGAGCTTCAGGAGTCCCCCTGGAAATTCTCGAGCATATACCCCCAAAACCAGAGTCTGCCTACTTTCTGCTTGTGCTTGCACCTAAACCTCTGACTTTACGGGGGCTCTCCCCCACTACCTCTCTCTGAAAAAAGAGTTAGCTTACAGTTCCAGTTAATAATTCCTGGGTGTGACAGTGTTTAACCTACAAACTCCTTTGGAAATCCTCTAGCCTGCCTGAATAGGTTTTTCCGGCCACATGTGATTGTTCAGAGCCTCCCAACTGTGAGAGGCAGGAGATGTTCTAAACTGTCTAAACACAAATTCTTTTGAGTAGTTACAAGATTGATTAGAAATTGTATTGGTGAATGGTTTTTCACTTGTTGGGCCATTGTTTGCTGCTAAGTTTCCATATCCCTTACCTGCTGTGTCCCTGGCAGTGTATTGATTAATATAATTGGTGTAAGTAGTAGCTTTAATGTTTGTAACCTGGGACCCTTGAGTTAATTCTTTTTCTTGTTATAGCCCACCACACCTTTGCTCTGTAGGAATGCAACTTTATCTAATGCTTTTTGGAGGGTGGCTCCTGACCAACCACCTTTAGAGAAAAATAAGTTTTCTGAAGAAAAGGTCTTAAAATGTTAACAGGCCTCCGGGCCAGAAGATGATGCAAATCACCTAAGCTTTTGCATATGATAAGTTTGCAGGAAGAAAGCCTGGTTTGCTGCAAGACTCTACCCCTTCCCCCATTATCCTCTATGCATAACTTAAGGTATAAAAACTACTTTGAAAAATAAAGTGCGGGCCTTGTTCACCGAAACTTGGTCTCACCATGTCGTTCTTTCTCTTACCTTCTGGCTGAATTATTCAGCCTCTTTTCGCCACTGAATTTCCTCACTGAGCTATCCTCATTCTATTACTCTTTATATCCTTAATTAACATTTAATTAAGCAGTGGTTTCCTGATCTTCGCCTACGCCGTCTCTCCTTCGAATACCCTGGATCAGCCGGGGCTGGTCCCCGGCACCTACCATGGCTCGAGAGCAATGACGCGCTCGCCCTCGCCACTCGCATGGAGACCCGACTTCCCTGGCGCCCCACGAGAGGCTCACTGACCTCGCCGTCGTACCTCGTGAGAAAGCGCACACTGGGGCCGCCGCTCGAGAACAACCCCAAGACTCCCCCGTCATCGCGAGATGAGGGCCTTCGTCTCCTGCATGGCCTAGAGACCAATCTCGCGACCTCTCTCCAAAAGCCTCAGGAGGCTTGACTCCCTTTAGTCCACCCAGTGAGCTCCAAGAGATACCCGTCGCGACTCGAGAGCAGAGCGGGGTTCTTTGCTTCCACTCGAGATGGATGCCTGTCTCCCCGGGTGTGTCTGGAATGCAACCCCGAGATCCCTGTCGCCCCTGGAGAGGAACACTGGCTTCTGGACACAAGCCTAGATGAGGTCTATTGGCCCTGCAGTCACTCGAGAGCAATCCCCAGCTTTCCTTCGCAACTCGAATGGAAGATTGGACTTCCCTGGGCCTACACAAGAGGCATCCTGAATTCCCCGTCGTAATTCGAGAATCCTGCTACACCTCGAGAAAAACCACGTGGTTCCCCCGTCATCGCAAGATGTAGCCCTGTGCCGCTACAGCGTCTCAGGAGAAGTCCCACTTTAGGAATTGGAGTTCGAAACGGTACTTGTCACCCTTGATGCGACCCACAAAGTGCCCCGACATCCCGGTCTCCCTCGAGAGGAACACCGAAGTTTTCTGGCAACACTTCCTCTGAGCCTCTTCTACCCTCCTGATCTGGACAGGAGGGTCGACTCCCCTGCTTTGTCTGGAAGGGGTTCCCGGCCTTCCGGTCGCACCTCAGGATGAGGCCGGTCTCACGACGACATTCCAGACGTGGCCTCGTGGGTGGTTCCACATTCCGAAGGACCCCGATTTCCCGGTCCCCTCTTGATAAGAACCCGATGCCCGGACACCTCTTCGAACTCCACCCTGTGAATGAAGTCAACACGAAGGGGCAGTGACTCGCCCGTGCATCGTCGGGAAAAGACCCCCAGGTTCCAAATACCGCTCGACAAGTGGCCTGTCTCCCCGGGAACACCTCGAGAGGCAAGCGGAGTTCCATGCCTCAACCCAAGACGAGGCCTGACTCTCCTGTCCCAAGTCTGCAGGGACCTTGCGGTCGGAGTCTGAAGTCAGAGGAACCCTGAGGTTCCTGCCTCAACTGGAGATGAGGCCCTCTTCCAATGCACCAAACCCAGTGGAGTGCCGAGAGGCCCCTCCCACCTCCAGTTTCCCTGACTTCTCAGAGCCACCATGAGAAGCCCCCTGAGGTCACCTGCACAAGTCGAGGGACCCCAGGGTGTCCTGCCTCAACCCGAGAAAGACCTCGAGAGACCTTCTTCAACACGTCTCGAGGCCAGATTCCCCTACTGCCGTGAGCCGGCATATTGCATATTGAGTGCATATTGCATATTGCATATTGAGTGCAGCACTTTCCACAGCATCATCATTCAGGATCTGGAATAGCTCCACTGGAATTCTATCACTGCTGGGAGCCAGTGAGGAACTCCGCCCATGACAAAGGTCATGAGGAAGGAGGCTCGGCATACGCAAAGGCGGGATCGAGCTTCAGGAGTCCCCCTGGAAATTCTCGAGCATATACCCCCAAAACCAGAGTCTGCCTACTTTCTGCTTGTGCTTGCACCTAAACCTCTGACTTTACGGGGGCTCTCCCCCACTACCTCTCTCTGAAAAAGAGTTAGCTTACAGTTCCAGTTAATAATTCCTGGGTGTGACAGTGTTTAACCTACAAACTCCTTTGGAAATCCTCTAGCCTGCCTGAATAGGTTTTTCCGGCCACATGTGATTGTTCAGAGCCTCCCAACTGTGAGAGGCAGGAGATGTTCTAAACTGTCTAAACACAAATTCTTTTGAGTAGTTACAAGATTGATTAGAAATTGTATTGGTGAATGGTTTTTCACTTGTTGGGCCATTGTTTGCTGCTAAGTTTCCATATCCCTTACCTGCTGTGTCCCTGGCAGTGTATTGATTAATATAATTGGTGTAAGTAGTAGCTTTAATGTTTGTAACCTGGGACCCTTGAGTTAATTCTTTTTCTTGTTATAGCCCACCACACCTTTGCTCTGTAGGAATGCAACTTTATCTAATGCTTTTTGGAGGGTGGCTCCTGACCAACCACCTTTAGAGAAAAATAAGTTTTCTGAAGAAAAGGTCTTAAAATGTTAACAGGCCTCCGGGCCAGAAGATGATGCAAATCACCTAAGCTTTTGCATATGATAAGTTTGCAGGAAGAAAGCCTGGTTTGCTGCAAGACTCTACCCCTTCCCCCATTATCCTCTATGCATAACTTAAGGTATAAAAACTACTTTGAAAAATAAAGTGCGGGCCTTGTTCACCGAAACTTGGTCTCACCATGTCGTTCTTTCTCTTACCTTCTGGCTGAATTATTCAGCCTCTTTTCGCCACTGAATTTCCTCACTGAGCTATCCTCATTCTATTACTCTTTATATCCTTAATTAACATTTAATTAAGCAGTGGTTTCCTGATCTTCGCCTACGCCGTCTCTCCTTCGAATACCCTGGATCAGCCGGGGCTGGTCCCCGGCACCTACCATGGCTCGAGAGCAATGACGCGCTCGCCCTCGCCACTCGCATGGAGACCCGACTTCCCTGGCGCCCCACGAGAGGCTCACTGACCTCGCCGTCGTACCTCGTGAGAAAGCGCACACTGGGGCCGCCGCTCGAGAACAACCCCAAGACTCCCCCGTCATCGCGAGATGAGGGCCTTCGTCTCCTGCATGGCCTAGAGACCAATCTCGCGACCTCTCTCCAAAAGCCTCAGGAGGCTTGACTCCCTTTAGTCCACCCAGTGAGCTCCAAGAGATACCCGTCGCGACTCGAGAGCAGAGCGGGGTTCTTTGCTTCCACTCGAGATGGATGCCTGTCTCCCCGGGTGTGTCTGGAATGCAACCCCGAGATCCCTGTCGCCCCTGGAGAGGAACACTGGCTTCTGGACACAAGCCTAGATGAGGTCTATTGGCCCTGCAGTCACTCGAGAGCAATCCCCAGCTTTCCTTCGCAACTCGAATGGAAGATTGGACTTCCCTGGGCCTACACAAGAAGCATCCTGAATTCCCCGTCGTAATTCGAGAATCCTGCTACACCTCGAGAAAAACCACGTGGTTCCCCCGTCATCGCAAGATGTAGCCCTGTGCCGCTACAGCGTCTCAGGAGAAGTCCCACTTTAGGAATTGGAGTTCGAAACGGTACTTGTCACCCTTGATGCGACCCACAAAGTGCCCCGACATCCCGGTCTCCCTCGAGAGGAACACCGAAGTTTTCTGGCAACACTTCCTCTGAGCCTCTTCTACCCTCCTGATCTGGACAGGAGGGTCGACTCCCCTGCTTTGTCTGGAAGGGGTTCCCGGCCTTCCGGTCGCACCTCAGGATGAGGCCGGTCTCACGACGACATTCCAGACGTGGCCTCGTGGGTGGTTCCACATTCCGAAGGACCCCGATTTCCCGGTCCCCTCTTGATAAGAACCCGATGCCCGGACACCTCTTCGAACTCCACCCTGTGAATGAAGTCAACACGAAGGGGCAGTGACTCGCCCGTGCATCGTCGGGAAAAGACCCCCAGGTTCCAAATACCGCTCGACAAGTGGCCTGTCTCCCCGGGAACACCTCGAGAGGCAAGCGGAGTTCCATGCCTCAACCCAAGACGAGGCCTGACTCTCCTGTCCCAAGTCTGCAGGGACCTTGCGGTCGGAGTCTGAAGTCAGAGGAACCCTGAGGTTCCTGCCTCAACTGGAGATGAGGCCCTCTTCCAATGCACCAAACCCAGTGGAGTGCCGAGAGGCCCCTCCCACCTCCAGTTTCCCTGACTTCTCAGAGCCACCATGAGAAGCCCCCTGAGGTCACCTGCACAAGTCGAGGGACCCCAGGGTGTCCTGCCTCAACCCGAGAAAGACCTCGAGAGACCTTCTTCAACACGTCTCGAGGCCAGATTCCCCTACTATGACTTGAGAGTAAAGACGCGCTCCCCCTCGCCATTCGCATGGAGACCCGACTTCCTTGCCGCCCCACGAGAGGCTCACTGACCTCGCCGTCGTACCTCGCGAGAAACCGCACACTGGGGCCGCCGCTCGAGAACAACCCCGAGCCTCCCCCGTCATCGCGACTTGAGGGCCTTCGTCTCCTGCATGGCCTAGAGGCCAATCTCTCGACCTCTCTCCAAACGCCTCAGAAGGCTTGACTCCCTTTAGTCCACCAAGTGAGCTCCAAGAGATACCCGTCGCGACTCGAGAGCAGAGCGGGCTTCTTTGCTTCCACTCGAGATGAATGCCTTTCTCCCCGGGTGCGTCTGGAATGCAACCCCGAGATCCCGGTCGCCCCTGGAGAGGAACATTGGCTTCTGCACACAAGCCTAGATGAGGTCTATTGGCCCTGCAGTCACTCGAGAGCAATCCCCAGCTTTCCTTCGCAACTCGAATGGAAGATTGGACTTCCCTGGGCCAACACAAGAGGCATCCTGAATTCCCCGTCGTAACTGGAGAATCCCGCGGCAACTCGAGAAAAACCACCTGGTTCCCCCGTCATCGCAAGATGAAGCCCTTTCCCGCTACAGCGTCTCAGGAGAAGTCCCACGTGAGGAATTGGAGGTCGAAACGGTACTTGGCACCCTTGATGCGACCCACAAAGTGCCCCGACATCCCGGTCTCCCTCGAGAGGAACACCGAGGTTTTCCGGCACCACTTCCTCTGAGCCCCTTCTACCCTCCTGATCTGGACAGGAGGGTCGACTCCCCTGCTTTGTCTGGAAGGGGTTCCCGGCCTTCCGGTCGCACCTCAGAATGAGGCCGGTCTCACGACGACATTCCAGACGTGGCCTCGTGGGTGGTTCCACATTCCGAAGGACCCCGATTTCCCGGTCCCCTCTTGATAAGAACCCGATGCCCGGACACCTCTTCGAACTCCACCCTGTGAATGAAGTCAACACGAAGGGGCAGTGACTCGCCCGTGCATCGTCGGGAAAAGACCCCCAGGTTCCAAATACCGCTCGACAAGTGGCCTGTCTCCCCGGGAACACCTCGAGAGGCAAGCGGAGTTCCATGCCTCAACCCAAGACGAGGCCTGACTCTCCTGTCCCAAGTCTGCAGGGACCTTGCGGTCGGAGTCTGAAGTCAGAGGAACCCTGAGGTTCCTGCCTCAACTGGAGATGAGGCCCTCTTCCAATGCACCAAACCCAGTGGAGTGCCGAGAGGCCCCTCCCACCTCCAGTTTCCCTGACTTCTCAGAGCCACCATGAGAAGCCCCCTGAGGTCACCTGCACAAGTCGAGGGACCCCAGGGTGTCCTGCCTCAACCCGAGAAAGACCTCGAGAGACCTTCTTCAACACGTCTCGAGGCCAGATTCCCCTACTGCCGTGAGCCGGCATATTGCATATTGAGTGCATATTGCATATTGCATATTGAGTGCAGCACTTTCCACAGCATCATCATTCAGGATCTGGAATAGCTCCACTGGAATTCTATCACTGCTGGGAGCCAGTGAGGAACTCCGCCCATGACAAAGGTCATGAGGAAGGAGGCTCGGCATACGCAAAGGCGGGATCGAGCTTCAGGAGTCCCCCTGGAAATTCTCGAGCATATACCCCCAAAACCAGAGTCTGCCTACTTTCTGCTTGTGCTTGCACCTAAACCTCTGACTTTACGGGGGCTCTCCCCCACTACCTCTCTCTGAAAAAGAGTTAGCTTACAGTTCCAGTTAATAATTCCTGGGTGTGACAGTGTTTAACCTACAAACTCCTTTGGAAATCCTCTAGCCTGCCTGAATAGGTTTTTCCGGCCACATGTGATTGTTCAGAGCCTCCCAACTGTGAGAGGCAGGAGATGTTCTAAACTGTCTAAACACAAATTCTTTTGAGTAGTTACAAGATTGATTAGAAATTGTATTGGTGAATGGTTTTTCACTTGTTGGGCCATTGTTTGCTGCTAAGTTTCCATATCCCTTACCTGCTGTGTCCCTGGCAGTGTATTGATTAATATAATTGGTGTAAGTAGTAGCTTTAATGTTTGTAACCTGGGACCCTTGAGTTAATTCTTTTTCTTGTTATAGCCCACCACACCTTTGCTCTGTAGGAATGCAACTTTATCTAATGCTTTTTTGGAGGGTGGCTCCTGACCAACCACCTTTAGAGAAAAATAAGTTTTCTGAAGAAAAGGTCTTAAAATGTTAACAGGCCTCCGGGCCAGAAGATGATGCAAATCACCTAAGCTTTTGCATATGATAAGTTTGCAGGAAGAAAGCCTGGTTTGCTGCAAGACTCTACCCCTTCCCCCATTATCCTCTATGCATAACTTAAGGTATAAAAACTACTTTGAAAAATAAAGTGCGGGCCTTGTTCACCGAAACTTGGTCTCACCATGTCGTTCTTTCTCTTACCTTCTGGCTGAATTATTCAGCCTCTTTTCGCCACTGAATTTCCTCACTGAGCTATCCTCATTCTATTACTCTTTATATCCTTAATTAACATTTAATTAAGCAGTGGTTTCCTGATCTTCGCCTACGCCGTCTCTCCTTCGAATACCCTGGATCAGCCGGGGCTGGTCCCCGGCACGCCTACCATGGCTCGAGAGCAATGACGCGCTCGCCCTCGCCACTCGCATGGAGACCCGACTTCCCTGGCGCCCCACGAGAGGCTCACTGACCTCGCCGTCGTACCTCGTGAGAAAGCGCACACTGGGGCCGCCGCTCGAGAACAACCCCAAGACTCCCCCGTCATCGCGAGATGAGGGCCTTCGTCTCCTGCATGGCCTAGAGACCAATCTCGCGACCTCTCTCCAAACGCCTCAGGAGGCTTGACTCCCTTTAGTCCACCCAGTGAGCTCCAAGAGATACCCGTCGCGACTCGAGAGCAGAGCGGGGTTCTTTGCTTCCACTCGAGATGGATGCCTGTCTCCCCGGGTGTGTCTGGAATGCAACCCCGAGATCCCTGTCGCCCCTGGAGAGGAACACTGGCTTCTGGACACAAGCCTAGATGAGGTCTATTGGCCCTGCAGTCACTCGAGAGCAATCCCCAGCTTTCCTTCGCAACTCGAATGGAAGATTGGACTTCCCTGGGCCTACACAAGAGGCATCCTGAATTCCCCGTCGTAATTCGAGAATCCTGCTACACCTCGAGAAAAACCACGTGGTTCCCCCGTCATCGCAAGATGTAGCCCTGTGCCGCTACAGCGTCTCAGGAGAAGTCCCACTTTAGGAATTGGAGTTCGAAACGGTACTTGTCACCCTTGATGCGACCCACAAAGTGCCCCGACATCCCGGTCTCCCTCGAGAGGAACACCGAAGTTTTCCGGCAACACTTCCTCTGAGCCTCTTCTACCCTCCTGATCTGGACAGGAGGGTCGACTCCCCTGCTTTGTCTGGAAGGGGTTCCCGGCCTTCCGGTCGCACCTCAGGATGAGGCCGGTCTCACGACGACATTCCAGACGTGGCCTCGTGGGTGGTTCCACATTCCGAAGGACCCCGATTTCCCGGTCCCCTCTTGGTAAGAACCCGATGCCCGGACACCTCTTCGAACTCCACCCTGTGAATGAAGTCAACACGAAGGGGCAGTGACTCGCCCGTGCATCGTCGGGAAAAGACCCCCAGGTTCCAAATACCGCTCGACAAGTGGCCTGTCTCCCCGGGAACACCTCGAGAGGCAAGCGGAGTTCCATGCCTCAACCCAAGACGAGGCCTGACTCTCCTGTCCCAAGTCTGCAGGGACCTTGCGGTCGGAGTCTGAAGTCAGAGGAACCCTGAGGTTCCTGCCTCAACTGGAGATGAGGCCCTCTTCCAATGCACCAAACCCAGTGGAGTGCCGAGAGGCCCCTCCCACCTCCGGTTTCCCTGACTTCTCAGAGCCACCATGAGAAGCCCCCTGAGGTCACCTGCACAAGTCGAGGGACCCCAGGGTGTCCTGCCTCAACCCGAGAAAGACCTCGAGAGACCTTCTTCAACACGTCTCGAGGCCAGATTCCCCTACTGCCGTGAGCCGGCATATTGCATATTGAGTGCATATTGCATATTGCATATTGAGTGCAGCACTTTCCACAGCATCATCATTCAGGATCTGGAATAGCTCCACTGGAATTCTATCACTGCTGGGAGCCAGTGAGGAACTCCGCCCATGACAAAGGTCATGAGGAAGGAGGCTCGGCATACGCAAAGGCGGGATCGAGCTTCAGGAGTCCCCCTGGAAATTCTCGAGCATATACCCCCAAAACCAGAGTCTGCCTACTTTCTGCTTGTGCTTGCACCTAAACCTCTGACTTTACGGGGGCTCTCCCCCACTACCTCTCTCTGAAAAAGAGTTAGCTTACAGTTCCAGTTAATAATTCCTGGGTGTGACAGTGTTTAACCTACAAACTCCTTTGGAAATCCTCTAGCCTGCCTGAATAGGTTTTTCCGGCCACATGTGATTGTTCAGAGCCTCCCAACTGTGAGAGGCAGGAGATGTTCTAAACTGTCTAAACACAAATTCTTTTGAGTAGTTACAAGATTGATTAGAAATTGTATTGGTGAATGGTTTTTCACTTGTTGGGCCATTGTTTGCTGCTAAGTTTCCATATCCCTTACCTGCTGTGTCCCTGGCAGTGTATTGATTAATATAATTGGTGTAAGTAGTAGCTTTAATGTTTGTAACCTGGGACCCTTGAGTTAATTCTTTTTCTTGTTATAGCCCACCACACCTTTGCTCTGTAGGAATGCAACTTTATCTAATGCTTTTTTGGAGGGTGGCTCCTGACCAACCACCTTTAGAGAAAAATAAGTTTTCTGAAGAAAAGGTCTTAAAATGTTAACAGGCCTCCGGGCCAGAAGATGATGCAAATCACCTAAGCTTTTGCATATGATAAGTTTGCAGGAAGAAAGCCTGGTTTGCTGCAAGACTCTACCCCTTCCCCCATTATCCTCTATGCATAACTTAAGGTATAAAAACTACTTTGAAAAATAAAGTGCGGGCCTTGTTCACCGAAACTTGGTCTCACCATGTCGTTCTTTCTCTTACCTTCTGGCTGAATTATTCAGCCTCTTTTCGCCACTGAATTTCCTCACTGAGCTATCCTCATTCTATTACTCTTTATATCCTTAATTAACATTTAATTAAGCAGTGGTTTCCTGATCTTCGCCTACGCCGTCTCTCCTTCGAATACCCTGGATCAGCCGGGGCTGGTCCCCGGCACCCTACCATGGCTCGAGAGCAATGACGCGCTCGCCCTCGCCACTCGCATGGAGACCCGACTTCCCTGGCGCCCCACGAGAGGCTCACTGACCTCGCCGTCGTACCTCGTGAGAAAGCGCACACTGGGGCCGCCGCTCGAGAACAACCCCAAGACTCCCCCGTCATCGCGAGATGAGGGCCTTCGTCTCCTGCATGGCCTAGAGACCAATCTCGCGACCTCTCTCCAAAAGCCTCAGGAGGCTTGACTCCCTTTAGTCCACCCAGTGAGCTCCAAGAGATACCCGTCGCGACTCGAGAGCAGAGCGGGGTTCTTTGCTTCCACTCGAGATGGATGCCTGTCTCCCCGGGTGTGTCTGGAATGCAACCCCGAGATCCCTGTCGCCCCTGGAGAGGAACACTGGCTTCTGGACACAAGCCTAGATGAGGTCTATTGGCCCTGCAGTCACTCGAGAGCAATCCCCAGCTTTCCTTCGCAACTCGAATGGAAGATTGGACTTCCCTGGGCCTACACAAGAGGCATCCTGAATTCCCCGTCGTAATTCGAGAATCCTGCTACACCTCGAGAAAAACCACGTGGTTCCCCCGTCATCGCAAGATGTAGCCCTGTGCCGCTACAGCGTCTCAGGAGAAGTCCCACTTTAGGAATTGGAGTTCGAAACGGTACTTGTCACCCTTGATGCGACCCACAAAGTGCCCCGACATCCCGGTCTCCCTCGAGAGGAACACCGAGGTTTTCTGGCAACACTTCCTCTGAGCCTCTTCTACCCTCCTGATCTGGACAGGAGGGTCGACTCCCCTGCTTTGTCTGGAAGGGGTTCCCGGCCTTCCGGTCGCACCTCAGGATGAGGCCGGTCTCACGACGACATTCCAGACGTGGCCTCGTGGGTGGTTCCACATTCCGAAGGACCCCGATTTCCCGGTCCCCTCTTGATAAGAACCCGATGCCCGGACACCTCTTCGAACTCCACCCTGTGAATGAAGTCAACACGAAGGGGCAGTGACTCGCCCGTGCATCGTCGGGAAAAGACCCCCAGGTTCCAAATACCGCTCGACAAGTGGCCTGTCTCCCCGGGAACACCTCGAGAGGCAAGCGGAGTTCCATGCCTCAACCCAAGACGAGGCCTGACTCTCCTGTCCCAAGTCTGCAGGGACCTTGCGGTCGGAGTCTGAAGTCAGAGGAACCCTGGGGTTCCTGCCTCAACTGGAGATGAGGCCCTCTTCCAATGCACCAAACCCAGTGGAGTGCCGAGAGGCCCCTCCCACCTCCAGTTTCCCTGACTTCTCAGAGCCACCATGAGAAGCCCCCTGAGGTCACCTGCACAAGTCGAGGGACCCCAGGGTGTCCTGCCTCAACCCGAGAAAGACCTCGAGAGACCTTCTTCAACACGTCTCGAGGCCAGATTCCCCTACCATGGCTCGAGAGCAATGACGCGCTCCCCCTCGCCACTCGCATGGAGACCCGACTTCCCTGCCCCCCGAGAGGCTCACTGACCTCGCCGTCGTACCTCGTGAGAAACCGCACACTGGGGCCGCCGCTCGAGAACAACCCCGAGCCTCCCCCGTCATCGCGAGTTGAGGGCCTTCGTCTCCTGCATGGCCTAGAGACCAGTCTCGCGACCTCTCTCCAAACGCCTCAGGAGGCTTGACTCCCTTTAGTCCACCCAGTGAGCTCCAAGAGATGCCCGTCGCGACTCGAGAGCAGAGCTGGGTTCTTTGCTTCCACTCGAGATGGATGCCTGTCTCCCCGGGTGCGTCTGGAATGCAACCCCGAGATCCCTGTCGCCCCTGGAGAGGAACATTGGCTTCTGGACACAAGCCTAGATGAGGTCTATTGGCCCTGCAGTCACTCGAGAGCAATCCCCAGCTTTCCTTCGCAACTCGAATGGAAGATTGGACTTCCCTGGGCCAACACAAGAGGCATCCTGAATTCCCCGTCGTAACTCGAGAATCCCGCTACAACTCGAGAAAAACCACGTGGTTCCCCCGTCATCGCAAGATGAAGCCCTTTCCCGCTACAGCGTCTCAGGAGAAGTCCCACGTTAGGAATTGGAGGTCGAAACGGTACTTGGCACCCTTGATGCGACCCACAAAGTGCCCCGACATCCCGGTCTCCCTCGAGAGGAACACCGAGGTTTTCCGGCACCACTTCCTCTGAGCCTCTTCTACCCTCCTGATCTGGACAGGAGGGTCGACTCCCCTGCTTTGTCTGGAAGGGGTTCCCGGCCTTCCGGTCGCACCTCAGGATGAGGCCGGTCTCACGACGACATTCCAGACGTGGCCTCGTGGGTGGTTCCACATTCCGAAGGACCCCGATTTCCCGGTCCCCTCTTGATAAGAACCCGATGCCCGGACACCTCTTCGAACTCCACCCTGTGAATGAAGTCAACACGAAGGGGCAGTGACTCGCCCGTGCATCGTCGGGAAAAGACCCCCAGGTTCCAAATACCGCTCGACAAGTGGCCTGTCTCCCCGGGAACACCTCGAGAGGCAAGCGGAGTTCCATGCCTCAACCCAAGACGAGGCCTGACTCTCCTGTCCCAAGTCTGCAGGGACCTTGCGGTCGGAGTCTGAAGTCAGAGGAACCCTGAGGTTCCTGCCTCAACTGGAGATGAGGCCCTCTTCCAATGCACCAAACCCAGTGGAGTGCCGAGAGGCCCCTCCCACCTCCAGTTTCCCTGACTTCTCAGAGCCACCATGAGAAGCCCCCTGAGGTCACCTGCACAAGTCGAGGGACCCCAGGGTGTCCTGCCTCAACCCGAGAAAGACCTCGAGAGACCTTCTTCAACACGTCTCGAGGCCAGATTCCCCTACTGCCGTGAGCCGGCATATTGCATATTGAGTGCATATTGCATATTGCATATTGAGTGCAGCACTTTCCACAGCATCATCATTCAGGATCTGGAATAGCTCCACTGGAATTCTATCACTGCTGGGAGCCAGTGAGGAACTCCGCCCATGACAAAGGTCATGAGGAAGGAGGCTCGGCATACGCAAAGGCGGGATCGAGCTTCAGGAGTCCCCCTGGAAATTCTCGAGCATATACCCCCAAAACCAGAGTCTGCCTACTTTCTGCTTGTGCTTGCACCTAAACCTCTGACTTTACGGGGGCTCTCCCCCACTACCTCTCTCTGAAAAAGAGTTAGCTTACAGTTCCAGTTAATAATTCCTGGGTGTGACAGTGTTTAACCTACAAACTCCTTTGGAAATCCTCTAGCCTGCCTGAATAGGTTTTTCCGGCCACATGTGATTGTTCAGAGCCTCCCAACTGTGAGAGGCAGGAGATGTTCTAAACTGTCTAAACACAAATTCTTTTGAGTAGTTACAAGATTGATTAGAAATTGTATTGGTGAATGGTTTTTCACTTGTTGGGCCATTGTTTGCTGCTAAGTTTCCATATCCCTTACCTGCTGTGTCCCTGGCAGTGTATTGATTAATATAATTGGTGTAAGTAGTAGCTTTAATGTTTGTAACCTGGGACCCTTGAGTTAATTCTTTTTCTTGTTATAGCCCACCACACCTTTGCTCTGTAGGAATGCAACTTTATCTAATGCTTTTTTGGAGGGTGGCTCCTGACCAACCACCTTTAGAGAAAAATAAGTTTTCTGAAGAAAAGGTCTTAAAATGTTAACAGGCCTCCGGGCCAGAAGATGATGCAAATCACCTAAGCTTTTGCATATGATAAGTTTGCAGGAAGAAAGCCTGGTTTGCTGCAAGACTCTACCCCTTCCCCCATTATCCTCTATGCATAACTTAAGGTATAAAAACTACTTTGAAAAATAAAGTGCGGGCCTTGTTCACCGAAACTTGGTCTCACCATGTCGTTCTTTCTCTTACCTTCTGGCTGAATTATTCAGCCTCTTTTCGCCACTGAATTTCCTCACTGAGCTATCCTCATTCTATTACTCTTTATATCCTTAATTAACATTTAATTAAGCAGTGGTTTCCTGGTCTTCGCCTACGCCGTCTCTCCTTCGAATACCCTGGATCAGCCGGGGCTGGTCCCCGGCACGCTACCATGGCTCGAGAGCAATGACGCGCTCGCCCTCGCCACTCGCATGGAGACCCGACTTCCCTGGCGCCCCACGAGAGGCTCACTGACCTCGCCGTCGTACCTCGTGAGAAAGCGCACACTGGGGCCGCCGCTCGAGAACAACCCCAAGACTCCCCCGTCATCGCGAGATGAGGGCCTTCGTCTCCTGCATGGCCTAGAGACCAATCTCGCGACCTCTCTCCAAAAGCCTCAGGAGGCTTGACTCCCTTTAGTCCACCCAGTGAGCTCCAAGAGATACCCGTCGCGACTCGAGAGCAGAGCGGGGTTCTTTGCTTCCACTCGAGATGGATGCCTGTCTCCCCGGGTGTGTCTGGAATGCAACCCCGAGATCCCTGTCGCCCCTGGAGAGGAACACTGGCTTCTGGACACAAGCCTAGATGAGGTCTATTGGCCCTGCAGTCACTCGAGAGCAATCCCCAGCTTTCCTTCGCAACTCGAATGGAAGATTGGACTTCCCTGGGCCTACACAAGAGGCATCCTGAATTCCCCGTCGTAATTCGAGAATCCTGCTACACCTCGAGAAAAACCACGTGGTTCCCCCGTCATCGCAAGATGTAGCCCTGTGCCGCTACAGCGTCTCAGGAGAAGTCCCACTTTAGGAATTGGAGTTCGAAACGGTACTTGTCACCCTTGATGCGACCCACAAAGTGCCCCGACATCCCGGTCTCCCTCGAGAGGAACACCGAAGTTTTCTGGCAACACTTCCTCTGAGCCTCTTCTACCCTCCTGATCTGGACAGGAGGGTCGACTCCCCTGCTTTGTCTGGAAGGGGTTCCCGGCCTTCCGGTCGCACCTCAGGATGAGGCCGGTCTCACGACGACATTCCAGACGTGGCCTCGTGGGTGGTTCCACATTCCGAAGGACCCCGATTTCCCGGTCCCCTCTTGATAAGAACCCGATGCCCGGACACCTCTTCGAACTCCACCCTGTGAATGAAGTCAACACGAAGGGGCAGTGACTCGCCCGTGCATCGTCGGGAAAAGACCCCCAGGTTCCAAATACCGCTCGACAAGTGGCCTGTCTCCCCGGGAACACCTCGAGAGGCAAGCGGAGTTCCATGCCTCAACCCAAGACGAGGCCTGACTCTCCTGTCCCAAGTCTGCAGGGACCTTGCGGTCGGAGTCTGAAGTCAGAGGAACCCTGAGGTTCCTGCCTCAACTGGAGATGAGGCCCTCTTCCAATGCACCAAACCCAGTGGAGTGCCGAGAGGCCCCTCCCACCTCCAGTTTCCCTGACTTCTCAGAGCCACCATGAGAAGCCCCCTGAGGTCACCTGCACAAGTCGAGGGACCCCAGGGTGTCCTGCCTCAACCCGAGAAAGACCTCGAGAGACCTTCTTCAACACGTCTCGAGGCCAGATTCCCCTACTGCCGTGAGCCGGCATATTGCATATTGAGTGCATATTGCATATTGCATATTGAGTGCAGCACTTTCCACAGCATCATCATTCAGGATCTGGAATAGCTCCACTGGAATTCTATCACTGCTGGGAGCCAGTGAGGAACTCCGCCCATGACAAAGGTCATGAGGAAGGAGGCTCGGCATACGCAAAGGCGGGATCGAGCTTCAGGAGTCCCCCTGGAAATTCTCGAGCATATACCCCCAAAACCAGAGTCTGCCTACTTTCTGCTTGTGCTTGCACCTAAACCTCTGACTTTACGGGGGCTCTCCCCCACTACCTCTCTCTGAAAAAGAGTTAGCTTACAGTTCCAGTTAATAATTCCTGGGTGTGACAGTGTTTAACCTACAAACTCCTTTGGAAATCCTCTAGCCTGCCTGAATAGGTTTTTCCGGCCACATGTGATTGTTCAGAGCCTCCCAACTGTGAGAGGCAGGAGATGTTCTAAACTGTCTAAACACAAATTCTTTTGAGTAGTTACAAGATTGATTAGAAATTGTATTGGTGAATGGTTTTTCACTTGTTGGGCCATTGTTTGCTGCTAAGTTTCCATATCCCTTACCTGCTGTGTCCCTGGCAGTGTATTGATTAATATAATTGGTGTAAGTAGTAGCTTTAATGTTTGTAACCTGGGACCCTTGAGTTAATTCTTTTTCTTGTTATAGCCCACCACACCTTTGCTCTGTAGGAATGCAACTTTATCTAATGCTTTTTTGGAGGGTGGCTCCTGACCAACCACCTTTAGAGAAAAATAAGTTTTCTGAAGAAAAGGTCTTAAAATGTTAACAGGCCTCCGGGCCAGAAGATGATGCAAATCACCTAAGCTTTTGCATATGATAAGTTTGCAGGAAGAAAGCCTGGTTTGCTGCAAGACTCTACCCCTTCCCCCATTATCCTCTATGCATAACTTAAGGTATAAAAACTACTTTGAAAAATAAAGTGCGGGCCTTGTTCACCGAAACTTGGTCTCACCATGTCGTTCTTTCTCTTACCTTCTGGCTGAATTATTCAGCCTCTTTTCGCCACTGAATTTCCTCACTGAGCTATCCTCATTCTATTACTCTTTATATCCTTAATTAACATTTAATTAAGCAGTGGTTTCCTGATCTTCGCCTACGCCGTCTCTCCTTCGAATACCCTGGATCAGCCGGGGCTGGTCCCCGGCACCTACCATGGCTCGAGAGCAATGACGCGCTCGCCCTCGCCACTCGCATGGAGACCCGACTTCCCTGGCGCCCCACGAGAGGCTCACTGACCTCGCCGTCGTACCTCGTGAGAAAGCGCACACTGGGGCCGCCGCTCGAGAACAACCCCAAGACTCCCCCGTCATCGCGAGATGAGGGCCTTCGTCTCCTGCATGGCCTAGAGACCAATCTCGCGACCTCTCTCCAAAAGCCTCAGGAGGCTTGACTCCCTTTAGTCCACCCAGTGAGCTCCAAGAGATACCCGTCGCGACTCGAGAGCAGAGCGGGGTTCTTTGCTTCCACTCGAGATGGATGCCTGTCTCCCCGGGTGTGTCTGGAATGCAACCCCGAGATCCCTGTCGCCCCTGGAGAGGAACACTGGCTTCTGGACACAAGCCTAGATGAGGTCTATTGGCCCTGCAGTCACTAGAGAGCAATCCCCAGCTTTCCTTCGCAACTCGAATGGAAGATTGGACTTCCCTGGGCCTACACAAGAAGCATCCTGAATTCCCCGTCGTAATTCGAGAATCCTGCTACACCTCGAGAAAAACCACGTGGTTCCCCCGTCATCGCAAGATGTAGCCCTGTGCCGCTACAGCGTCTCAGGAGAAGTCCCACTTTAGGAATTGGAGTTCGAAACGGTACTTGTCACCCTTGATGCGACCCACAAAGTGCCCCGACATCCCGGTCTCCCTCGAGAGGAACACCGAAGTTTTCTGGCAACACTTCCTCTGAGCCTCTTCTACCCTCCTGATCTGGACAGGAGGGTCGACTCCCCTGCTTTGTCTGGAAGGGGTTCCCGGCCTTCCGGTCGCACCTCAGGATGAGGCCGGTCTCACGACGACATTCCAGACGTGGCCTCGTGGGTGGTTCCACATTCCGAAGGACCCCGATTTCCCGGTCCCCTCTTGATAAGAACCCGATGCCCGGACACCTCTTCGAACTCCACCCTGTGAATGAAGTCAACACGAAGGGGCAGTGACTCGCCCGTGCATCGTCGGGAAAAGACCCCCAGGTTCCAAATACCGCTCGACAAGTGGCCTGTCTCCCCGGGAACACCTCGAGAGGCAAGCGGAGTTCCATGCCTCAACCCAAGACGAGGCCTGACTCTCCTGTCCCAAGTCTGCAGGGACCTTGCGGTCGGAGTCTGAAGTCAGAGGAACCCTGAGGTTCCTGCCTCAACTGGAGATGAGGCCCTCTTCCAATGCACCAAACCCAGTGGAGTGCCGAGAGGCCCCTCCCACCTCCAGTTTCCCTGACTTCTCAGAGCCACCATGAGAAGCCCCCTGAGGTCACCTGCACAAGTCGAGGGACCCCAGGGTGTCCTGCCTCAACCCGAGAAAGACCTCGAGAGACCTTCTTCAACACGTCTCGAGGCCAGATTCCCCTACTATGACTCGAGAGCAATGACGCGCTCCCCCTCGCCACTCGCATGGAGACCCGACTTCCTTGCCGCCCCACGAGAGGCTCACTGACCTCGCCGTCGTACCTCGTGAGAAACCGCACACTGGGGCCGCCGCTCGAGAACAACCCCGAGCCTCCCCCGTCATCGCGAGTTGAGGGCCTTCGTCTCCTGCATGGCATAGAGACCAGTCTCGCGACCTCTCTCCAAACGCCTCAGGAGGCTTGACTCCCTTTTTTCCACCCAGTGAGCTCCAAGAGATACCCGTCGCGACTCGAGAGCAGAGCGGGGTTCTTTGCTTCCACTCGAGATGAATGCCTGTCTCCCCGGGTGCGTCTGGAATGCCACCCCGAGATCCCTGTCGCCCCTGGAGAGGAACCTCGGCTTCTGGACACAATCCTAGATGAGGTCTATTGGCCCTGCAGTCACTCGAGAGCAATCCCCAGCTTTCCTTCGCAACTTGAATGGAAGATTGGACTTTCCTGGGCCAACACAAGAGGCATCCTGAATTCCCCGTCGTAACTCGAGAATCCCGCGGAACTCGAGAAAAACCACGTGGTTCCCCCGTCATCGCAATATGAAGCCCTTTCCCGCTACAGCGTCTCAGGAGAAGTCCCACGTTAGGAATTGGAGGTCGAAACGGTACTTGGCACCCTTGATGAGACCCACAAAGTTCCCCGACATCCCGGTCTCCCTCGAGAGGAACACTGATGTTTTCCGGCACCACTTCCTCTGAGCCCCTTCTACCCTCCTGATCTGGACAGGAGGGTCGACTCCCCTGCTTTGTCTGGAAGGGGTTCCCGGCCTTCCGGTCGCACCTCAGGATGAGGCCGGTCTCACGACGTCATTCCAGACGTGGCCTCGTGGGTGGTTCCACATTCCGAAGGACCCCGATTTCCCGGTCCCCTCTTGATAAGAACCCGATGCCCGGACACCTCTTCGAACTCCACCCTGTGAATGAAGTCAACACGAAGGGGCAGTGACTCGCCCGTGCATCGTCGGGAAAAGACCCCCAGGTTCCAAATACCGCTCGACAAGTGGCCTGTCTCCCCGGGAACACCTCGAGAGGCAAGCGGAGTTCCATGCCTCAACCCAAGACGAGGCCTGACTCTCCTGTCCCAAGTCTGCAGGGACCTTGCGGTCGGAGTCTGAAGTCAGAGGAACCCTGAGGTTCCTGCCTCAACTGGAGATGAGGCCCTCTTCCAATGCACCAAACCCAGTGGAGTGCCGAGAGGCCCCTCCCACCTCCAGTTTCCCTGACTTCTCAGAGCCACCATGAGAAGCCCCCTGAGGTCACCTGCACAAGTCGAGGGACCCCAGGGTGTCCTGCCTCAACCCGAGAAAGACCTCGAGAGACCTTCTTCAACACGTCTCGAGGCCAGATTCCCCTACTGCCGTGAGCCGGCATATTGCATATTGAGTGCATATTGCATATTGCATATTGAGTGCAGCACTTTCCACAGCATCATCATTCAGGATCTGGAATAGCTCCACTGGAATTCTATCACTGCTGGGAGCCAGTGAGGAACTCCGCCCATGACAAAGGTCATGAGGAAGGAGGCTCGGCATACGCAAAGGCGGGATCGAGCTTCAGGAGTCCCCCTGGAAATTCTCGAGCATATACCCCCAAAACCAGAGTCTGCCTACTTTCTGCTTGTGCTTGCACCTAAACCTCTGACTTTACGGGGGCTCTCCCCCACTACCTCTCTCTGAAAAAGAGTTAGCTTACAGTTCCAGTTAATAATTCCTGGGTGTGACAGTGTTTAACCTACAAACTCCTTTGGAAATCCTCTAGCCTGCCTGAATAGGTTTTTCCGGCCACATGTGATTGTTCAGAGCCTCCCAACTGTGAGAGGCAGGAGATGTTCTAAACTGTCTAAACACAAATTCTTTTGAGTAGTTACAAGATTGATTAGAAATTGTATTGGTGAATGGTTTTTCACTTGTTGGGCCATTGTTTGCTGCTAAGTTTCCATATCCCTTACCTGCTGTGTCCCTGGCAGTGTATTGATTAATATAATTGGTGTAAGTAGTAGCTTTAATGTTTGTAACCTGGGACCCTTGAGTTAATTCTTTTTCTTGTTATAGCCCACCACACCTTTGCTCTGTAGGAATGCAACTTTATCTAATGCTTTTTTGGAGGGTGGCTCCTGACCAACCACCTTTAGAGAAAAATAAGTTTTCTGAAGAAAAGGTCTTAAAATGTTAACAGGCCTCCGGGCCAGAAGATGATGCAAATCACCTAAGCTTTTGCATATGATAAGTTTGCAGGAAGAAAGCCTGGTTTGCTGCAAGACTCTACCCCTTCCCCCATTATCCTCTATGCATAACTTAAGGTATAAAAACTACTTTGAAAAATAAAGTGCGGGCCTTGTTCACCGAAACTTGGTCTCACCATGTCGTTCTTTCTCTTACCTTCTGGCTGAATTATTCAGCCTCTTTTCGCCACTGAATTTCCTCACTGAGCTATCCTCATTCTATTACTCTTTATATCCTTAATTAACATTTAATTAAGCAGTGGTTTCCTGATCTTCGCCTACGCCGTCTCTCCTTCGAATACCCTGGATCAGCCGGGGCTGGTCCCCGGCACGCTACCATGGCTCGAGAGCAATGACGCGCTCGCCCTCGCCACTCGCATGGAGACCCGACTTCCCTGGCGCCCCACGAGAGGCTCACTGACCTCGCCGTCGTACCTCGTGAGAAAGCGCACACTGGGGCCGCCGCTCGAGAACAACCCCAAGACTCCCCCGTCATCGCGAGATGAGGGCCTTCGTCTCCTGCATGGCCTAGAGACCAATCTCGCGACCTCTCTCCAAAAGCCTCAGGAGGCTTGACTCCCTTTAGTCCACCCAGTGAGCTCCAAGAGATACCCGTCGCGACTCGAGAGCAGAGCGGGGTTCTTTGCTTCCACTCGAGATGGATGCCTGTCTCCCCGGGTGTGTCTGGAATGCAACCCCGAGATCCCTGTCGCCCCTGGAGAGGAACACTGGCTTCTGGACACAAGCCTAGATGAGGTCTATTGGCCCTGCAGTCACTCGAGAGCAATCCCCAGCTTTCCTTCGCAACTCGAATGGAAGATTGGACTTCCCTGGGCCTACACAAGAAGCATCCTGAATTCCCCGTCGTAATTCGAGAATCCTGCTACACCTCGAGAAAAACCACGTGGTTCCCCCGTCATCGCAAGATGTAGCCCTGTGCCGCTACAGCATCTCAGGAGAAGTCCCACTTTAGGAATTGGAGTTCGAAACGGTACTTGTCACCCTTGATGCGACCCACAAAGTGCCCCGACATCCCGGTCTCCCTCGAGAGGAACACCGAAGTTTTCTGGCAACACTTCCTCTGAGCCTCTTCTACCCTCCTGATCTGGACAGGAGGGTCGACTCCCCTGCTTTGTCTGGAAGGGGTTCCCGGCCTTCCGGTCGCACCTCAGGATGAGGCCGGTCTCACGACGACATTCCAGACGTGGCCTCGTGGGTGGTTCCACATTCCGAAGGACCCCGATTTCCCGGTCCCCTCTTGATAAGAACCCGATGCCCGGACACCTCTTCGAACTCCACCCTGTGAATGAAGTCAACACGAAGGGGCAGTGACTCGCCCGTGCATCGTCGGGAAAAGACCCCCAGGTTCCAAATACCGCTCGACAAGTGGCCTGTCTCCCCGGGAACACCTCGAGAGGCAAGCGGAGTTCCATGCCTCAACCCAAGACGAGGCCTGACTCTCCTGTCCCAAGTCTGCAGGGACCTTGCGGTCGGAGTCTGAAGTCAGAGGAACCCTGAGGTTCCTGCCTCAACTGGAGATGAGGCCCTCTTCCAATGCACCAAACCCAGTGGAGTGCCGAGAGGCCCCTCCCACCTCCAGTTTCCCTGACTTCTCAGAGCCACCATGAGAAGCCCCCTGAGGTCACCTGCACAAGTCGAGGGACCCCAGGGTGTCCTGCCTCAACCCGAGAAAGACCTCGAGAGACCTTCTTCAACACGTCTCGAGGCCAGATTCCCCTACTGCCGTGAGCCGGCATATTGCATATTGAGTGCATATTGCATATTGCATATTGAGTGCAGCACTTTCCACAGCATCATCATTCAGGATCTGGAATAGCTCCACTGGAATTCTATCACTGCTGGGAGCCAGTGAGGAACTCCGCCCATGACAAAGGTCATGAGGAAGGAGGCTCGGCATACGCAAAGGCGGGATCGAGCTTCAGGAGTCCCCCTGGAAATTCTCGAGCATATACCCCCAAAACCAGAGTCTGCCTACTTTCTGCTTGTGCTTGCACCTAAACCTCTGACTTTACGGGGGCTCTCCCCCACTACCTCTCTCTGAAAAAAGAGTTAGCTTACAGTTCCAGTTAATAATTCCTGGGTGTGACAGTGTTTAACCTACAAACTCCTTTGGAAATCCTCTAGCCTGCCTGAATAGGTTTTTCCGGCCACATGTGATTGTTCAGAGCCTCCCAACTGTGAGAGGCAGGAGATGTTCTAAACTGTCTAAACACAAATTCTTTTGAGTAGTTACAAGATTGATTAGAAATTGTATTGGTGAATGGTTTTTCACTTGTTGGGCCATTGTTTGCTGCTAAGTTTCCATATCCCTTACCTGCTGTGTCCCTGGCAGTGTATTGATTAATATAATTGGTGTAAGTAGTAGCTTTAATGTTTGTAACCTGGGACCCTTGAGTTAATTCTTTTTCTTGTTATAGCCCACCACACCTTTGCTCTGTAGGAATGCAACTTTATCTAATGCTTTTTTGGAGGGTGGCTCCTGACCAACCACCTTTAGAGAAAAATAAGTTTTCTGAAGAAAAGGTCTTAAAATGTTAACAGGCCTCCGGGCCAGAAGATGATGCAAATCACCTAAGCTTTTGCATATGATAAGTTTGCAGGAAGAAAGCCTGGTTTGCTGCAAGACTCTACCCCTTCCCCCATTATCCTCTATGCATAACTTAAGGTATAAAAACTACTTTGAAAAATAAAGTGCGGGCCTTGTTCACCGAAACTTGGTCTCACCATGTCGTTCTTTCTCTTACCTTCTGGCTGAATTATTCAGCCTCTTTTCGCCACTGAATTTCCTCACTGAGCTATCCTCATTCTATTACTCTTTATATCCTTAATTAACATTTAATTAAGCAGTGGTTTCCTGATCTTCGCCTACGCCGTCTCTCCTTCGAATACCCTGGATCAGCCGGGGCTGGTCCCCGGCACGCTACCATGGCTCGAGAGCAATGACGCGCTCGCCCTCGCCACTCGCATGGAGACCCGACTTCCCTGGCGCCCCACGAGAGGCTCACTGACCTCGCCGTCGTACCTCGTGAGAAAGCGCACACTGGGGCCGCCGCTCGAGAACAACCCCAAGACTCCCCCGTCATCGCGAGATGAGGGCCTTCGTCTCCTGCATGGCCTAGAGACCAATCTCGCGACCTCTCTCCAAAAGCCTCAGGAGGCTTGACTCCCTTTAGTCCACCCAGTGAGCTCCAAGAGATACCCGTCGCGACTCGAGAGCAGAGCGGGGTTCTTTGCTTCCACTCGAGATGGATGCCTGTCTCCCCGGGTGTGTCTGGAATGCAACCCCGAGATCCCTGTCGCCCCTGGAGAGGAACACTGGCTTCTGGACACAAGCCTAGATGAGGTCTATTGGCCCTGCAGTCACTCGAGAGCAATCCCCAGCTTTCCTTCGCAACTCGAATGGAAGATTGGACTTCCCTGGGCCTACACAAGAAGCATCCTGAATTCCCCGTCGTAATTCGAGAATCCTGCTACACCTCGAGAAAAACCACGTGGTTCCCCCGTCATCGCAAGATGTAGCCCTGTGCCGCTACAGCGTCTCAGGAGAAGTCCCACTTTAGGAATTGGAGTTCGAAACGGTACTTGTCACCCTTGATGCGACCCACAAAGTGCCCCGACATCCCGGTCTCCCTCGAGAGGAACACCGAAGTTTTCTGGCAACACTTCCTCTGAGCCTCTTCTACCCTCCTGATCTGGACAGGAGGGTCGACTCCCCTGCTTTGTCTGGAAGGGGTTCCCGGCCTTCCGGTCGCACCTCAGGATGAGGCCGGTCTCACGACGACATTCCAGACGTGGCCTCGTGGGTGGTTCCACATTCCGAAGGACCCCGATTTCCCGGTCCCCTCTTGATAAGAACCCGATGCCCGGACACCTCTTCGAACTCCACCCTGTGAATGAAGTCAACACGAAGGGGCAGTGACTCGCCCGTGCATCGTCGGGAAAAGACCCCCAGGTTCCAAATACCGCTCGACAAGTGGCCTGTCTCCCCGGGAACACCTCGAGAGGCAAGCGGAGTTCCATGCCTCAACCCAAGACGAGGCCTGACTCTCCTGTCCCAAGTCTGCAGGGACCTTGCGGTCGGAGTCTGAAGTCAGAGGAACCCTGAGGTTCCTGCCTCAACTGGAGATGAGGCCCTCTTCCAATGCACCAAACCCAGTGGAGTGCCGAGAGGCCCCTCCCACCTCCAGTTTCCCTGACTTCTCAGAGCCACCATGAGAAGCCCCCTGAAGTCACCTGCACAAGTCGAGGGACCCCAGGGTGTCCTGCCTCAACCCGAGAAAGACCTCGAGAGACCTTCTTCAACACGTCTCGAGGCCAGATTCCCCTACTGCCGTGAGCCGGCATATTGCATATTGAGTGCATATTGCATATTGCATATTGAGTGCAGCACTTTCCACAGCATCATCATTCAGGATCTGGAATAGCTCCACTGGAATTCTATCACTGCTGGGAGCCAGTGAGGAACTCCGCCCATGACAAAGGTCATGAGGAAGGAGGCTCGGCATACGCAAAGGCGGGATCGAGCTTCAGGAGTCCCCCTGGAAATTCTCGAGCATATACCCCCAAAACCAGAGTCTGCCTACTTTCTGCTTGTGCTTGCACCTAAACCTCTGACTTTACGGGGGCTCTCCCCCACTACCTCTCTCTGAAAAAAGAGTTAGCTTACAGTTCCAGTTAATAATTCCTGGGTGTGACAGTGTTTAACCTACAAACTCCTTTGGAAATCCTCTAGCCTGCCTGAATAGGTTTTTCCGGCCACATGTGATTGTTCAGAGCCTCCCAACTGTGAGAGGCAGGAGATGTTCTAAACTGTCTAAACACAAATTCTTTTGAGTAGTTACAAGATTGATTAGAAATTGTATTGGTGAATGGTTTTTCACTTGTTGGGCCATTGTTTGCTGCTAAGTTTCCATATCCCTTACCTGCTGTGTCCCTGGCAGTGTATTGATTAATATAATTGGTGTAAGTAGTAGCTTTAATGTTTGTAACCTGGGACCCTTGAGTTAATTCTTTTTCTTGTTATAGCCCACCACACCTTTGCTCTGTAGGAATGCAACTTTATCTAATGCTTTTTTGGAGGGTGGCTCCTGACCAACCACCTTTAGAGAAAAATAAGTTTTCTGAAGAAAAGGTCTTAAAATGTTAACAGGCCTCCGGGCCAGAAGATGATGCAAATCACCTAAGCTTTTGCATATGATAAGTTTGCAGGAAGAAAGCCTGGTTTGCTGCAAGACTCTACCCCTTCCCCCATTATCCTCTATGCATAACTTAAGGTATAAAAACTACTTTGAAAAATAAAGTGCGGGCCTTGTTCACCGAAACTTGGTCTCACCATGTCGTTCTTTCTCTTACCTTCTGGCTGAATTATTCAGCCTCTTTTCACCACTGAATTTCCTCACTGAGCTATCCTCATTCTATTACTCTTTATATCCTTAATTAACATTTAATTAAGCAGTGGTTTCCTGATCTTCGCCTACGCCGTCTCTCCTTCGAATACCCTGGATCAGCCGGGGCTGGTCCCCGGCACGCTACCATGGCTCGAGAGCAATGACGCGCTCGCCCTCGCCACTCGCATGGAGACCCGACTTCCCTGGCGCCCCACGAGAGGCTCACTGACCTCGCCGTCGTACCTCGTGAGAAAGCGCACACTGGGGCCGCCGCTCGAGAACAACCCCAAGACTCCCCCGTCATCGCGAGATGAGGGCCTTCGTCTCCTGCATGGCCTAGAGACCAATCTCGCGACCTCTCTCCAAACGCCTCAGGAGGCTTGACTCCCTTTAGTCCACCCAGTGAGCTCCAAGAGATACCCGTCGCGACTCGAGAGCAGAGCGGGGTTCTTTGCTTCCACTCGAGATGGATGCCTGTCTCCCCGGGTGTGTCTGGAATGCAACCCCGAGATCCCTGTCGCCCCTGGAGAGGAACACTGGCTTCTGGACACAAGCCTAGATGAGGTCTATTGGCCCTGCAGTCACTCGAGAGCAATCCCCAGCTTTCCTTCGCAACTCGAATGGAAGATTGGACTTCCCTGGGCCTACACAAGAGGCATCCTGAATTCCCCGTCGTAATTCGAGAATCCTGCTACACCTCGAGAAAAACCACGTGGTTCCCCCGTCATCGCAAGATGAAGCCCTGTGCCGCTACAGCGTCTCAGGAGAAGTCCCACGTTAGGAATTGGAGTTCGAAACGGTACTTGTCACCCTTGATGCGACCCACAAAGTGCCCCGACATCCCGGTCTCCCTCGAGAGGAACACCGAGGTTTTCTGGCAACACTTCCTCTGAGCCTCTTCTACCCTCCTGATCTGGACAGGAGGGTCGACTCCCCTGCTTTGTCTGGAAGGGGTTCCCGGCCTTCCGGTCGCACCTCAGGATGAGGCCGGTCTCACGACGACATTCCAGACGTGGCCTCGTGGGTGGTTCCACATTCCGAAGGACCCCGATTTCCCGGTCCCCTCTTGATAAGAACCCGATGCCCGGACACCTCTTCGAACTCCACCCTGTGAATGAAGTCAGCACGAAGGGGCAGTGACTCGCCCGTGCATCGTCGGGAAAAGACCCCCAGGTTCCAAATACCGCTCGACAAGTGGCCTGTCTCCCCGGGAACACCTCGAGAGGCAAGCGGAGTTCCATGCCTCAACCCAAGACGAGGCCTGACTCTCCTGTCCCAAGTCTGCAGGGACCTTGCGGTCGGAGTCTGAAGTCAGAGGAACCCTGAGGTTCCTGCCTCAACTGGAGATGAGGCCCTCTTCCAATGCACCAAACCCAGTGGAGTGCCGAGAGGCCCCTCCCACCTCCAGTTTCCCTGACTTCTCAGAGCCACCATGAGAAGCCCCCTGAGGTCACCTGCACAAGTCGAGGGACCCCAGGGTGTCCTGCCTCAACCCGAGAAAGACCTCGAGAGACCTTCTTCAACACGTCTCGAGGCCAGATTCCCCTACTGCCGTGAGCCGGCATATTGCATATTGAGTGCATATTGCATATTGCATATTGAGTGCAGCACTTTCCACAGCATCATCATTCAGGATCTGGAATAGCTCCACTGGAATTCTATCACTGCTGGGAGCCAGTGAGGAACTCCGCCCATGACAAAGGTCATGAGGAAGGAGGCTCGGCATACGCAAAGGCGGGATCGAGCTTCAGGAGTCCCCCTGGAAATTCTCGAGCATATACCCCCAAAACCAGAGTCTGCCTACTTTCTGCTTGTGCTTGCACCTAAACCTCTGACTTTACGGGGGCTCTCCCCCACTACCTCTCTCTGAAAAAAGAGTTAGCTTACAGTTCCAGTTAATAATTCCTGGGTGTGACAGTGTTTAACCTACAAACTCCTTTGGAAATCCTCTAGCCTGCCTGAATAGGTTTTTCCGGCCACATGTGATTGTTCAGAGCCTCCCAACTGTGAGAGGCAGGAGATGTTCTAAACTGTCTAAACACAAATTCTTTTGAGTAGTTACAAGATTGATTAGAAATTGTATTGGTGAATGGTTTTTCACTTGTTGGGCCATTGTTTGCTGCTAAGTTTCCATATCCCTTACCTGCTGTGTCCCTGGCAGTGTATTGATTAATATAATTGGTGTAAGTAGTAGCTTTAATGTTTGTAACCTGGGACCCTTGAGTTAATTCTTTTTCTTGTTATAGCCCACCACACCTTTGCTCTGTAGGAATGCAACTTTATCTAATGCTTTTTTGGAGGGTGGCTCCTGACCAACCACCTTTAGAGAAAAATAAGTTTTCTGAAGAAAAGGTCTTAAAATGTTAACAGGCCTCCGGGCCAGAAGATGATGCAAATCACCTAAGCTTTTGCATATGATAAGTTTGCAGGAAGAAAGCCTGGTTTGCTGCAAGACTCTACCCCTTCCCCCATTATCCTCTATGCATAACTTAAGGTATAAAAACTACTTTGAAAAATAAAGTGCGGGCCTTGTTCACCGAAACTTGGTCTCACCATGTCGTTCTTTCTCTTACCTTCTGGCTGAATTATTCAGCCTCTTTTCGCCACTGAATTTCCTCACTGAGCTATCCTCATTCTATTACTCTTTATATCCTTAATTAACATTTAATTAAGCAGTGGTTTCCTGATCTTCGCCTACGCCGTCTCTCCTTCGAATACCCTGGATCAGCCGGGGCTGGTCCCCGGCACGCTACCATGGCTCGAGAGCAATGACGCGCTCGCCCTCGCCACTCGCATGGAGACCCGACTTCCCTGGCGCCCCACGAGAGGCTCACTGACCTCGCCGTCGTACCTCGTGAGAAAGCGCACACTGGGGCCGCCGCTCGAGAACAACCCCAAGACTCCCCCGTCATCGCGAGATGAGGGCCTTCGTCTCCTGCATGGCCTAGAGACCAATCTCGCGACCTCTCTCCAAAAGCCTCAGGAGGCTTGACTCCCTTTAGTCCACCCAGTGAGCTCCAAGAGATACCCGTCGCGACTCGAGAGCAGAGCGGGGTTCTTTGCTTCCACTCGAGATGGATGCCTGTCTCCCCGGGTGTGTCTGGAATGCAACCCCGAGATCCCTGTCGCCCCTGGAGAGGAACACTGGCTTCTGGACACAAGCCTAGATGAGGTCTATTGGCCCTGCAGTCACTCGAGAGCAATCCCCAGCTTTCCTTCGCAACTCGAATGGAAGATTGGACTTCCCTGGGCCTACACAAGAAGCATCCTGAATTCCCCGTCGTAATTCGAGAATCCTGCTACACCTCGAGAAAAACCACGTGGTTCCCCCGTCATCGCAAGATGTAGCCCTGTGCCGCTACAGCGTCTCAGGAGAAGTCCCACTTTAGGAATTGGAGTTCGAAACGGTACTTGTCACCCTTGATGCGACCCACAAAGTGCCCCGACATCCCGGTCTCCCTCGAGAGGAACACCGAAGTTTTCTGGCAACACTTCCTCTGAGCCCCTTCTACCCTCCTGATCTGGACAGGAGGGTCGACTCCCCTGCTTTGTCTGGAAGGGGTTCCCGACCTTCCGGTCGCACCTCAGGATGAGGCCGGTCTCACGACGACATTCCAGACGTGGCCTCGTGGGTGGTTCCACATTCCGAAGGACCCCGATTTCCCGGTCCCCTCTTGATAAGAACCCGATGCCCGGACACCTCTTCGAACTCCACCCTGTGAATGAAGTCAACACGAAGGGGCAGTGACTCGCCCGTGCATCGTCGGGAAAAGACCCCCAGGTTCCAAATACCGCTCGACAAGTGGCCTCTCTCCCCGGGAACACCTCGAGAGGCAAGCGGAGTTCCATGCCTCAACCCAAGACGAGGCCTGACTCTCCTGTCCCAAGTCTGCAGGGACCTTGCGGTCGGAGTCTGAAGTCAGAGGAACCCTGAGGTTCCTGCCTCAACTGGAGATGAGGCCCTCTTCCAATGCACCAAACCCAGTGGAGTGCCGAGAGGCCCCTCCCACCTCCAGTTTCCCTGACTTCTCAGAGCCACCATGAGAAGCCCCCTGAGGTCACCTGCACAAGTCGAGGGACCCCAGGGTGTCCTGCCTCAACCCGAGAAAGACCTCGAGAGACCTTCTTCAACACGTCTCGAGGCCAGATTCCCCTACTGCCGTGAGCCGGCATATTGCATATTGAGTGCATATTGCATATTGCATATTGAGTGCAGCACTTTCCACAGCATCATCATTCAGGATCTGGAATAGCTCCACTGGAATTCTATCACTGCTGGGAGCCAGTGAGGAACTCCGCCCATGACAAAGGTCATGAGGAAGGAGGCTCGGCATACGCAAAGGCGGGATCGAGCTTCAGGAGTCCCCCTGGAAATTCTCGAGCATATACCCCCAAAACCAGAGTCTGCCTACTTTCTGCTTGTGCTTGCACCTAAACCTCTGACTTTACGGGGGCTCTCCCCCACTACCTCTCTCTGAAAAAGAGTTAGCTTACAGTTCCAGTTAATAATTCCTGGGTGTGACAGTGTTTAACCTACAAACTCCTTTGGAAATCCTCTAGCCTGCCTGAATAGGTTTTTCCGGCCACATGTGATTGTTCAGAGCCTCCCAACTGTGAGAGGCAGGAGATGTTCTAAACTGTCTAAACACAAATTCTTTTGAGTAGTTACAAGATTGATTAGAAATTGTATTGGTGAATGGTTTTTCACTTGTTGGGCCATTGTTTGCTGCTAAGTTTCCATATCCCTTACCTGCTGTGTCCCTGGCAGTGTATTGATTAATATAATTGGTGTAAGTAGTAGCTTTAATGTTTGTAACCTGGGACCCTTGAGTTAATTCTTTTTCTTGTTATAGCCCACCACACCTTTGCTCTGTAGGAATGCAACTTTATCTAATGCTTTTTTGGAGGGTGGCTCCTGACCAACCACCTTTAGAGAAAAATAAGTTTTCTGAAGAAAAGGTCTTAAAATGTTAACAGGCCTCCGGGCCAGAAGATGATGCAAATCACCTAAGCTTTTGCATATGATAAGTTTGCAGGAAGAAAGCCTGGTTTGCTGCAAGACTCTACCCCTTCCCCCATTATCCTCTATGCATAACTTAAGGTATAAAAACTACTTTGAAAAATAAAGTGCGGGCCTTGTTCACCGAAACTTGGTCTCACCATGTCGTTCTTTCTCTTACCTTCTGGCTGAATTATTCAGCCTCTTTTCGCCACTGAATTTCCTCACTGAGCTATCCTCATTCTATTACTCTTTATATCCTTAATTAACATTTAATTAAGCAGTGGTTTCCTGATCTTCGCCTACGCCGTCTCTCCTTCGAATACCCTGGATCAGCCGGGGCTGGTCCCCGGCACGCTACCATGGCTCGAGAGCAATGACGCGCTCGCCCTCGCCACTCGCATGGAGACCCGACTTCCCTGGCGCCCCACGAGAGGCTCACTGACCTCGCCGTCGTACCTCGTGAGAAAGCGCACACTGGGGCCGCCGCTCGAGAACAACCCCAAGACTCCCCCGTCATCGCGAGATGAGGGCCTTCGTCTCCTGCATGGCCTAGAGACCAATCTCGCGACCTCTCTCCAAAAGCCTCAGGAGGCTTGACTCCCTTTAGTCCACCCAGTGAGCTCCAAGAGATACCCGTCGCGACTCGAGAGCAGAGCGGGGTTCTTTGCTTCCACTCGAGATGGATGCCTGTCTCCCCGGGTGTGTCTGGAATGCAACCCCGAGATCCCTGTCGCCCCTGGAGAGGAACACTGGCTTCTGGACACAAGCCTAGATGAGGTCTATTGGCCCTGCAGTCACTCGAGAGCAATCCCCAGCTTTCCTTCGCAACTCGAATGGAAGATTGGACTTCCCTGGGCCTACACAAGAAGCATCCTGAATTCCCCGTCGTAATTCGAGAATCCTGCTACACCTCGAGAAAAACCACGTGGTTCCCCCGTCATCGCAAGATGTAGCCCTGTGCCGCTACAGCGTCTCAGGAGAAGTCCCACGTTAGGAATTGGAGTTCGAAACGGTACTTGTCACCCTTGATGCGACCCACAAAGTGCCCCGACATCCCGGTCTCCCTCGAGAGGAACACCGAGGTTTTCTGGCAACACTTCCTCTGAGCCTCTTCTACCCTCCTGATCTGGACAGGAGGGTCGACTCCCCTGCTTTGTCTGGAAGGGGTTCCCGGCCTTCCGGTCGCACCTCAGGATGAGGCCGGTCTCACGACGACATTCCAGACGTGGCCTCGTGGGTGGTTCCACATTCCGAAGGACCCCGATTTCCCGGTCCCCTCTTGATAAGAACCCGATGCCCGGACACCTCTTCGAACTCCACCCTGTGAATGAAGTCAACACGAAGGGGCAGTGACTCGCCCGTGCATCGTCGGGAAAAGACCCCCAGGTTCCAAATACCGCTCGACAAGTGGCCTGTCTCCCCGGGAACACCTCGAGAGGCAAGCGGAGTTCCATGCCTCAACCCAAGACGAGGCCTGACTCTCCTGTCCCAAGTCTGCAGGGACCTTGCGGTCGGAGTCTGAAGTCAGAGGAACCCTGAGGTTCCTGCCTCAACTGGAGATGAGGCCCTCTTCCAATGCACCAAACCCAGTGGAGTGCCGAGAGGCCCCTCCCACCTCCAGTTTCCCTGACTTCTCAGAGCCACCATGAGAAGCCCCCTGAGGTCACCTGCACAAGTCGAGGGACCCCAGGGTGTCCTGCCTCAACCCGAGAAAGACCTCGAGAGACCTTCTTCAACACGTCTCGAGGCCAGATTCCCCTACTGCCGTGAGCCGGCATATTGCATATTGAGTGCATATTGCATATTGCATATTGAGTGCAGCACTTTCCACAGCATCATCATTCAGGATCTGGAATAGCTCCACTGGAATTCTATCACTGCTGGGAGCCAGTGAGGAACTCCGCCCATGACAAAGGTCATGAGGAAGGAGGCTCGGCATACGCAAAGGCGGGATCGAGCTTCAGGAGTCCCCCTGGAAATTCTCGAGCATATACCCCCAAAACCAGAGTCTGCCTACTTTCTGCTTGTGCTTGCACCTAAACCTCTGACTTTACGGGGGCTCTCCCCCACTACCTCTCTCTGAAAAAAGAGTTAGCTTACAGTTCCAGTTAATAATTCCTGGGTGTGACAGTGTTTAACCTACAAACTCCTTTGGAAATCCTCTAGCCTGCCTGAATAGGTTTTTCCGGCCACATGTGATTGTTCAGAGCCTCCCAACTGTGAGAGGCAGGAGATGTTCTAAACTGTCTAAACACAAATTCTTTTGAGTAGTTACAAGATTGATTAGAAATTGTATTGGTGAATGGTTTTTCACTTGTTGGGCCATTGTTTGCTGCTAAGTTTCCATATCCCTTACCTGCTGTGTCCCTGGCAGTGTATTGATTAATATAATTGGTGTAAGTAGTAGCTTTAATGTTTGTAACCTGGGACCCTTGAGTTAATTCTTTTTCTTGTTATAGCCCACCACACCTTTGCTCTGTAGGAATGCAACTTTATCTAATGCTTTTTTGGAGGGTGGCTCCTGACCAACCACCTTTAGAGAAAAATAAGTTTTCTGAAGAAAAGGTCTTAAAATGTTAACAGGCCTCCGGGCCAGAAGATGATGCAAATCACCTAAGCTTTTGCATATGATAAGTTTGCAGGAAGAAAGCCTGGTTTGCTGCAAGACTCTACCCCTTCCCCCATTATCCTCTATGCATAACTTAAGGTATAAAAACTACTTTGAAAAATAAAGTGCGGGCCTTGTTCACCGAAACTTGGTCTCACCATGTCGTTCTTTCTCTTACCTTCTGGCTGAATTATTCAGCCTCTTTTCGCCACTGAATTTCCTCACTGAGCTATCCTCATTCTATTACTCTTTATATCCTTAATTAACATTTAATTAAGCAGTGGTTTCCTGATCTTCGCCTACGCCGTCTCTCCTTCGAATACCCTGGATCAGCCGGGGCTGGTCCCCGGCACGCTACCATGGCTCGAGAGCAATGACGCGCTCGCCCTCGCCACTCGCATGGAGACCCGACTTCCCTGGCGCCCCACGAGAGGCTCACTGACCTCGCCGTCGTACCTCGTGAGAAAGCGCACACTGGGGCCGCCGCTCGAGAACAACCCCAAGACTCCCCCGTCATCGCGAGATGAGGGCCTTCGTCTCCTGCATGGCCTAGAGACCAATCTCGCGACCTCTCTCCAAAAGCCTCAGGAGGCTTGACTCCCTTTAGTCCACCCAGTGAGCTCCAAGAGATACCCGTCGCGACTCGAGAGCAGAGCGGGGTTCTTTGCTTCCACTCGAGATGGATGCCTGTCTCCCCGGGTGTGTCTGGAATGCAACCCCGAGATCCCTGTCGCCCCTGGAGAGGAACACTGGCTTCTGGACACAAGCCTAGATGAGGTCTATTGGCCCTGCAGTCACTCGAGAGCAATCCCCAGCTTTCCTTCGCAACTCGAATGGAAGATTGGACTTCCCTGGGCCTACACAAGAAGCATCCTGAATTCCCCGTCGTAATTCGAGAATCCTGCTACACCTCGAGAAAAACCACGTGGTTCCCCCGTCATCGCAAGATGTAGCCCTGTGCCGCTACAGCGTCTCAGGAGAAGTCCCACTTTAGGAATTGGAGTTCGAAACGGTACTTGTCACCCTTGATGCGACCCACAAAGTGCCCCGACATCCCGGTCTCCCTCGAGAGGAACACCGAAGTTTTCTGGCAACACTTCCTCTGAGCCTCTTCTACCCTCCTGATCTGGACAGGAGGGTCGACTCCCCTGCTTTGTCTGGAAGGGGTTCCCGGCCTTCCGGTCGCACCTCAGGATGAGGCCGGTCTCACGACGACATTCCAGACGTGGCCTCGTGGGTGGTTCCACATTCCGAAGGACCCCGATTTCCCGGTCCCCTCTTGATAAGAACCCGATGCCCGGACACCTCTTCGAACTCCACCCTGTGAATGAAGTCAACACGAAGGGGCAGTGACTCGCCCGTGCATCGTCGGGAAAAGACCCCCAGGTTCCAAATACCGCTCGACAAGTGGCCTGTCTCCCCGGGAACACCTCGAGAGGCAAGCGGAGTTCCATGCCTCAACCCAAGACGAGGCCTGACTCTCCTGTCCCAAGTCTGCAGGGACCTTGCGGTCGGAGTCTGAAGTCAGAGGAACCCTGAGGTTCCTGCCTCAACTGGAGATGAGGCCCTCTTCCAATGCACCAAACCCAGTGGAGTGCCGAGAGGCCCCTCCCACCTCCAGTTTCCCTGACTTCTCAGAGCCACCATGAGAAGCCCCCTGAGGTCACCTGCACAAGTCGAGGGACCCCAGGGTGTCCTGCCTCAACCCGAGAAAGACCTCGAGAGACCTTCTTCAACACGTCTCGAGGCCAGATTCCCCTACTGCCGTGAGCCGGCATATTGCATATTGAGTGCATATTGCATATTGCATATTGAGTGCAGCACTTTCCACAGCATCATCATTCAGGATCTGGAATAGCTCCACTGGAATTCTATCACTGCTGGGAGCCAGTGAGGAACTCCGCCCATGACAAAGGTCATGAGGAAGGAGGCTCGGCATACGCAAAGGCGGGATCGAGCTTCAGGAGTCCCCCTGGAAATTCTCGAGCATATACCCCCAAAACCAGAGTCTGCCTACTTTCTGCTTGTGCTTGCACCTAAACCTCTGACTTTACGGGGGCTCTCCCCCACTACCTCTCTCTGAAAAAGAGTTAGCTTACAGTTCCAGTTAATAATTCCTGGGTGTGACAGTGTTTAACCTACAAACTCCTTTGGAAATCCTCTAGCCTGCCTGAATAGGTTTTTCCGGCCACATGTGATTGTTCAGAGCCTCCCAACTGTGAGAGGCAGGAGATGTTCTAAACTGTCTAAACACAAATTCTTTTGAGTAGTTACAAGATTGATTAGAAATTGTATTGGTGAATGGTTTTTCACTTGTTGGGCCATTGTTTGCTGCTAAGTTTCCATATCCCTTACCTGCTGTGTCCCTGGCAGTGTATTGATTAATATAATTGGTGTAAGTAGTAGCTTTAATGTTTGTAACCTGGGACCCTTGAGTTAATTCTTTTTCTTGTTATAGCCCACCACACCTTTGCTCTGTAGGAATGCAACTTTATCTAATGCTTTTTTGGAGGGTGGCTCCTGACCAACCACCTTTAGAGAAAAATAAGTTTTCTGAAGAAAAGGTCTTAAAATGTTAACAGGCCTCCGGGCCAGAAGATGATGCAAATCACCTAAGCTTTTGCATATGATAAGTTTGCAGGAAGAAAGCCTGGTTTGCTGCAAGACTCTACCCCTTCCCCCATTATCCTCTATGCATAACTTAAGGTATAAAAACTACTTTGAAAAATAAAGTGCGGGCCTTGTTCACCGAAACTTGGTCTCACCATGTCGTTCTTTCTCTTACCTTCTGGCTGAATTATTCAGCCTCTTTTCGCCACTGAATTTCCTCACTGAGCTATCCTCATTCTATTACTCTTTATATCCTTAATTAACATTTAATTAAGCAGTGGTTTCCTGATCTTCGCCTACGCCGTCTCTCCTTCGAATACCCTGGATCAGCCGGGGCTGGTCCCCGGCACGCTACCATGGCTCGAGAGCAATGACGCGCTCGCCCTCGCCACTCGCATGGAGACCCGACTTCCCTGGCGCCCCACGAGAGGCTCACTGACCTCGCCGTCGTACCTCGTGAGAAAGCGCACACTGGGGCCGCCGCTCGAGAACAACCCCAAGACTCCCCCGTCATCGCGAGATGAGGGCCTTCGTCTCCTGCATGGCCTAGAGACCAATCTCGCGACCTCTCTCCAAAAGCCTCAGGAGGCTTGACTCCCTTTAGTCCACCCAGTGAGCTCCAAGAGATACCCGTCGCGACTCGAGAGCAGAGCGGGGTTCTTTGCTTCCACTCGAGATGGATGCCTGTCTCCCCGGGTGTGTCTGGAATGCAACCCCGAGATCCCTGTCGCCCCTGGAGAGGAACACTGGCTTCTGGACACAAGCCTAGATGAGGTCTATTGGCCCTGCAGTCACTCGAGAGCAATCCCCAGCTTTCCTTCGCAACTCGAATGGAAGATTGGACTTCCCTGGGCCTACACAAGAAGCATCCTGAATTCCCCGTCGTAATTCGAGAATCCTGCTACACCTCGAGAAAAACCACGTGGTTCCCCCGTCATCGCAAGATGTAGCCCTGTGCCGCTACAGCGTCTCAGGAGAAGTCCCACTTTAGGAATTGGAGTTCGAAACGGTACTTGTCACCCTTGATGCGACCCACAAAGTGCCCCGACATCCCGGTCTCCCTCGAGAGGAACACCGAGGTTTTCTGGCAACACTTCCTCTGAGCCTCTTCTACCCTCCTGATCTGGACAGGAGGGTCGACTCCCCTGCTTTGTCTGGAAGGGGTTCCCGGCCTTCCGGTCGCACCTCAGGATGAGGCCGGTCTCACGACGACATTCCAGACGTGGCCTCGTGGGTGGTTCCACATTCCGAAGGACCCCGATTTCCCGGTCCCCTCTTGATAAGAACCCGATGCCCGGACACCTCTTCGAACTCCACCCTGTGAATGAAGTCAACACGAAGGGGCAGTGACTCGCCCGTGCATCGTCGGGAAAAGACCCCCAGGTTCCAAATACCGCTCGACAAGTGGCCTGTCTCCCCGGGAACACCTCGAGAGGCAAGCGGAGTTCCATGCCTCAACCCAAGACGAGGCCTGACTCTCCTGTCCCAAGTCTGCAGGGACCTTGCGGTCGGAGTCTGAAGTCAGAGGAACCCTGAGGTTCCTGCCTCAACTGGAGATGAGGCCCTCTTCCAATGCACCAAACCCAGTGGAGTGCCGAGAGGCCCCTCCCACCTCCAGTTTCCCTGACTTCTCAGAGCCACCATGAGAAGCCCCCTGAGGTCACCTGCACAAGTCGAGGGACCCCAGGGTGTCCTGCCTCAACCCGAGAAAGACCTCGAGAGACCTTCTTCAACACGTCTCGAGGCCAGATTCCCCTACTGCCGTGAGCCGGCATATTGCATATTGAGTGCATATTGCATATTGCATATTGAGTGCAGCACTTTCCACAGCATCATCATTCAGGATCTGGAATAGCTCCACTGGAATTCTATCACTGCTGGGAGCCAGTGAGGAACTCCGCCCATGACAAAGGTCATGAGGAAGGAGGCTCGGCATACGCAAAGGCGGGATCGAGCTTCAGGAGTCCCCCTGGAAATTCTCGAGCATATACCCCCAAAACCAGAGTCTGCCTACTTTCTGCTTGTGCTTGCACCTAAACCTCTGACTTTACGGGGGCTCTCCCCCACTACCTCTCTCTGAAAAAGAGTTAGCTTACAGTTCCAGTTAATAATTCCTGGGTGTGACAGTGTTTAACCTACAAACTCCTTTGGAAATCCTCTAGCCTGCCTGAATAGGTTTTTCCGGCCACATGTGATTGTTCAGAGCCTCCCAACTGTGAGAGGCAGGAGATGTTCTAAACTGTCTAAACACAAATTCTTTTGAGTAGTTACAAGATTGATTAGAAATTGTATTGGTGAATGGTTTTTCACTTGTTGGGCCATTGTTTGCTGCTAAGTTTCCATATCCCTTACCTGCTGTGTCCCTGGCAGTGTATTGATTAATATAATTGGTGTAAGTAGTAGCTTTAATGTTTGTAACCTGGGACCCTTGAGTTAATTCTTTTTCTTGTTATAGCCCACCACACCTTTGCTCTGTAGGAATGCAACTTTATCTAATGCTTTTTTGGAGGGTGGCTCCTGACCAACCACCTTTAGAGAAAAATAAGTTTTCTGAAGAAAAGGTCTTAAAATGTTAACAGGCCTCCGGGCCAGAAGATGATGCAAATCACCTAAGCTTTTGCATATGATAAGTTTGCAGGAAGAAAGCCTGGTTTGCTGCAAGACTCTACCCCTTCCCCCATTATCCTCTATGCATAACTTAAGGTATAAAAACTACTTTGAAAAATAAAGTGCGGGCCTTGTTCACCGAAACTTGGTCTCACCATGTCGTTCTTTCTCTTACCTTCTGGCTGAATTATTCAGCCTCTTTTCGCCACTGAATTTCCTCACTGAGCTATCCTCATTCTATTACTCTTTATATCCTTAATTAACATTTAATTAAGCAGTGGTTTCCTGATCTTCGCCTACGCCGTCTCTCCTTCGAATACCCTGGATCAGCCGGGGCTGGTCCCCGGCACGCTACCATGGCTCGAGAGCAATGACGCGCTCGCCCTCGCCACTCGCATGGAGACCCGACTTCCCTGGCGCCCCACGAGAGGCTCACTGACCTCGCCGTCGTACCTCGTGAGAAAGCGCACACTGGGGCCGCCGCTCGAGAACAACCCCAAGACTCCCCCGTCATCGCGAGATGAGGGCCTTCGTCTCCTGCATGGCCTAGAGACCAATCTCGCGACCTCTCTCCAAAAGCCTCAGGAGGCTTGACTCCCTTTAGTCCACCCAGTGAGCTCCAAGAGATACCCGTCGCGACTCGAGAGCAGAGCGGGGTTCTTTGCTTCCACTCGAGATGGATGCCTGTCTCCCCGGGTGTGTCTGGAATGCAACCCCGAGATCCCTGTCGCCCCTGGAGAGGAACACTGGCTTCTGGACACAAGCCTAGATGAGGTCTATTGGCCCTGCAGTCACTCGAGAGCAATCCCCAGCTTTCCTTCGCAACTCGAATGGAAGATTGGACTTCCCTGGGCCTACACAAGAAGCATCCTGAATTCCCCGTCGTAATTCGAGAATCCTGCTACACCTCGAGAAAAACCACGTGGTTCCCCCGTCATCGCAAGATGTAGCCCTGTGCCGCTACAGCGTCTCAGGAGAAGTCCCACTTTAGGAATTGGAGTTCGAAACGGTACTTGTCACCCTTGATGCGACCCACAAAGTGCCCCGACATCCCGGTCTCCCTCGAGAGGAACACCGAGGTTTTCTGGCAACACTTCCTCTGAGCCTCTTCTACCCTCCTGATCTGGACAGGAGGGTCGACTCCCCTGCTTTGTCTGGAAGGGGTTCCCGGCCTTCCGGTCGCACCTCAGGATGAGGCCGGTCTCACGACGACATTCCAGACGTGGCCTCGTGGGTGGTTCCACATTCCGAAGGACCCCGATTTCCCGGTCCCCTCTTGATAAGAACCCGATGCCCGGACACCTCTTCGAACTCCACCCTGTGAATGAAGTCAACACGAAGGGGCAGTGACTCGCCCGTGCATCGTCGGGAAAAGACCCCCAGGTTCCAAATACCGCTCGACAAGTGGCCTGTCTCCCCGGGAACACCTCGAGAGGCAAGCGGAGTTCCATGCCTCAACCCAAGACGAGGCCTGACTCTCCTGTCCCAAGTCTGCAGGGACCTTGCGGTCGGAGTCTGAAGTCAGAGGAACCCTGAGGTTCCTGCCTCAACTGGAGATGAGGCCCTCTTCCAATGCACCAAACCCAGTGGAGTGCCGAGAGGCCCCTCCCACCTCCAGTTTCCCTGACTTCTCAGAGCCACCATGAGAAGCCCCCTGAGGTCACCTGCACAAGTCGAGGGACCCCAGGGTGTCCTGCCTCAACCCGAGAAAGACCTCGAGAGACCTTCTTCAACACGTCTCGAGGCCAGATTCCCCTACTGCCGTGAGCCGGCATATTGCATATTGAGTGCATATTGCATATTGCATATTGAGTGCAGCACTTTCCACAGCATCATCATTCAGGATCTGGAATAGCTCCACTGGAATTCTATCACTGCTGGGAGCCAGTGAGGAACTCCGCCCATGACAAAGGTCATGAGGAAGGAGGCTCGGCATACGCAAAGGCGGGATCGAGCTTCAGGAGTCCCCCTGGAAATTCTCGAGCATATACCCCCAAAACCAGAGTCTGCCTACTTTCTGCTTGTGCTTGCACCTAAACCTCTGACTTTACGGGGGCTCTCCCCCACTACCTCTCTCTGAAAAAGAGTTAGCTTACAGTTCCAGTTAATAATTCCTGGGTGTGACAGTGTTTAACCTACAAACTCCTTTGGAAATCCTCTAGCCTGCCTGAATAGGTTTTTCCGGCCACATGTGATTGTTCAGAGCCTCCCAACTGTGAGAGGCAGGAGATGTTCTAAACTGTCTAAACACAAATTCTTTTGAGTAGTTACAAGATTGATTAGAAATTGTATTGGTGAATGGTTTTTCACTTGTTGGGCCATTGTTTGCTGCTAAGTTTCCATATCCCTTACCTGCTGTGTCCCTGGCAGTGTATTGATTAATATAATTGGTGTAAGTAGTAGCTTTAATGTTTGTAACCTGGGACCCTTGAGTTAATTCTTTTTCTTGTTATAGCCCACCACACCTTTGCTCTGTAGGAATGCAACTTTATCTAATGCTTTTTTGGAGGGTGGCTCCTGACCAACCACCTTTAGAGAAAAATAAGTTTTCTGAAGAAAAGGTCTTAAAATGTTAACAGGCCTCCGGGCCAGAAGATGATGCAAATCACCTAAGCTTTTGCATATGATAAGTTTGCAGGAAGAAAGCCTGGTTTGCTGCAAGACTCTACCCCTTCCCCCATTATCCTCTATGCATAACTTAAGGTATAAAAACTACTTTGAAAAATAAAGTGCGGGCCTTGTTCACCGAAACTTGGTCTCACCATGTCGTTCTTTCTCTTACCTTCTGGCTGAATTATTCAGCCTCTTTTCACCACTGAATTTCCTCACTGAGCTATCCTCATTCTATTACTCTTTATATCCTTAATTAACATTTAATTAAGCAGTGGTTTCCTGATCTTCGCCTACGCCGTCTCTCCTTCGAATACCCTGGATCAGCCGGGGCTGGTCCCCGGCACGCTACCATGGCTCGAGAGCAATGACGCGCTCGCCCTCGCCACTCGCATGGAGACCCGACTTCCCTGGCGCCCCACGAGAGGCTCACTGACCTCGCCGTCGTACCTCGTGAGAAAGCGCACACTGGGGCCGCCGCTCGAGAACAACCCCAAGACTCCCCCGTCATCGCGAGATGAGGGCCTTCGTCTCCTGCATGGCCTAGAGACCAATCTCGCGACCTCTCTCCAAAAGCCTCAGGAGGCTTGACTCCCTTTAGTCCACCCAGTGAGCTCCAAGAGATACCCGTCGCGACTCGAGAGCAGAGCGGGGTTCTTTGCTTCCACTCGAGATGGATGCCTGTCTCCCCGGGTGTGTCTGGAATGCAACCCCGAGATCCCTGTCGCCCCTGGAGAGGAACACTGGCTTCTGGACACAAGCCTAGATGAGGTCTATTGGCCCTGCAGTCACTCGAGAGCAATCCCCAGCTTTCCTTCGCAACTCGAATGGAAGATTGGACTTCCCTGGGCCTACACAAGAAGCATCCTGAATTCCCCGTCGTAATTCGAGAATCCTGCTACACCTCGAGAAAAACCACGTGGTTCCCCCGTCATCGCAAGATGTAGCCCTGTGCCGCTACAGCGTCTCAGGAGAAGTCCCACTTTAGGAATTGGAGTTCGAAACGGTACTTGTCACCCTTGATGCGACCCACAAAGTGCCCCGACATCCCGGTCTCCCTCGAGAGGAACACCGAAGTTTTCTGGCAACACTTCCTCTGAGCCTCTTCTACCCTCCTGATCTGGACAGGAGGGTCGACTCCCCTGCTTTGTCTGGAAGGGGTTCCCGGCCTTCCGGTCGCACCTCAGGATGAGGCCGGTCTCACGACGACATTCCAGACGTGGCCTCGTGGGTGGTTCCACATTCCGAAGGACCCCGATTTCCCGGTCCCCTCTTGATAAGAACCCGATGCCCGGACACCTCTTCGAACTCCACCCTGTGAATGAAGTCAACACGAAGGGGCAGTGACTCGCCCGTGCATCGTCGGGAAAAGACCCCCAGGTTCCAAATACCGCTCGACAAGTGGCCTGTCTCCCCGGGAACACCTCGAGAGGCAAGCGGAGTTCCATGCCTCAACCCAAGACGAGGCCTGACTCTCCTGTCCCAAGTCTGCAGGGACCTTGCGGTCGGAGTCTGAAGTCAGAGGAACCCTGAGGTTCCTGCCTCAACTGGAGATGAGGCCCTCTTCCAATGCACCAAACCCAGTGGAGTGCCGAGAGGCCCCTCCCACCTCCAGTTTCCCTGACTTCTCAGAGCCACCATGAGAAGCCCCCTGAGGTCACCTGCACAAGTCGAGGGACCCCAGGGTGTCCTGCCTCAACCCGAGAAAGACCTCGAGAGACCTTCTTCAACACGTCTCGAGGCCAGATTCCCCTACTGCCGTGAGCCGGCATATTGCATATTGAGTGCATATTGCATATTGCATATTGAGTGCAGCACTTTCCACAGCATCATCATTCAGGATCTGGAATAGCTCCACTGGAATTCTATCACTGCTGGGAGCCAGTGAGGAACTCCGCCCATGACAAAGGTCATGAGGAAGGAGGCTCGGCATACGCAAAGGCGGGATCGAGCTTCAGGAGTCCCCCTGGAAATTCTCGAGCATATACCCCCAAAACCAGAGTCTGCCTACTTTCTGCTTGTGCTTGCACCTAAACCTCTGACTTTACGGGGGCTCTCCCCCACTACCTCTCTCTGAAAAAAGAGTTAGCTTACAGTTCCAGTTAATAATTCCTGGGTGTGACAGTGTTTAACCTACAAACTCCTTTGGAAATCCTCTAGCCTGCCTGAATAGGTTTTTCCGGCCACATGTGATTGTTCAGAGCCTCCCAACTGTGAGAGGCAGGAGATGTTCTAAACTGTCTAAACACAAATTCTTTTGAGTAGTTACAAGATTGATTAGAAATTGTATTGGTGAATGGTTTTTCACTTGTTGGGCCATTGTTTGCTGCTAAGTTTCCATATCCCTTACCTGCTGTGTCCCTGGCAGTGTATTGATTAATATAATTGGTGTAAGTAGTAGCTTTAATGTTTGTAACCTGGGACCCTTGAGTTAATTCTTTTTCTTGTTATAGCCCACCACACCTTTGCTCTGTAGGAATGCAACTTTATCTAATGCTTTTTTGGAGGGTGGCTCCTGACCAACCACCTTTAGAGAAAAATAAGTTTTCTGAAGAAAAGGTCTTAAAATGTTAACAGGCCTCCGGGCCAGAAGATGATGCAAATCACCTAAGCTTTTGCATATGATAAGTTTGCAGGAAGAAAGCCTGGTTTGCTGCAAGACTCTACCCCTTCCCCCATTATCCTCTATGCATAACTTAAGGTATAAAAACTACTTTGAAAAATAAAGTGCGGGCCTTGTTCACCGAAACTTGGTCTCACCATGTCGTTCTTTCTCTTACCTTCTGGCTGAATTATTCAGCCTCTTTTCGCCACTGAATTTCCTCACTGAGCTATCCTCATTCTATTACTCTTTATATCCTTAATTAACATTTAATTAAGCAGTGGTTTCCTGATCTTCGCCTACGCCGTCTCTCCTTCGAATACCCTGGATCAGCCGGGGCTGGTCCCCGGCACGCTACCATGGCTCGAGAGCAATGACGCGCTCGCCCTCGCCACTCGCATGGAGACCCGACTTCCCTGGCGCCCCACGAGAGGCTCACTGACCTCGCCGTCGTACCTCGTGAGAAAGCGCACACTGGGGCCGCCGCTCGAGAACAACCCCAAGACTCCCCCGTCATCGCGAGATGAGGGCCTTCGTCTCCTGCATGGCCTAGAGACCAATCTCGCGACCTCTCTCCAAAAGCCTCAGGAGGCTTGACTCCCTTTAGTCCACCCAGTGAGCTCCAAGAGATACCCGTCGCGACTCGAGAGCAGAGCGGGGTTCTTTGCTTCCACTCGAGATGGATGCCTGTCTCCCCGGGTGTGTCTGGAATGCAACCCCGAGATCCCTGTCGCCCCTGGAGAGGAACACTGGCTTCTGGACACAAGCCTAGATGAGGTCTATTGGCCCTGCAGTCACTCGAGAGCAATCCCCAGCTTTCCTTCGCAACTCGAATGGAAGATTGGACTTCCCTGGGCCTACACAAGAAGCATCCTGAATTCCCCGTCGTAATTCGAGAATCCTGCTACACCTCGAGAAAAACCACGTGGTTCCCCCGTCATCGCAAGATGTAGCCCTGTGCCGCTACAGCGTCTCAGGAGAAGTCCCACTTTAGGAATTGGAGTTCGAAACGGTACTTGTCACCCTTGATGCGACCCACAAAGTGCCCCGACATCCCGGTCTCCCTCGAGAGGAACACCGAAGTTTTCTGGCAACACTTCCTCTGAGCCTCTTCTACCCTCCTGATCTGGACAGGAGGGTCGACTCCCCTGCTTTGTCTGGAAGGGGTTCCCGGCCTTCCGGTCGCACCTCAGGATGAGGCCGGTCTCACGACGACATTCCAGACGTGGCCTCGTGGGTGGTTCCACATTCCGAAGGACCCCGATTTCCCGGTCCCCTCTTGATAAGAACCCGATGCCCGGACACCTCTTCGAACTCCACCCTGTGAATGAAGTCAACACGAAGGGGCAGTGACTCGCCCGTGCATCGTCGGGAAAAGACCCCCAGGTTCCAAATACCGCTCGACAAGTGGCCTGTCTCCCCGGGAACACCTCGAGAGGCAAGCGGAGTTCCATGCCTCAACCCAAGACGAGGCCTGACTCTCCTGTCCCAAGTCTGCAGGGACCTTGCGGTCGGAGTCTGAAGTCAGAGGAACCCTGAGGTTCCTGCCTCAACTGGAGATGAGGCCCTCTTCCAATGCACCAAACCCAGTGGAGTGCCGAGAGGCCCCTCCCACCTCCAGTTTCCCTGACTTCTCAGAGCCACCATGAGAAGCCCCCTGAGGTCACCTGCACAAGTCGAGGGACCCCAGGGTGTCCTGCCTCAACCCGAGAAAGACCTCGAGAGACCTTCTTCAACACGTCTCGAGGCCAGATTCCCCTACTGCCGTGAGCCGGCATATTGCATATTGAGTGCATATTGCATATTGCATATTGAGTGCAGCACTTTCCACAGCATCATCATTCAGGATCTGGAATAGCTCCACTGGAATTCTATCACTGCTGGGAGCCAGTGAGGAACTCCGCCCATGACAAAGGTCATGAGGAAGGAGGCTCGGCATACGCAAAGGCGGGATCGAGCTTCAGGAGTCCCCCTGGAAATTCTCGAGCATATACCCCCAAAACCAGAGTCTGCCTACTTTCTGCTTGTGCTTGCACCTAAACCTCTGACTTTACGGGGGCTCTCCCCCACTACCTCTCTCTGAAAAAGAGTTAGCTTACAGTTCCAGTTAATAATTCCTGGGTGTGACAGTGTTTAACCTACAAACTCCTTTGGAAATCCTCTAGCCTGCCTGAATAGGTTTTTCCGGCCACATGTGATTGTTCAGAGCCTCCCAACTGTGAGAGGCAGGAGATGTTCTAAACTGTCTAAACACAAATTCTTTTGAGTAGTTACAAGATTGATTAGAAATTGTATTGGTGAATGGTTTTTCACTTGTTGGGCCATTGTTTGCTGCTAAGTTTCCATATCCCTTACCTGCTGTGTCCCTGGCAGTGTATTGATTAATATAATTGGTGTAAGTAGTAGCTTTAATGTTTGTAACCTGGGACCCTTGAGTTAATTCTTTTTCTTGTTATAGCCCACCACACCTTTGCTCTGTAGGAATGCAACTTTATCTAATGCTTTTTTGGAGGGTGGCTCCTGACCAACCACCTTTAGAGAAAAATAAGTTTTCTGAAGAAAAGGTCTTAAAATGTTAACAGGCCTCCGGGCCAGAAGATGATGCAAATCACCTAAGCTTTTGCATATGATAAGTTTGCAGGAAGAAAGCCTGGTTTGCTGCAAGACTCTACCCCTTCCCCCATTATCCTCTATGCATAACTTAAGGTATAAAAACTACTTTGAAAAATAAAGTGCGGGCCTTGTTCACCGAAACTTGGTCTCACCATGTCGTTCTTTCTCTTACCTTCTGGCTGAATTATTCAGCCTCTTTTCGCCACTGAATTTCCTCACTGAGCTATCCTCATTCTATTACTCTTTATATCCTTAATTAACATTTAATTAAGCAGTGGTTTCCTGATCTTCGCCTACGCCGTCTCTCCTTCGAATACCCTGGATCAGCCGGGGCTGGTCCCCGGCACGCTACCATGGCTCGAGAGCAATGACGCGCTCGCCCTCGCCACTCGCATGGAGACCCGACTTCCCTGGCGCCCCACGAGAGGCTCACTGACCTCGCCGTCGTACCTCGTGAGAAAGCGCACACTGGGGCCGCCGCTCGAGAACAACCCCAAGACTCCCCCGTCATCGCGAGATGAGGGCCTTCGTCTCCTGCATGGCCTAGAGACCAATCTCGCGACCTCTCTCCAAAAGCCTCAGGAGGCTTGACTCCCTTTAGTCCACCCAGTGAGCTCCAAGAGATACCCGTCGCGACTCGAGAGCAGAGCGGGGTTCTTTGCTTCCACTCGAGATGGATGCCTGTCTCCCCGGGTGTGTCTGGAATGCAACCCCGAGATCCCTGTCGCCCCTGGAGAGGAACACTGGCTTCTGGACACAAGCCTAGATGAGGTCTATTGGCCCTGCAGTCACTCGAGAGCAATCCCCAGCTTTCCTTCGCAACTCGAATGGAAGATTGGACTTCCCTGGGCCTACACAAGAAGCATCCTGAATTCCCCGTCGTAATTCGAGAATCCTGCTACACCTCGAGAAAAACCACGTGGTTCCCCCGTCATCGCAAGATGTAGCCCTGTGCCGCTACAGCGTCTCAGGAGAAGTCCCACTTTAGGAATTGGAGTTCGAAACGGTACTTGTCACCCTTGATGCGACCCACAAAGTGCCCCGACATCCCGGTCTCCCTCGAGAGGAACACCGAAGTTTTCTGGCAACACTTCCTCTGAGCCTCTTCTACCCTCCTGATCTGGACAGGAGGGTCGACTCCCCTGCTTTGTCTGGAAGGGGTTCCCGGCCTTCCGGTCGCACCTCAGGATGAGGCCGGTCTCACGACGACATTCCAGACGTGGCCTCGTGGGTGGTTCCACATTCCGAAGGACCCCGATTTCCCGGTCCCCTCTTGATAAGAACCCGATGCCCGGACACCTCTTCGAACTCCACCCTGTGAATGAAGTCAACACGAAGGGGCAGTGACTCGCCCGTGCATCGTCGGGAAAAGACCCCCAGGTTCCAAATACCGCTCGACAAGTGGCCTGTCTCCCCGGGAACACCTCGAGAGGCAAGCGGAGTTCCATGCCTCAACCCAAGACGAGGCCTGACTCTCCTGTCCCAAGTCTGCAGGGACCTTGCGGTCGGAGTCTGAAGTCAGAGGAACCCTGAGGTTCCTGCCTCAACTGGAGATGAGGCCCTCTTCCAATGCACCAAACCCAGTGGAGTGCCGAGAGGCCCCTCCCACCTCCAGTTTCCCTGACTTCTCAGAGCCACCATGAGAAGCCCCCTGAGGTCACCTGCACAAGTCGAGGGACCCCAGGGTGTCCTGCCTCAACCCGAGAAAGACCTCGAGAGACCTTCTTCAACACGTCTCGAGGCCAGATTCCCCTACTGCCGTGAGCCGGCATATTGCATATTGAGTGCATATTGCATATTGCATATTGAGTGCAGCACTTTCCACAGCATCATCATTCAGGATCTGGAATAGCTCCACTGGAATTCTATCACTGCTGGGAGCCAGTGAGGAACTCCGCCCATGACAAAGGTCATGAGGAAGGAGGCTCGGCATACGCAAAGGCGGGATCGAGCTTCAGGAGTCCCCCTGGAAATTCTCGAGCATATACCCCCAAAACCAGAGTCTGCCTACTTTCTGCTTGTGCTTGCACCTAAACCTCTGACTTTACGGGGGCTCTCCCCCACTACCTCTCTCTGAAAAAGAGTTAGCTTACAGTTCCAGTTAATAATTCCTGGGTGTGACAGTGTTTAACCTACAAACTCCTTTGGAAATCCTCTAGCCTGCCTGAATAGGTTTTTCCGGCCACATGTGATTGTTCAGAGCCTCCCAACTGTGAGAGGCAGGAGATGTTCTAAACTGTCTAAACACAAATTCTTTTGAGTAGTTACAAGATTGATTAGAAATTGTATTGGTGAATGGTTTTTCACTTGTTGGGCCATTGTTTGCTGCTAAGTTTCCATATCCCTTACCTGCTGTGTCCCTGGCAGTGTATTGATTAATATAATTGGTGTAAGTAGTAGCTTTAATGTTTGTAACCTGGGACCCTTGAGTTAATTCTTTTTCTTGTTATAGCCCACCACACCTTTGCTCTGTAGGAATGCAACTTTATCTAATGCTTTTTTGGAGGGTGGCTCCTGACCAACCACCTTTAGAGAAAAATAAGTTTTCTGAAGAAAAGGTCTTAAAATGTTAACAGGCCTCCGGGCCAGAAGATGATGCAAATCACCTAAGCTTTTGCATATGATAAGTTTGCAGGAAGAAAGCCTGGTTTGCTGCAAGACTCTACCCCTTCCCCCATTATCCTCTATGCATAACTTAAGGTATAAAAACTACTTTGAAAAATAAAGTGCGGGCCTTGTTCACCGAAACTTGGTCTCACCATGTCGTTCTTTCTCTTACCTTCTGGCTGAATTATTCAGCCTCTTTTCGCCACTGAATTTCCTCACTGAGCTATCCTCATTCTATTACTCTTTATATCCTTAATTAACATTTAATTAAGCAGTGGTTTCCTGATCTTCGCCTACGCCGTCTCTCCTTCGAATACCCTGGATCAGCCGGGGCTGGTCCCCGGCACGCTACCATGGCTCGAGAGCAATGACGCGCTCGCCCTCGCCACTCGCATGGAGACCCGACTTCCCTGGCGCCCCACGAGAGGCTCACTGACCTCGCCGTCGTACCTCGTGAGAAAGCGCACACTGGGGCCGCCGCTCGAGAACAACCCCAAGACTCCCCCGTCATCGCGAGATGAGGGCCTTCGTCTCCTGCATGGCCTAGAGACCAATCTCGCGACCTCTCTCCAAAAGCCTCAGGAGGCTTGACTCCCTTTAGTCCACCCAGTGAGCTCCAAGAGATACCCGTCGCGACTCGAGAGCAGAGCGGGGTTCTTTGCTTCCACTCGAGATGGATGCCTGTCTCCCCGGGTGTGTCTGGAATGCAACCCCGAGATCCCTGTCGCCCCTGGAGAGGAACACTGGCTTCTGGACACAAGCCTAGATGAGGTCTATTGGCCCTGCAGTCACTCGAGAGCAATCCCCAGCTTTCCTTCGCAACTCGAATGGAAGATTGGACTTCCCTGGGCCTACACAAGAAGCATCCTGAATTCCCCGTCGTAATTCGAGAATCCTGCTACACCTCGAGAAAAACCACGTGGTTCCCCCGTCATCGCAAGATGTAGCCCTGTGCCGCTACAGCGTCTCAGGAGAAGTCCCACTTTAGGAATTGGAGTTCGAAACGGTACTTGTCACCCTTGATGCGACCCACAAAGTGCCCCGACATCCCGGTCTCCCTCGAGAGGAACACCGAAGTTTTCTGGCAACACTTCCTCTGAGCCTCTTCTACCCTCCTGATCTGGACAGGAGGGTCGACTCCCCTGCTTTGTCTGGAAGGGGTTCCCGGCCTTCCGGTCGCACCTCAGGATGAGGCCGGTCTCACGACGACATTCCAGACGTGGCCTCGTGGGTGGTTCCACATTCCGAAGGACCCCGATTTCCCGGTCCCCTCTTGATAAGAACCCGATGCCCGGACACCTCTTCGAACTCCACCCTGTGAATGAAGTCAACACGAAGGGGCAGTGACTCGCCCGTGCATCGTCGGGAAAAGACCCCCAGGTTCCAAATACCGCTCGACAAGTGGCCTGTCTCCCCGGGAACACCTCGAGAGGCAAGCGGAGTTCCATGCCTCAACCCAAGACGAGGCCTGACTCTCCTGTCCCAAGTCTGCAGGGACCTTGCGGTCGGAGTCTGAAGTCAGAGGAACCCTGAGGTTCCTGCCTCAACTGGAGATGAGGCCCTCTTCCAATGCACCAAACCCAGTGGAGTGCCGAGAGGCCCCTCCCACCTCCAGTTTCCCTGACTTCTCAGAGCCACCATGAGAAGCCCCCTGAGGTCACCTGCACAAGTCGAGGGACCCCAGGGTGTCCTGCCTCAACCCGAGAAAGACCTCGAGAGACCTTCTTCAACACGTCTCGAGGCCAGATTCCCCTACTGCCGTGAGCCGGCATATTGCATATTGAGTGCATATTGCATATTGCATATTGAGTGCAGCACTTTCCACAGCATCATCATTCAGGATCTGGAATAGCTCCACTGGAATTCTATCACTGCTGGGAGCCAGTGAGGAACTCCGCCCATGACAAAGGTCATGAGGAAGGAGGCTCGGCATACGCAAAGGCGGGATCGAGCTTCAGGAGTCCCCCTGGAAATTCTCGAGCATATACCCCCAAAACCAGAGTCTGCCTACTTTCTGCTTGTGCTTGCACCTAAACCTCTGACTTTACGGGGGCTCTCCCCCACTACCTCTCTCTGAAAAAAGAGTTAGCTTACAGTTCCAGTTAATAATTCCTGGGTGTGACAGTGTTTAACCTACAAACTCCTTTGGAAATCCTCTAGCCTGCCTGAATAGGTTTTTCCGGCCACATGTGATTGTTCAGAGCCTCCCAACTGTGAGAGGCAGGAGATGTTCTAAACTGTCTAAACACAAATTCTTTTGAGTAGTTACAAGATTGATTAGAAATTGTATTGGTGAATGGTTTTTCACTTGTTGGGCCATTGTTTGCTGCTAAGTTTCCATATCCCTTACCTGCTGTGTCCCTGGCAGTGTATTGATTAATATAATTGGTGTAAGTAGTAGCTTTAATGTTTGTAACCTGGGACCCTTGAGTTAATTCTTTTTCTTGTTATAGCCCACCACACCTTTGCTCTGTAGGAATGCAACTTTATCTAATGCTTTTTTGGAGGGTGGCTCCTGACCAACCACCTTTAGAGAAAAATAAGTTTTCTGAAGAAAAGGTCTTAAAATGTTAACAGGCCTCCGGGCCAGAAGATGATGCAAATCACCTAAGCTTTTGCATATGATAAGTTTGCAGGAAGAAAGCCTGGTTTGCTGCAAGACTCTACCCCTTCCCCCATTATCCTCTATGCATAACTTAAGGTATAAAAACTACTTTGAAAAATAAAGTGCGGGCCTTGTTCACCGAAACTTGGTCTCACCATGTCGTTCTTTCTCTTACCTTCTGGCTGAATTATTCAGCCTCTTTTCGCCACTGAATTTCCTCACTGAGCTATCCTCATTCTATTACTCTTTATATCCTTAATTAACATTTAATTAAGCAGTGGTTTCCTGATCTTCGCCTACGCCGTCTCTCCTTCGAATACCCTGGATCAGCCGGGGCTGGTCCCCGGCACGCTACCATGGCTCGAGAGCAATGACGCGCTCGCCCTCGCCACTCGCATGGAGACCCGACTTCCCTGGCGCCCCACGAGAGGCTCACTGACCTCGCCGTCGTACCTCGTGAGAAAGCGCACACTGGGGCCGCCGCTCGAGAACAACCCCAAGACTCCCCCGTCATCGCGAGATGAGGGCCTTCGTCTCCTGCATGGCCTAGAGACCAATCTCGCGACCTCTCTCCAAAAGCCTCAGGAGGCTTGACTCCCTTTAGTCCACCCAGTGAGCTCCAAGAGATACCCGTCGCGACTCGAGAGCAGAGCGGGGTTCTTTGCTTCCACTCGAGATGGATGCCTGTCTCCCCGGGTGTGTCTGGAATGCAACCCCGAGATCCCTGTCGCCCCTGGAGAGGAACACTGGCTTCTGGACACAAGCCTAGATGAGGTCTATTGGCCCTGCAGTCACTCGAGAGCAATCCCCAGCTTTCCTTCGCAACTCGAATGGAAGATTGGACTTCCCTGGGCCTACACAAGAAGCATCCTGAATTCCCCGTCGTAATTCGAGAATCCTGCTACACCTCGAGAAAAACCACGTGGTTCCCCCGTCATCGCAAGATGTAGCCCTGTGCCGCTACAGCGTCTCAGGAGAAGTCCCACTTTAGGAATTGGAGTTCGAAACGGTACTTGTCACCCTTGATGCGACCCACAAAGTGCCCCGACATCCCGGTCTCCCTCGAGAGGAACACCGAAGTTTTCTGGCAACACTTCCTCTGAGCCTCTTCTACCCTCCTGATCTGGACAGGAGGGTCGACTCCCCTGCTTTGTCTGGAAGGGGTTCCCGGCCTTCCGGTCGCACCTCAGGATGAGGCCGGTCTCACGACGACATTCCAGACGTGGCCTCGTGGGTGGTTCCACATTCCGAAGGACCCCGATTTCCCGGTCCCCTCTTGATAAGAACCCGATGCCCGGACACCTCTTCGAACTCCACCCTGTGAATGAAGTCAACACGAAGGGGCAGTGACTCGCCCGTGCATCGTCGGGAAAAGACCCCCAGGTTCCAAATACCGCTCGACAAGTGGCCTGTCTCCCCGGGAACACCTCGAGAGGCAAGCGGAGTTCCATGCCTCAACCCAAGACGAGGCCTGACTCTCCTGTCCCAAGTCTGCAGGGACCTTGCGGTCGGAGTCTGAAGTCAGAGGAACCCTGAGGTTCCTGCCTCAACTGGAGATGAGGCCCTCTTCCAATGCACCAAACCCAGTGGAGTGCCGAGAGGCCCCTCCCACCTCCAGTTTCCCTGACTTCTCAGAGCCACCATGAGAAGCCCCCTGAGGTCACCTGCACAAGTCGAGGGACCCCAGGGTGTCCTGCCTCAACCCGAGAAAGACCTCGAGAGACCTTCTTCAACACGTCTCGAGGCCAGATTCCCCTACTGCCGTGAGCCGGCATATTGCATATTGAGTGCATATTGCATATTGCATATTGAGTGCAGCACTTTCCACAGCATCATCATTCAGGATCTGGAATAGCTCCACTGGAATTCTATCACTGCTGGGAGCCAGTGAGGAACTCCGCCCATGACAAAGGTCATGAGGAAGGAGGCTCGGCATACGCAAAGGCGGGATCGAGCTTCAGGAGTCCCCCTGGAAATTCTCGAGCATATACCCCCAAAACCAGAGTCTGCCTACTTTCTGCTTGTGCTTGCACCTAAACCTCTGACTTTACGGGGGCTCTCCCCCACTACCTCTCTCTGAAAAAAGAGTTAGCTTACAGTTCCAGTTAATAATTCCTGGGTGTGACAGTGTTTAACCTACAAACTCCTTTGGAAATCCTCTAGCCTGCCTGAATAGGTTTTTCCGGCCACATGTGATTGTTCAGAGCCTCCCAACTGTGAGAGGCAGGAGATGTTCTAAACTGTCTAAACACAAATTCTTTTGAGTAGTTACAAGATTGATTAGAAATTGTATTGGTGAATGGTTTTTCACTTGTTGGGCCATTGTTTGCTGCTAAGTTTCCATATCCCTTACCTGCTGTGTCCCTGGCAGTGTATTGATTAATATAATTGGTGTAAGTAGTAGCTTTAATGTTTGTAACCTGGGACCCTTGAGTTAATTCTTTTTCTTGTTATAGCCCACCACACCTTTGCTCTGTAGGAATGCAACTTTATCTAATGCTTTTTTGGAGGGTGGCTCCTGACCAACCACCTTTAGAGAAAAATAAGTTTTCTGAAGAAAAGGTCTTAAAATGTTAACAGGCCTCCGGGCCAGAAGATGATGCAAATCACCTAAGCTTTTGCATATGATAAGTTTGCAGGAAGAAAGCCTGGTTTGCTGCAAGACTCTACCCCTTCCCCCATTATCCTCTATGCATAACTTAAGGTATAAAAACTACTTTGAAAAATAAAGTGCGGGCCTTGTTCACCGAAACTTGGTCTCACCATGTCGTTCTTTCTCTTACCTTCTGGCTGAATTATTCAGCCTCTTTTCGCCACTGAATTTCCTCACTGAGCTATCCTCATTCTATTACTCTTTATATCCTTAATTAACATTTAATTAAGCAGTGGTTTCCTGATCTTCGCCTACGCCGTCTCTCCTTCGAATACCCTGGATCAGCCGGGGCTGGTCCCCGGCACGCTACCATGGCTCGAGAGCAATGACGCGCTCGCCCTCGCCACTCGCATGGAGACCCGACTTCCCTGGCGCCCCACGAGAGGCTCACTGACCTCGCCGTCGTACCTCGTGAGAAAGCGCACACTGGGGCCGCCGCTCGAGAACAACCCCAAGACTCCCCCGTCATCGCGAGATGAGGGCCTTCGTCTCCTGCATGGCCTAGAGACCAATCTCGCGACCTCTCTCCAAAAGCCTCAGGAGGCTTGACTCCCTTTAGTCCACCCAGTGAGCTCCAAGAGATACCCGTCGCGACTCGAGAGCAGAGCGGGGTTCTTTGCTTCCACTCGAGATGGATGCCTGTCTCCCCGGGTGTGTCTGGAATGCAACCCCGAGATCCCTGTCGCCCCTGGAGAGGAACACTGGCTTCTGGACACAAGCCTAGATGAGGTCTATTGGCCCTGCAGTCACTCGAGAGCAATCCCCAGCTTTCCTTCGCAACTCGAATGGAAGATTGGACTTCCCTGGGCCTACACAAGAAGCATCCTGAATTCCCCGTCGTAATTCGAGAATCCTGCTACACCTCGAGAAAAACCACGTGGTTCCCCCGTCATCGCAAGATGTAGCCCTGTGCCGCTACAGCGTCTCAGGAGAAGTCCCACTTTAGGAATTGGAGTTCGAAACGGTACTTGTCACCCTTGATGCGACCCACAAAGTGCCCCGACATCCCGGTCTCCCTCGAGAGGAACACCGAAGTTTTCTGGCAACACTTCCTCTGAGCCTCTTCTACCCTCCTGATCTGGACAGGAGGGTCGACTCCCCTGCTTTGTCTGGAAGGGGTTCCCGGCCTTCCGGTCGCACCTCAGGATGAGGCCGGTCTCACGACGACATTCCAGACGTGGCCTCGTGGGTGGTTCCACATTCCGAAGGACCCCGATTTCCCGGTCCCCTCTTGATAAGAACCCGATGCCCGGACACCTCTTCGAACTCCACCCTGTGAATGAAGTCAACACGAAGGGGCAGTGACTCGCCCGTGCATCGTCGGGAAAAGACCCCCAGGTTCCAAATACCGCTCGACAAGTGGCCTGTCTCCCCGGGAACACCTCGAGAGGCAAGCGGAGTTCCATGCCTCAACCCAAGACGAGGCCTGACTCTCCTGTCCCAAGTCTGCAGGGACCTTGCGGTCGGAGTCTGAAGTCAGAGGAACCCTGAGGTTCCTGCCTCAACTGGAGATGAGGCCCTCTTCCAATGCACCAAACCCAGTGGAGTGCCGAGAGGCCCCTCCCACCTCCAGTTTCCCTGACTTCTCAGAGCCACCATGAGAAGCCCCCTGAGGTCACCTGCACAAGTCGAGGGACCCCAGGGTGTCCTGCCTCAACCCGAGAAAGACCTCGAGAGACCTTCTTCAACACGTCTCGAGGCCAGATTCCCCTACTGCCGTGAGCCGGCATATTGCATATTGAGTGCATATTGCATATTGCATATTGAGTGCAGCACTTTCCACAGCATCATCATTCAGGATCTGGAATAGCTCCACTGGAATTCTATCACTGCTGGGAGCCAGTGAGGAACTCCGCCCATGACAAAGGTCATGAGGAAGGAGGCTCGGCATACGCAAAGGCGGGATCGAGCTTCAGGAGTCCCCCTGGAAATTCTCGAGCATATACCCCCAAAACCAGAGTCTGCCTACTTTCTGCTTGTGCTTGCACCTAAACCTCTGACTTTACGGGGGCTCTCCCCCACTACCTCTCTCTGAAAAAGAGTTAGCTTACAGTTCCAGTTAATAATTCCTGGGTGTGACAGTGTTTAACCTACAAACTCCTTTGGAAATCCTCTAGCCTGCCTGAATAGGTTTTTCCGGCCACATGTGATTGTTCAGAGCCTCCCAACTGTGAGAGGCAGGAGATGTTCTAAACTGTCTAAACACAAATTCTTTTGAGTAGTTACAAGATTGATTAGAAATTGTATTGGTGAATGGTTTTTCACTTGTTGGGCCATTGTTTGCTGCTAAGTTTCCATATCCCTTACCTGCTGTGTCCCTGGCAGTGTATTGATTAATATAATTGGTGTAAGTAGTAGCTTTAATGTTTGTAACCTGGGACCCTTGAGTTAATTCTTTTTCTTGTTATAGCCCACCACACCTTTGCTCTGTAGGAATGCAACTTTATCTAATGCTTTTTTGGAGGGTGGCTCCTGACCAACCACCTTTAGAGAAAAATAAGTTTTCTGAAGAAAAGGTCTTAAAATGTTAACAGGCCTCCGGGCCAGAAGATGATGCAAATCACCTAAGCTTTTGCATATGATAAGTTTGCAGGAAGAAAGCCTGGTTTGCTGCAAGACTCTACCCCTTCCCCCATTATCCTCTATGCATAACTTAAGGTATAAAAACTACTTTGAAAAATAAAGTGCGGGCCTTGTTCACCGAAACTTGGTCTCACCATGTCGTTCTTTCTCTTACCTTCTGGCTGAATTATTCAGCCTCTTTTCGCCACTGAATTTCCTCACTGAGCTATCCTCATTCTATTACTCTTTATATCCTTAATTAACATTTAATTAAGCAGTGGTTTCCTGATCTTCGCCTACGCCGTCTCTCCTTCGAATACCCTGGATCAGCCGGGGCTGGTCCCCGGCACGCTACCATGGCTCGAGAGCAATGACGCGCTCGCCCTCGCCACTCGCATGGAGACCCGACTTCCCTGGCGCCCCACGAGAGGCTCACTGACCTCGCCGTCGTACCTCGTGAGAAAGCGCACACTGGGGCCGCCGCTCGAGAACAACCCCAAGACTCCCCCGTCATCGCGAGATGAGGGCCTTCGTCTCCTGCATGGCCTAGAGACCAATCTCGCGACCTCTCTCCAAAAGCCTCAGGAGGCTTGACTCCCTTTAGTCCACCCAGTGAGCTCCAAGAGATACCCGTCGCGACTCGAGAGCAGAGCGGGGTTCTTTGCTTCCACTCGAGATGGATGCCTGTCTCCCCGGGTGTGTCTGGAATGCAACCCCGAGATCCCTGTCGCCCCTGGAGAGGAACACTGGCTTCTGGACACAAGCCTAGATGAGGTCTATTGGCCCTGCAGTCACTCGAGAGCAATCCCCAGCTTTCCTTCGCAACTCGAATGGAAGATTGGACTTCCCTGGGCCTACACAAGAAGCATCCTGAATTCCCCGTCGTAATTCGAGAATCCTGCTACACCTCGAGAAAAACCACGTGGTTCCCCCGTCATCGCAAGATGTAGCCCTGTGCCGCTACAGCGTCTCAGGAGAAGTCCCACTTTAGGAATTGGAGTTCGAAACGGTACTTGTCACCCTTGATGCGACCCACAAAGTGCCCCGACATCCCGGTCTCCCTCGAGAGGAACACCGAAGTTTTCTGGCAACACTTCCTCTGAGCCTCTTCTACCCTCCTGATCTGGACAGGAGGGTCGACTCCCCTGCTTTGTCTGGAAGGGGTTCCCGGCCTTCCGGTCGCACCTCAGGATGAGGCCGGTCTCACGACGACATTCCAGACGTGGCCTCGTGGGTGGTTCCACATTCCGAAGGACCCCGATTTCCCGGTCCCCTCTTGATAAGAACCCGATGCCCGGACACCTCTTCGAACTCCACCCTGTGAATGAAGTCAACACGAAGGGGCAGTGACTCGCCCGTGCATCGTCGGGAAAAGACCCCCAGGTTCCAAATACCGCTCGACAAGTGGCCTGTCTCCCCGGGAACACCTCGAGAGGCAAGCGGAGTTCCATGCCTCAACCCAAGACGAGGCCTGACTCTCCTGTCCCAAGTCTGCAGGGACCTTGCGGTCGGAGTCTGAAGTCAGAGGAACCCTGAGGTTCCTGCCTCAACTGGAGATGAGGCCCTCTTCCAATGCACCAAACCCAGTGGAGTGCCGAGAGGCCCCTCCCACCTCCAGTTTCCCTGACTTCTCAGAGCCACCATGAGAAGCCCCCTGAGGTCACCTGCACAAGTCGAGGGACCCCAGGGTGTCCTGCCTCAACCCGAGAAAGACCTCGAGAGACCTTCTTCAACACGTCTCGAGGCCAGATTCCCCTACTGCCGTGAGCCGGCATATTGCATATTGAGTGCATATTGCATATTGCATATTGAGTGCAGCACTTTCCACAGCATCATCATTCAGGATCTGGAATAGCTCCACTGGAATTCTATCACTGCTGGGAGCCAGTGAGGAACTCCGCCCATGACAAAGGTCATGAGGAAGGAGGCTCGGCATACGCAAAGGCGGGATCGAGCTTCAGGAGTCCCCCTGGAAATTCTCGAGCATATACCCCCAAAACCAGAGTCTGCCTACTTTCTGCTTGTGCTTGCACCTAAACCTCTGACTTTACGGGGGCTCTCCCCCACTACCTCTCTCTGAAAAAGAGTTAGCTTACAGTTCCAGTTAATAATTCCTGGGTGTGACAGTGTTTAACCTACAAACTCCTTTGGAAATCCTCTAGCCTGCCTGAATAGGTTTTTCCGGCCACATGTGATTGTTCAGAGCCTCCCAACTGTGAGAGGCAGGAGATGTTCTAAACTGTCTAAACACAAATTCTTTTGAGTAGTTACAAGATTGATTAGAAATTGTATTGGTGAATGGTTTTTCACTTGTTGGGCCATTGTTTGCTGCTAAGTTTCCATATCCCTTACCTGCTGTGTCCCTGGCAGTGTATTGATTAATATAATTGGTGTAAGTAGTAGCTTTAATGTTTGTAACCTGGGACCCTTGAGTTAATTCTTTTTCTTGTTATAGCCCACCACACCTTTGCTCTGTAGGAATGCAACTTTATCTAATGCTTTTTTGGAGGGTGGCTCCTGACCAACCACCTTTAGAGAAAAATAAGTTTTCTGAAGAAAAGGTCTTAAAATGTTAACAGGCCTCCGGGCCAGAAGATGATGCAAATCACCTAAGCTTTTGCATATGATAAGTTTGCAGGAAGAAAGCCTGGTTTGCTGCAAGACTCTACCCCTTCCCCCATTATCCTCTATGCATAACTTAAGGTATAAAAACTACTTTGAAAAATAAAGTGCGGGCCTTGTTCACCGAAACTTGGTCTCACCATGTCGTTCTTTCTCTTACCTTCTGGCTGAATTATTCAGCCTCTTTTCGCCACTGAATTTCCTCACTGAGCTATCCTCATTCTATTACTCTTTATATCCTTAATTAACATTTAATTAAGCAGTGGTTTCCTGATCTTCGCCTACGCCGTCTCTCCTTCGAATACCCTGGATCAGCCGGGGCTGGTCCCCGGCACGCTACCATGGCTCGAGAGCAATGACGCGCTCGCCCTCGCCACTCGCATGGAGACCCGACTTCCCTGGCGCCCCACGAGAGGCTCACTGACCTCGCCGTCGTACCTCGTGAGAAAGCGCACACTGGGGCCGCCGCTCGAGAACAACCCCAAGACTCCCCCGTCATCGCGAGATGAGGGCCTTCGTCTCCTGCATGGCCTAGAGACCAATCTCGCGACCTCTCTCCAAAAGCCTCAGGAGGCTTGACTCCCTTTAGTCCACCCAGTGAGCTCCAAGAGATACCCGTCGCGACTCGAGAGCAGAGCGGGGTTCTTTGCTTCCACTCGAGATGGATGCCTGTCTCCCCGGGTGTGTCTGGAATGCAACCCCGAGATCCCTGTCGCCCCTGGAGAGGAACACTGGCTTCTGGACACAAGCCTAGATGAGGTCTATTGGCCCTGCAGTCACTCGAGAGCAATCCCCAGCTTTCCTTCGCAACTCGAATGGAAGATTGGACTTCCCTGGGCCTACACAAGAAGCATCCTGTCGTAATTCGAGAATCCTGCTACACCTCGAGAAAAACCACGTGGTTCCCCCGTCATCGCAAGATGTAGCCCTGTGCCGCTACAGCGTCTCAGGAGAAGTCCCACGTTAGGAATTGGAGTTCGAAACGGTACTTGGATGCGACCCACAAAGTGCCCCGACATCCCGGTCTCCCTCGAGAGGAACACCGAGGTTTTCTGGCAACACTTCCTCTGAGCCTCTTCTACCCTCCTGATCTGGACAGGAGGGTCGACTCCCCTGCTTTGTCTGGAAGGGGTTCCCGGCCTTCCGGTCGCACCTCAGGATGAGGCCGGTCTCACGACGACATTCCAGACGTGGCCTCGTGGGTGGTTCCACATTCCGAAGGACCCCGATTTCCCGGTCCCCTCTTGATAAGAACCCGATGCCCGGACACCTCTTCGAACTCCACCCTGTGAATGAAGTCAACACGAAGGGGCAGTGACTCGCCCGTGCATCGTCGGGAAAAGACCCCAGGTTCCAAATACCGCTCGACAAGTGGCCTGTCTCCCCGGGAACACCTCGAGAGGCAAGCGGAGTTCCATGCCTCAACCCAAGACGAGGCCTGACTCTCCTGTCCCAAGTCTGCAGGGACCTTGCGGTCGGAGTCTGAAGTCAGAGGAACCCTGAGGTTCCTGCCTCAACTGGAGATGAGGCCCTCTTCCAATGCACCAAACCCAGTGGAGTGCCGAGAGGCCCCTCCCACCTCCAGTTTCCCTGACTTCTCAGAGCCACCATGAGAAGCCCCCTGAGGTCACCTGCACAAGTCGAGGGACCCCAGGGTGTCCTGCCTCAACCCGAGAAAGACCTCGAGAGACCTTCTTCAACACGTCTCGAGGCCAGATTCCCCTACTGCCGTGAGCCGGCATATTGCATATTGAGTGCATATTGCATATTGCATATTGAGTGCAGCACTTTCCACAGCATCATCATTCAGGATCTGGAATAGCTCCACTGGAATTCTATCACTGCTGGGAGCCAGTGAGGAACTCCGCCCATGACAAAGGTCATGAGGAAGGAGGCTCGGCATACGCAAAGGCGGGATCGAGCTTCAGGAGTCCCCCTGGAAATTCTCGAGCATATACCCCCAAAACCAGAGTCTGCCTACTTTCTGCTTGTGCTTGCACCTAAACCTCTGACTTTACGGGGGCTCTCCCCCACTACCTCTCTCTGAAAAAGAGTTAGCTTACAGTTCCAGTTAATAATTCCTGGGTGTGACAGTGTTTAACCTACAAACTCCTTTGGAAATCCTCTAGCCTGCCTGAATAGGTTTTTCCGGCCACATGTGATTGTTCAGAGCCTCCCAACTGTGAGAGGCAGGAGATGTTCTAAACTGTCTAAACACAAATTCTTTTGAGTAGTTACAAGATTGATTAGAAATTGTATTGGTGAATGGTTTTTCACTTGTTGGGCCATTGTTTGCTGCTAAGTTTCCATATCCCTTACCTGCTGTGTCCCTGGCAGTGTATTGATTAATATAATTGGTGTAAGTAGTAGCTTTAATGTTTGTAACCTGGGACCCTTGAGTTAATTCTTTTTCTTGTTATAGCCCACCACACCTTTGCTCTGTAGGAATGCAACTTTATCTAATGCTTTTTTGGAGGGTGGCTCCTGACCAACCACCTTTAGAGAAAAATAAGTTTTCTGAAGAAAAGGTCTTAAAATGTTAACAGGCCTCCGGGCCAGAAGATGATGCAAATCACCTAAGCTTTTGCATATGATAAGTTTGCAGGAAGAAAGCCTGGTTTGCTGCAAGACTCTACCCCTTCCCCCATTATCCTCTATGCATAACTTAAGGTATAAAAACTACTTTGAAAAATAAAGTGCGGGCCTTGTTCACCGAAACTTGGTCTCACCATGTCGTTCTTTCTCTTACCTTCTGGCTGAATTATTCAGCCTCTTTTCGCCACTGAATTTCCTCACTGAGCTATCCTCATTCTATTACTCTTTATATCCTTAATTAACATTTAATTAAGCAGTGGTTTCCTGATCTTCGCCTACGCCGTCTCTCCTTCGAATACCCTGGATCAGCCGGGGCTGGTCCCCGGCACGCTACCATGGCTCGAGAGCAATGACGCGCTCGCCCTCGCCACTCGCATGGAGACCCGACTTCCCTGGCGCCCCACGAGAGGCTCACTGACCTCGCCGTCGTACCTCGTGAGAAAGCGCACACTGGGGCCGCCGCTCGAGAACAACCCCAAGACTCCCCCGTCATCGCGAGATGAGGGCCTTCGTCTCCTGCATGGCCTAGAGACCAATCTCGCGACCTCTCTCCAAACGCCTCAGGAGGCTTGACTCCCTTTAGTCCACCCAGTGAGCTCCAAGAGATACCCGTCGCGACTCGAGAGCAGAGCGGGGTTCTTTGCTTCCACTCGAGATGGATGCCTGTCTCCCCGGGTGTGTCTGGAATGCAACCCCGAGATCCCTGTCGCCCCTGGAGAGGAACACTGGCTTCTGGACACAAGCCTAGATGAGGTCTATTGGCCCTGCAGTCACTCGAGAGCAATCCCCAGCTTTCCTTCGCAACTCGAATGGAAGATTGGACTTCCCTGGGCCTACACAAGAAGCATCCTGAATTCCCCGTCGTAACTCGAGAATCCTGCTACACCTCGAGAAAAACCACGTGGTTCCCCCGTCATCGCAAGATGAAGCCCTGTGCCGCTACAGCGTCTCAGGAGAAGTCCCACGTTAGGAATTGGAGTTCGAAACGGTACTTGTCACCCTTGATGCGACCCACAAAGTGCCCCGACATCCCGGTCTCCCTCGAGAGGAACACCGAGGTTTTCTGGCAACACTTCCTCTGAGCCTCTTCTACCCTCCTGATCTGGACAGGAGGGTCGACTCCCCTGCTTTGTCTGGAAGGGGTTCCCGGCCTTCCGGTCGCACCTCAGGATGAGGCCGGTCTCACGACGACATTCCAGACGTGGCCTCGTGGGTGGTTCCACATTCCGAAGGACCCCGATTTCCCGGTCCCCTCTTGATAAGAACCCGATGCCCGGACACCTCTTCGAACTCCACCCTGTGAATGAAGTCAACACGAAGGGGCAGTGACTCGCCCGTGCATCGTCGGGAAAAGACCCCCAGGTTCCAAATACCGCTCGACAAGTGGCCTGTCTCCCCGGGAACACCTCGAGAGGCAAGCGGAGTTCCATGCCTCAACCCAAGACGAGGCCTGACTCTCCTGTCCCAAGTCTGCAGGGACCTTGCGGTCGGAGTCTGAAGTCAGAGGAACCCTGAGGTTCCTGCCTCAACTGGAGATGAGGCCCTCTTCCAATGCACCAAACCCAGTGGAGTGCCGAGAGGCCCCTCCCACCTCCAGTTTCCCTGACTTCTCAGAGCCACCATGAGAAGCCCCCTGAGGTCACCTGCACAAGTCGAGGGACCCCAGGGTGTCCTGCCTCAACCCGAGAAAGACCTCGAGAGACCTTCTTCAACACGTCTCGAGGCCAGATTCCCCTACTGCCGTGAGCCGGCATATTGCATATTGAGTGCATATTGCATATTGCATATTGAGTGCAGCACTTTCCACAGCATCATCATTCAGGATCTGGAATAGCTCCACTGGAATTCTATCACTGCTGGGAGCCAGTGAGGAACTCCGCCCATGACAAAGGTCATGAGGAAGGAGGCTCGGCATACGCAAAGGCGGGATCGAGCTTCAGGAGTCCCCCTGGAAATTCTCGAGCATATACCCCCAAAACCAGAGTCTGCCTACTTTCTGCTTGTGCTTGCACCTAAACCTCTGACTTTACGGGGGCTCTCCCCCACTACCTCTCTCTGAAAAAGAGTTAGCTTACAGTTCCAGTTAATAATTCCTGGGTGTGACAGTGTTTAACCTACAAACTCCTTTGGAAATCCTCTAGCCTGCCTGAATAGGTTTTTCCGGCCACATGTGATTGTTCAGAGCCTCCCAACTGTGAGAGGCAGGAGATGTTCTAAACTGTCTAAACACAAATTCTTTTGAGTAGTTACAAGATTGATTAGAAATTGTATTGGTGAATGGTTTTTCACTTGTTGGGCCATTGTTTGCTGCTAAGTTTCCATATCCCTTACCTGCTGTGTCCCTGGCAGTGTATTGATTAATATAATTGGTGTAAGTAGTAGCTTTAATGTTTGTAACCTGGGACCCTTGAGTTAATTCTTTTTCTTGTTATAGCCCACCACACCTTTGCTCTGTAGGAATGCAACTTTATCTAATGCTTTTTTGGAGGGTGGCTCCTGACCAACCACCTTTAGAGAAAAATAAGTTTTCTGAAGAAAAGGTCTTAAAATGTTAACAGGCCTCCGGGCCAGAAGATGATGCAAATCACCTAAGCTTTTGCATATGATAAGTTTGCAGGAAGAAAGCCTGGTTTGCTGCAAGACTCTACCCCTTCCCCCATTATCCTCTATGCATAACTTAAGGTATAAAAACTACTTTGAAAAATAAAGTGCGGGCCTTGTTCACCGAAACTTGGTCTCACCATGTCGTTCTTTCTCTTACCTTCTGGCTGAATTATTCAGCCTCTTTTCGCCACTGAATTTCCTCACTGAGCTATCCTCATTCTATTACTCTTTATATCCTTAATTAACATTTAATTAAGCAGTGGTTTCCTGATCTTCGCCTACGCCGTCTCTCCTTCGAATACCCTGGATCAGCCGGGGCTGGTCCCCGGCACGCTACCATGGCTCGAGAGCAATGACGCGCTCGCCCTCGCCACTCGCATGGAGACCCGACTTCCCTGGCGCCCCACGAGAGGCTCACTGACCTCGCCGTCGTACCTCGTGAGAAAGCGCACACTGGGGCCGCCGCTCGAGAACAACCCCAAGACTCCCCCGTCATCGCGAGATGAGGGCCTTCGTCTCCTGCATGGCCTAGAGACCAATCTCGCGACCTCTCTCCAAACGCCTCAGGAGGCTTGACTCCCTTTAGTCCACCCAGTGAGCTCCAAGAGATACCCGTCGCGACTCGAGAGCAGAGCGGGGTTCTTTGCTTCCACTCGAGATGGATGCCTGTCTCCCCGGGTGTGTCTGGAATGCAACCCCGAGATCCCTGTCGCCCCTGGAGAGGAACACTGGCTTCTGGACACAAGCCTAGATGAGGTCTATTGGCCCTGCAGTCACTCGAGAGCAATCCCCAGCTTTCCTTCGCAACTCGAATGGAAGATTGGACTTCCCTGGGCCTACACAAGAAGCATCCTGAATTCCCCGTCGTAATTCGAGAATCCTGCTACACCTCGAGAAAAACCACGTGGTTCCCCCGTCATCGCAAGATGAAGCCCTGTGCCGCTACAGCGTCTCAGGAGAAGTCCCACGTTAGGAATTGGAGTTCGAAACGGTACTTGTCACCCTTGATGCGACCCACAAAGTGCCCCGACATCCCGGTCTCCCTCGAGAGGAACACCGAAGTTTTCTGGCAACACTTCCTCTGAGCCTCTTCTACCCTCCTGATCTGGACAGGAGGGTCGACTCCCCTGCTTTGTCTGGAAGGGGTTCCCGGCCTTCCGGTCACACCTCAGGATGAGGCCGGTCTCACGACGACATTCCAGACGTGGCCTCGTGGGTGGTTCCACATTCCGAAGGACCCCGATTTCCCGGTCCCCTCTTGATAAGAACCCGATGCCCGGACACCTCTTCGAACTCCACCCTGTGAATGAAGTCAACACGAAGGGGCAGTGACTCGCCCGTGCATCGTCGGGAAAAGACCCCCAGGTTCCAAATACCGCTCGACAAGTGGCCTGTCTCCCCGGGAACACCTCGAGAGGCAAGCGGAGTTCCATGCCTCAACCCAAGACGAGGCCTGACTCTCCTGTCCCAAGTCTGCAGGGACCTTGCGGTCGGAGTCTGAAGTCAGAGGAACCCTGAGGTTCCTGCCTCAACTGGAGATGAGGCCCTCTTCCAATGCACCAAACCCAGTGGAGTGCCGAGAGGCCCCTCCCACCTCCAGTTTCCCTGACTTCTCAGAGCCACCATGAGAAGCCCCCTGAGGTCACCTGCACAAGTCGAGGGACCCCAGGGTGTCCTGCCTCAACCCGAGAAAGACCTCGAGAGACCTTCTTCAACACGTCTCGAGGCCAGATTCCCCTACTGCCGTGAGCCGGCATATTGCATATTGAGTGCATATTGCATATTGCATATTGAGTGCAGCACTTTCCACAGCATCATCATTCAGGATCTGGAATAGCTCCACTGGAATTCTATCACTGCTGGGAGCCAGTGAGGAACTCCGCCCATGACAAAGGTCATGAGGAAGGAGGCTCGGCATACGCAAAGGCGGGATCGAGCTTCAGGAGTCCCCCTGGAAATTCTCGAGCATATACCCCCAAAACCAGAGTCTGCCTACTTTCTGCTTGTGCTTGCACCTAAACCTCTGACTTTACGGGGGCTCTCCCCCACTACCTCTCTCTGAAAAAGAGTTAGCTTACAGTTCCAGTTAATAATTCCTGGGTGTGACAGTGTTTAACCTACAAACTCCTTTGGAAATCCTCTAGCCTGCCTGAATAGGTTTTTCCGGCCACATGTGATTGTTCAGAGCCTCCCAACTGTGAGAGGCAGGAGATGTTCTAAACTGTCTAAACACAAATTCTTTTGAGTAGTTACAAGATTGATTAGAAATTGTATTGGTGAATGGTTTTTCACTTGTTGGGCCATTGTTTGCTGCTAAGTTTCCATATCCCTTACCTGCTGTGTCCCTGGCAGTGTATTGATTAATATAATTGGTGTAAGTAGTAGCTTTAATGTTTGTAACCTGGGACCCTTGAGTTAATTCTTTTTCTTGTTATAGCCCACCACACCTTTGCTCTGTAGGAATGCAACTTTATCTAATGCTTTTTTGGAGGGTGGCTCCTGACCAACCACCTTTAGAGAAAAATAAGTTTTCTGAAGAAAAGGTCTTAAAATGTTAACAGGCCTCCGGGCCAGAAGATGATGCAAATCACCTAAGCTTTTGCATATGATAAGTTTGCAGGAAGAAAGCCTGGTTTGCTGCAAGACTCTACCCCTTCCCCCATTATCCTCTATGCATAACTTAAGGTATAAAAACTACTTTGAAAAATAAAGTGCGGGCCTTGTTCACCGAAACTTGGTCTCACCATGTCGTTCTTTCTCTTACCTTCTGGCTGAATTATTCAGCCTCTTTTCGCCACTGAATTTCCTCACTGAGCTATCCTCATTCTATTACTCTTTATATCCTTAATTAACATTTAATTAAGCAGTGGTTTCCTGATCTTCGCCTACGCCGTCTCTCCTTCGAATACCCTGGATCAGCCGGGGCTGGTCCCCGGCACGCTACCATGGCTCGAGAGCAATGACGCGCTCGCCCTCGCCACTCGCATGGAGACCCGACTTCCCTGGCGCCCCACGAGAGGCTCACTGACCTCGCCGTCGTACCTCGTGAGAAAGCGCACACTGGGGCCGCCGCTCGAGAACAACCCCAAGACTCCCCCGTCATCGCGAGATGAGGGCCTTCGTCTCCTGCATGGCCTAGAGACCAATCTCGCGACCTCTCTCCAAACGCCTCAGGAGGCTTGACTCCCTTTAGTCCACCCAGTGAGCTCCAAGAGATACCCGTCGCGACTCGAGAGCAGAGCGGGGTTCTTTGCTTCCACTCGAGATGGATGCCTGTCTCCCCGGGTGTGTCTGGAATGCAACCCCGAGATCCCTGTCGCCCCTGGAGAGGAACACTGGCTTCTGGACACAAGCCTAGATGAGGTCTATTGGCCCTGCAGTCACTCGAGAGCAATCCCCAGCTTTCCTTCGCAACTCGAATGGAAGATTGGACTTCCCTGGGCCTACACAAGAAGCATCCTGAATTCCCCGTCGTAACTCGAGAATCCTGCTACACCTCGAGAAAAACCACGTGGTTCCCCCGTCATCGCAAGATGAAGCCCTGTGCCGCTACAGCGTCTCAGGAGAAGTCCCACGTTAGGAATTGGAGTTCGAAACGGTACTTGTCACCCTTGATGCGACCCACAAAGTGCCCCGACATCCCGGTCTCCCTCGAGAGGAACACCGAGGTTTTCTGGCAACACTTCCTCTGAGCCTCTTCTACCCTCCTGATCTGGACAGGAGGGTCGACTCCCCTGCTTTGTCTGGAAGGGGTTCCCGGCCTTCCGGTCGCACCTCAGGATGAGGCCGGTCTCACGACGACATTCCAGACGTGGCCTCGTGGGTGGTTCCACATTCCGAAGGACCCCGATTTCCCGGTCCCCTCTTGATAAGAACCCGATGCCCGGACACCTCTTCGAACTCCACCCTGTGAATGAAGTCAACACGAAGGGGCAGTGACTCGCCCGTGCATCGTCGGGAAAAGACCCCCAGGTTCCAAATACCGCTCGACAAGTGGCCTGTCTCCCCGGGAACACCTCGAGAGGCAAGCGGAGTTCCATGCCTCAACCCAAGACGAGGCCTGACTCTCCTGTCCCAAGTCTGCAGGGACCTTGCGGTCGGAGTCTGAAGTCAGAGGAACCCTGAGGTTCCTGCCTCAACTGGAGATGAGGCCCTCTTCCAATGCACCAAACCCAGTGGAGTGCCGAGAGGCCCCTCCCACCTCCAGTTTCCCTGACTTCTCAGAGCCACCATGAGAAGCCCCCTGAGGTCACCTGCACAAGTCGAGGGACCCCAGGGTGTCCTGCCTCAACCCGAGAAAGACCTCGAGAGACCTTCTTCAACACGTCTCGAGGCCAGATTCCCCTACTGCCGTGAGCCGGCATATTGCATATTGAGTGCATATTGCATATTGCATATTGAGTGCAGCACTTTCCACAGCATCATCATTCAGGATCTGGAATAGCTCCACTGGAATTCTATCACTGCTGGGAGCCAGTGAGGAACTCCGCCCATGACAAAGGTCATGAGGAAGGAGGCTCGGCATACGCAAAGGCGGGATCGAGCTTCAGGAGTCCCCCTGGAAATTCTCGAGCATATACCCCCAAAACCAGAGTCTGCCTACTTTCTGCTTGTGCTTGCACCTAAACCTCTGACTTTACGGGGGCTCTCCCCCACTACCTCTCTCTGAAAAAGAGTTAGCTTACAGTTCCAGTTAATAATTCCTGGGTGTGACAGTGTTTAACCTACAAACTCCTTTGGAAATCCTCTAGCCTGCCTGAATAGGTTTTTCCGGCCACATGTGATTGTTCAGAGCCTCCCAACTGTGAGAGGCAGGAGATGTTCTAAACTGTCTAAACACAAATTCTTTTGAGTAGTTACAAGATTGATTAGAAATTGTATTGGTGAATGGTTTTTCACTTGTTGGGCCATTGTTTGCTGCTAAGTTTCCATATCCCTTACCTGCTGTGTCCCTGGCAGTGTATTGATTAATATAATTGGTGTAAGTAGTAGCTTTAATGTTTGTAACCTGGGACCCTTGAGTTAATTCTTTTTCTTGTTATAGCCCACCACACCTTTGCTCTGTAGGAATGCAACTTTATCTAATGCTTTTTTGGAGGGTGGCTCCTGACCAACCACCTTTAGAGAAAAATAAGTTTTCTGAAGAAAAGGTCTTAAAATGTTAACAGGCCTCCGGGCCAGAAGATGATGCAAATCACCTAAGCTTTTGCATATGATAAGTTTGCAGGAAGAAAGCCTGGTTTGCTGCAAGACTCTACCCCTTCCCCCATTATCCTCTATGCATAACTTAAGGTATAAAAACTACTTTGAAAAATAAAGTGCGGGCCTTGTTCACCGAAACTTGGTCTCACCATGTCGTTCTTTCTCTTACCTTCTGGCTGAATTATTCAGCCTCTTTTCGCCACTGAATTTCCTCACTGAGCTATCCTCATTCTATTACTCTTTATATCCTTAATTAACATTTAATTAAGCAGTGGTTTCCTGATCTTCGCCTACGCCGTCTCTCCTTCGAATACCCTGGATCAGCCGGGGCTGGTCCCCGGCACGCTACCATGGCTCGAGAGCAATGACGCGCTCGCCCTCGCCACTCGCATGGAGACCCGACTTCCCTGGCGCCCCACGAGAGGCTCACTGACCTCGCCGTCGTACCTCGTGAGAAAGCGCACACTGGGGCCGCCGCTCGAGAACAACCCCAAGACTCCCCCGTCATCGCGAGATGAGGGCCTTCGTCTCCTGCATGGCCTAGAGACCAATCTCGCGACCTCTCTCCAAACGCCTCAGGAGGCTTGACTCCCTTTAGTCCACCCAGTGAGCTCCAAGAGATACCCGTCGCGACTCGAGAGCAGAGCGGGGTTCTTTGCTTCCACTCGAGATGGATGCCTGTCTCCCCGGGTGTGTCTGGAATGCAACCCCGAGATCCCTGTCGCCCCTGGAGAGGAACACTGGCTTCTGGACACAAGCCTAGATGAGGTCTATTGGCCCTGCAGTCACTCGAGAGCAATCCCCAGCTTTCCTTCGCAACTCGAATGGAAGATTGGACTTCCCTGGGCCTACACAAGAGGCATCCTGAATTCCCCGTCGTAACTCGAGAATCCTGCTACACCTCGAGAAAAACCACGTGGTTCCCCCGTCATCGCAAGATGAAGCCCTGTGCCGCTACAGCGTCTCAGGAGAAGTCCCACTTTAGGAATTGGAGTTCGAAACGGTACTTGGCACCCTTGATGCGACCCACAAAGTGCCCCGACATCCCGGTCTCCCTCGAGAGGAACACCGAGGTTTTCTGGCAACACTTCCTCTGAGCCTCTTCTACCCTCCTGATCTGGACAGGAGGGTCGACTCCCCTGCTTTGTCTGGAAGGGGTTCCCGGCCTTCCGGTCGCACCTCAGGATGAGGCCGGTCTCACGACGACATTCCAGACGTGGCCTCGTGGGTGGTTCCACATTCCGAAGGACCCCGATTTCCCGGTCCCCTCTTGATAAGAACCCGATGCCCGGACACCTCTTCGAACTCCACCCTGTGAATGAAGTCAACACGAAGGGGCAGTGACTCGCCCGTGCATCGTCGGGAAAAGACCCCAGGTTCCAAATACCGCTCGACAAGTGGCCTGTCTCCCCGGGAACACCCCGAGAGGCAAGCGGAGTTCCATGCCTCAACCCAAGACGAGGCCTGACTCTCCTGTCCCAAGTCTGCAGGGACCTTGCGGTCGGAGTCTGAAGTCAGAGGAACCCTGAGGTTCCTGCCTCAACTGGAGATGAGGCCCTCTTCCAATGCACCAAACCCAGTGGAGTGCCGAGAGGCCCCTCCCACCTCCAGTTTCCCTGACTTCTCAGAGCCACCATGAGAAGCCCCCTGAGGTCACCTGCACAAGTCGAGGGACCCCAGGGTGTCCTGCCTCAACCCGAGAAAGACCTCGAGAGACCTTCTTCAACACGTCTCGAGGCCAGATTCCCCTACTGCCGTGAGCCGGCATATTGCATATTGAGTGCATATTGCATATTGCATATTGAGTGCAGCACTTTCCACAGCATCATCATTCAGGATCTGGAATAGCTCCACTGGAATTCTATCACTGCTGGGAGCCAGTGAGGAACTCCGCCCATGACAAAGGTCATGAGGAAGGAGGCTCGGCATACGCAAAGGCGGGATCGAGCTTCAGGAGTCCCCCTGGAAATTCTCGAGCATATACCCCCAAAACCAGAGTCTGCCTACTTTCTGCTTGTGCTTGCACCTAAACCTCTGACTTTACGGGGGCTCTCCCCCACTACCTCTCTCTGAAAAAGAGTTAGCTTACAGTTCCAGTTAATAATTCCTGGGTGTGACAGTGTTTAACCTACAAACTCCTTTGGAAATCCTCTAGCCTGCCTGAATAGGTTTTTCCGGCCACATGTGATTGTTCAGAGCCTCCCAACTGTGAGAGGCAGGAGATGTTCTAAACTGTCTAAACACAAATTCTTTTGAGTAGTTACAAGATTGATTAGAAATTGTATTGGTGAATGGTTTTTCACTTGTTGGGCCATTGTTTGCTGCTAAGTTTCCATATCCCTTACCTGCTGTGTCCCTGGCAGTGTATTGATTAATATAATTGGTGTAAGTAGTAGCTTTAATGTTTGTAACCTGGGACCTTTGAGTTAATTCTTTTTCTTGTTATAGCCCACCACACCTTTGCTCTGTAGGAATGCAACTTTATCTAATGCTTTTTTGGAGGGTGGCTCCTGACCAACCACCTTTAGAGAAAAATAAGTTTTCTGAAGAAAAGGTCTTAAAATGTTAACAGGCCTCCGGGCCAGAAGATGATGCAAATCACCTAAGCTTTTGCATATGATAAGTTTGCAGGAAGAAAGCCTGGTTTGCTGCAAGACTCTACCCCTTCCCCCATTATCCTCTATGCATAACTTAAGGTATAAAAACTACTTTGAAAAATAAAGTGCGGGCCTTGTTCACCGAAACTTGGTCTCACCATGTCGTTCTTTCTCTTACCTTCTGGCTGAATTATTCAGCCTCTTTTCGCCACTGAATTTCCTCACTGAGCTATCCTCATTCTATTACTCTTTATATCCTTAATTAACATTTAATTAAGCAGTGGTTTCCTGATCTTCGCCTACGCCGTCTCTCCTTCGAATACCCTGGATCAGCCGGGGCTGGTCCCCGGCACCTACCATGGCTCGAGAGCAATGACGCGCTCGCCCTCGCCACTCGCATGGAGACCCGACTTCCCTGGCGCCCCACGAGAGGCTCACTGACCTCGCCGTCGTACCTCGTGAGAAAGCACACTGGGGCCGCCGCTCGAGAACAACCCCAAGACTCCCCCGTCATCGCGAGATGAGGGCCTTCGTCTCCTGCATGGCCTAGAGACCAATCTCGCGACCTCTCTCCAAACGCCTCAGGAGGCTTGACTCCCTTTAGTCCACCCAGTGAGCTCCAAGAGATACCCGTCGCGACTCGAGAGCAGAGCGGGGTTCTTTGCTTCCACTCGAGATGGATGCCTGTCTCCCCGGGTGTGTCTGGAATGCAACCCCGAGATCCCTGTCGCCCCTGGAGAGGAACACTGGCTTCTGGACACAAGCCTAGATGAGGTCTATTGGCCCTGCAGTCACTCGAGAGCAATCCCCAGCTTTGCTTCGCAACTCGAATGGAAGATTGGACTTCCCTGGGCCTACACAAGAGGCATCCTGAATTCCCCGTCGTAACTCGAGAATCCTGCTACACCTCGAGAAAAACCACGTGGTTCCCCCGTCATCGCAAGATGAAGCCCTGTGCCGCTACAGCGTCTCAGGAGAAGTCCCACTTTAGGAATTGGAGTTCGAAACGGTACTTGGCACCCTTGATGCGACCCACAAAGTGCCCCGACATCCCGGTCTCCCTCGAGAGGAACACCGAGGTTTTCTGGCAACACTTCCTCTGAGCCTCTTCTACCCTCCTGATCTGGACAGGAGGGTCGACTCCCCTGCTTTGTCTGGAAGGGGTTCCCGGCCTTCCGGTCGCACCTCAGGATGAGGCCGGTCTCACGACGACATTCCAGACGTGGCCTCGTGGGTGGTTCCACATTCCGAAGGACCCCGATTTCCCGGTCCCCTCTTGATAAGAACCCGATGCCCGGACACCTCTTCGAACTCCACCCTGTGAATGAAGTCAACACGAAGGGGCAGTGACTCGCCCGTGCATCGTCGGGAAAAGACCCCAGGTTCCAAATACCGCTCGACAAGTGGCCTGTCTCCCCGGGAACACCTCGAGAGGCAAGCGGAGTTCCATGCCTCAACCCAAGACGAGGCCTGACTCTCCTGTCCCAAGTCTGCAGGGACCTTGCGGTCGGAGTCTGAAGTCAGAGGAACCCTGAGGTTCCTGCCTCAACTGGAGATGAGGCCCTCTTCCAATGCACCAAACCCAGTGGAGTGCCGAGAGGCCCCTCCCACCTCCAGTTTCCCTGACTTCTCAGAGCCACCATGAGAAGCCCCCTGAGGTCACCTGCACAAGTCGAGGGACCCCAGGGTGTCCTGCCTCAACCCGAGAAAGACCTCGAGAGACCTTCTTCAACACGTCTCGAGGCCAGATTCCCCTACTGCCGTGAGCCGGCATATTGCATATTGAGTGCATATTGCATATTGCATATTGAGTGCAGCACTTTCCACAGCATCATCATTCAGGATCTGGAATAGCTCCACTGGAATTCTATCACTGCTGGGAGCCAGTGAGGAACTCCGCCCATGACAAAGGTCATGAGGAAGGAGGCTCGGCATACGCAAAGGCGGGATCGAGCTTCAGGAGTCCCCCTGGAAATTCTCGAGCATATACCCCCAAAACCAGAGTCTGCCTACTTTCTGCTTGTGCTTGCACCTAAACCTCTGACTTTACGGGGGCTCTCCCCCACTACCTCTCTCTGAAAAAGAGTTAGCTTACAGTTCCAGTTAATAATTCCTGGGTGTGACAGTGTTTAACCTACAAACTCCTTTGGAAATCCTCTAGCCTGCCTGAATAGGTTTTTCCGGCCACATGTGATTGTTCAGAGCCTCCCAACTGTGAGAGGCAGGAGATGTTCTAAACTGTCTAAACACAAATTCTTTTGAGTAGTTACAAGATTGATTAGAAATTGTATTGGTGAATGGTTTTTCACTTGTTGGGCCATTGTTTGCTGCTAAGTTTCCATATCCCTTACCTGCTGTGTCCCTGGCAGTGTATTGATTAATATAATTGGTGTAAGTAGTAGCTTTAATGTTTGTAACCTGGGACCCTTGAGTTAATTCTTTTTCTTGTTATAGCCCACCACACCTTTGCTCTGTAGGAATGCAACTTTATCTAATGCTTTTTTGGAGGGTGGCTCCTGACCAACCACCTTTAGAGAAAAATAAGTTTTCTGAAGAAAAGGTCTTAAAATGTTAACAGGCCTCCGGGCCAGAAGATGATGCAAATCACCTAAGCTTTTGCATATGATAAGTTTGCAGGAAGAAAGCCTGGTTTGCTGCAAGACTCTACCCCTTCCCCCATTATCCTCTATGCATAACTTAAGGTATAAAAACTACTTTGAAAAATAAAGTGCGGGCCTTGTTCACCGAAACTTGGTCTCACCATGTCGTTCTTTCTCTTACCTTCTGGCTGAATTATTCAGCCTCTTTTCGCCACTGAATTTCCTCACTGAGCTATCCTCATTCTATTACTCTTTATATCCTTAATTAACATTTAATTAAGCAGTGGTTTCCTGATCTTCGCCTACGCCGTCTCTCCTTCGAATACCCTGGATCAGCCGGGGCTGGTCCCCGGCACCTACCATGGCTCGAGAGCAATGACGCGCTCGCCCTCGCCACTCGCATGGAGACCCGACTTCCCTGGCGCCCCACGAGAGGCTCACTGACCTCGCCGTCGTACCTCGTGAGAAAGCGCACACTGGGGCCGCCGCTCGAGAACAACCCCAAGACTCCCCCGTCATCGCGAGATGAGGGCCTTCGTCTCCTGCATGGCCTAGAGACCAATCTCGCGACCTCTCTCCAAACGCCTCAGGAGGCTTGACTCCCTTTAGTCCACCCAGTGAGCTCCAAGAGATACCCGTCGCGACTCGAGAGCAGAGCGGGGTTCTTTGCTTCCACTCGAGATGGATGCCTGTCTCCCCGGGTGTGTCTGGAATGCAACCCCGAGATCCCTGTCGCCCCTGGAGAGGAACACTGGCTTCTGGACACAAGCCTAGATGAGGTCTATTGGCCCTGCAGTCACTCGAGAGCAATCCCCAGCTTTCCTTCGCAACTCGAATGGAAGATTGGACTTCCCTGGGCCTACACAAGAGGCATCCTGAATTCCCCGTCGTAATTCGAGAATCCTGCCACACCTCGAGAAAAACCACGTGGTTCCCCCGTCATCGCAAGATGTAGCCCTGTGCCGCTACAGCGTCTCAGGAGAAGTCCCACGTTAGGAATTGGAGTTCGAAACGGTACTTGTCACCCTTGATGCGACCCACAAAGTGCCCCGACATCCCGGTCTCCCTCGAGAGGAACACCGAGGTTTTCTGGCAACACTTCCTCTGAGCCTCTTCTACCCTCCTGATCTGGACAGGAGGGTCGACTCCCCTGCTTTGTCTGGAAGGGGTTCCCGGCCTTCCGGTCGCACCTCAGGATGAGGCCGGTCTCACGACGACATTCCAGACGTGGCCTCGTGGGTGGTTCCACATTCCGAAGGACCCCGATTTCCCGGTCCCCTCTTGATAAGAACCCGATGCCCGGACACCTCTTCGAACTCCACCCTGTGAATGAAGTCAACACGAAGGGGCAGTGACTCGCCCGTGCATCGTCGGGAAAAGACCCCCAGGTTCCAAATACCGCTCGACAAGTGGCCTGTCTCCCCGGGAACACCTCGAGAGGCAAGCGGAGTTCCATGCCTCAACCCAAGACGAGGCCTGACTCTCCTGTCCCAAGTCTGCAGGGACCTTGCGGTCGGAGTCTGAAGTCAGAGGAACCCTGAGGTTCCTGCCTCAACTGGAGATGAGGCCCTCTTCCAATGCACCAAACCCAGTGGAGTGCCGAGAGGCCCCTCCCACCTCCAGTTTCCCTGACTTCTCAGAGCCACCATGAGAAGCCCCCTGAGGTCACCTGCACAAGTCGAGGGACCCCAGGGTGTCCTGCCTCAACCCGAGAAAGACCTCGAGAGACCTTCTTCAACACGTCTCGAGGCCAGATTCCCCTACCATGGCTCGAGAGCAATGACGCGCTCCCCCTCGCCACTCGCATGGAGACCCGACTTCCCTGCCGCCCCACGAGAGGCTCACTGACCTCGCCGTCGTACCTCGTGAGAAACCGCACACTGGGGCCGCCGCTCGAGAACAACCCCGAGCCTCCCCCGTCATCGCGAGTTGAGGGCCTTCGTCTCCTGCATGGCCTAGAGACCAGTCTCGCGACCTCTCTCCAAACGCCTCAGGAGGCTTGACTCACTTTAGTCCACCCAGTGAGCTCCAAGAGATACCCGTCGCGACTCGAGAGCAGAGCGGGGTTCATTGCTTCCACTCGAGATGAATGCCTGTCTCCCCGGGTGCGTCTGGAATGGAACCCCGAGATCCCTGTAGCCCCTGGAGAGGAACATTGGCTTCTGGACACAAGCCTAGATGAGGTCTATTGGCCCTGCAGTCACTCGAGAGCAATCCCCAGCTTTCCTTCGCAACTCGAATGGAAGATTTGACTTCCCTGGGCCAACACAAGAGGCATCCTGAATTCCCCGTCGTAACTCGAGAATCCCGCCGCAACTCGAGAAAAACCACGTGGTTCCCCCGGTATCGCAAGATGAAGCCCTTTCCCGCTACAGCGTCTCAGGAGAAGTCCCACGTTAGGAATTGGAGGTTGAAACGGTACTTGGCACCCTTGAGGCGACCCACAAAGTTCCCCGACATCCCGGTCTCCCTCGAGAGGAACACCGAGGTTTTCCGGCACCACTTCCTCTGAGCCCCTTCTACCCTCCTGATCTGGACAGGAGGGTCGACTCCCCTGCTTTGTCTGGAAGGGGATCCCAGCCTTCCGGTCGCACCTCAGGATGAGGCCGGTCTCACGACGACATTCCAGACGTGGCCTCGTGGGTGGTTCCACATTCCGAAGGACCCCGATTTCCCGGTCCCCTCCTGGTAAGAACCCGATGCCTGGACACCTCTTCAAACTCCACCCTGTGAATGAAGTCAACACCAAGGGGCAGTGACTCGCCCGTGCATCGTCGGGAAAAGACCCCAGGTTCCAAATACAGCTCGACAAGTGGCCTGTCTCCCCGGGAACACCTCGAGAGGCAAGCGGAGTTCCATGCCTCAACCCAAGACGAGGCCTGACTCTCCTGTCCCAAGTCTGCAGGGACCTTGCGGTCGGAGTCTGAAGTCAGAGGAACCCTGAGGTTCCTGCCTCAACTGGAGATGAGGCCCTCTTCCAATGCACCAAACCCAGTGGAGTGCCGAGAGGCCCCTCCCACCTCCAGTTTCCCTGACTTCTCAGAGCCACCATGAGAAGCCCCCTGAGGTCACCTGCACAAGTCGAGGGACCCCAGGGTGTCCTGCCTCAACCCGAGAAAGACCTCGAGAGACCTTCTTCAACACGTCTCGAGGCCAGATTCCCCTACTGCCGTGAGCCGGCATATTGCATATTGAGTGCATATTGCATATTGCATATTGAGTGCAGCACTTTCCACAGCATCATCATTCAGGATCTGGAATAGCTCCACTGGAATTCTATCACTGCTGGGAGCCAGTGAGGAACTCCGCCCATGACAAAGGTCATGAGGAAGGAGGCTCGGCATACGCAAAGGCGGGATCGAGCTTCAGGAGTCCCCCTGGAAATTCTCGAGCATATACCCCCAAAACCAGAGTCTGCCTACTTTCTGCTTGTGCTTGCACCTAAACCTCTGACTTTACGGGGGCTCTCCCCCACTACCTCTCTCTGAAAAAAGAGTTAGCTTACAGTTCCAGTTAATAATTCCTGGGTGTGACAGTGTTTAACCTACAAACTCCTTTGGAAATCCTCTAGCCTGCCTGAATAGGTTTTTCCGGCCACATGTGATTGTTCAGAGCCTCCCAACTGTGAGAGGCAGGAGATGTTCTAAACTGTCTAAACACAAATTCTTTTGAGTAGTTACAAGATTGATTAGAAATTGTATTGGTGAATGGTTTTTCACTTGTTGGGCCATTGTTTGCTGCTAAGTTTCCATATCCCTTACCTGCTGTGTCCCTGGCAGTGTATTGATTAATATAATTGGTGTAAGTAGTAGCTTTAATGTTTGTAACCTGGGACCCTTGAGTTAATTCTTTTTCTTGTTATAGCCCACCACACCTTTGCTCTGTAGGAATGCAACTTTATCTAATGCTTTTTTGGAGGGTGGCTCCTGACCAACCACCTTTAGAGAAAAATAAGTTTTCTGAAGAAAAGGTCTTAAAATGTTAACAGGCCTCCGGGCCAGAAGATGATGCAAATCACCTAAGCTTTTGCATATGATAAGTTTGCAGGAAGAAAGCCTGGTTTGCTGCAAGACTCTACCCCTTCCCCCATTATCCTCTATGCATAACTTAAGGTATAAAAACTACTTTGAAAAATAAAGTGCGGGCCTTGTTCACCGAAACTTGGTCTCACCATGTCGTTCTTTCTCTTACCTTCTGGCTGAATTATTCAGCCTCTTTTCGCCACTGAATTTCCTCACTGAGCTATCCTCATTCTATTACTCTTTATATCCTTAATTAACATTTAATTAAGCAGTGGTTTCCTGATCTTCGCCTACGCCGTCTCTCCTTCGAATACCCTGGATCAGCCGGGGCTGGTCCCCGGCACGCTACCATGGCTCGAGAGCAATGACGCGCTCGCCCTCGCCACTCGCATGGAGACCCGACTTCCCTGGCGCCCCACGAGAGGCTCACTGACCTCGCCGTCGTACCTCGTGAGAAACCGCACACTGGGGCCGCCGCTCGAGAACAACCCCAAGACTCCCCCGTCATCGCGAGATGAGGGCCTTCGTCTCCTGCATGGCCTAGAGACCAATCTCGCGACCTCTCTCCAAAAGCCTCAGGAGGCTTGACTCCCTTTAGTCCACCCAGTGAGCTCCAAGAGATACCCGTCGCGACTCGAGAGCAGAGCGGGGTTCTTTGCTTCCACTCGAGATGGATGCCTGTCTCCCCGGGTGTGTCTGGAATGCAACCCCGAGATCCCTGTCGCCCCTGGAGAGGAACACTGGCTTCTGGACACAAGCCTAGATGAGGTCTATTGGCCCTGCAGTCACTCGAGAGCAATCCCCAGCTTTCCTTCGCAACTCGAATGGAAGATTGGACTTCCCTGGGCCTACACAAGAGGCATCCTGAATTCCCCGTCGTAACTCGAGAATCCTGCTACACCTCGAGAAAAACCACGTGGTTCCCCCGTCATCGCAAGATGAAGCCCTGTGCCGCTACAGCGTCTCAGGAGAAGTCCCACTTAGGAATTGGAGTTCGAAACGGTACTTGGCACCCTTGATGCGACCCACAAAGTGCCCCGACATCCCGGTCTCCCTCGAGAGGAACACCGAGGTTTTCTGGCAACACTTCCTCTGAGCCTCTTCTACCCTCCTGATCTGGACAGGAGGGTCGACTCCCCTGCTTTGTCTGGAAGGGGTTCCCGGCCTTCCGGTCGCACCTCAGGATGAGGCCGGTCTCACGACGACATTCCAGACGTGGCCTCGTGGGTGGTTCCACATTCCGAAGGACCCCGATTTCCCGGTCCCCTCTTGATAAGAACCCGATGCCCGGACACCTCTTCGAACTCCACCCTGTGAATGAAGTCAACACGAAGGGGCAGTGACTCGCCCGTGCATCGTCGGGAAAAGACCCCCAGGTTCCAAATACAGCTCGACAAGTGGCCTGTCTCCCCGGGAACACCTCGAGAGGCAAGCGGAGTTCCATGCCTCAACCCAAGACGAGGCCTGACTCTCCTGTCCCAAGTCTGCAGGGACCTTGCGGTCGGAGTCTGAAGTCAGAGGAACCCTGAGGTTCCTGCCTCAACTGGAGATGAGGCCCTCTTCCAATGCACCAAACCCAGTGGAGTGCCGAGAGGCCCCTCCCACCTCCAGTTTCCCTGACTTCTCAGAGCCACCATGAGAAGCCCCCTGAGGTCACCTGCACAAGTCGAGGGACCCCAGGGTGTCCTGCCTCAACCCGAGAAAGACCTCGAGAGACCTTCTTCAACACGTCTCGAGGCCAGATTCCCCTACTGCCGTGAGCCGGCATATTGCATATTGAGTGCATATTGCATATTGCATATTGAGTGCAGCACTTTCCACAGCATCATCATTCAGGATCTGGAATAGCTCCACTGGAATTCTATCACTGCTGGGAGCCAGTGAGGAACTCCGCCCATGACAAAGGTCATGAGGAAGGAGGCTCGGCATACGCAAAGGCGGGATCGAGCTTCAGGAGTCCCCCTGGAAATTCTCGAGCATATACCCCCAAAACCAGAGTCTGCCTACTTTCTGCTTGTGCTTGCACCTAAACCTCTGACTTTACGGGGGCTCTCCCCCACTACCTCTCTCTGAAAAAAGAGTTGGCTTACAGTTCCAGTTAATAATTCCTGGGTGTGACAGTGTTTAACCTACAAACTCCTTTGGAAATCCTCTAGCCTGCCTGAATAGGTTTTTCCGGCCACATGTGATTGTTCAGAGCCTCCCAACTGTGAGAGGCAGGAGATGTTCTAAACTGTCTAAACACAAATTCTTTTGAGTAGTTACAAGATTGATTAGAAATTGTATTGGTGAATGGTTTTTCACTTGTTGGGCCATTGTTTGCTGCTAAGTTTCCATATCCCTTACCTGCTGTGTCCCTGGCAGTGTATTGATTAATATAATTGGTGTAAGTAGTAGCTTTAATGTTTGTAACCTGGGACCCTTGAGTTAATTCTTTTTCTTGTTATAGCCCACCACACCTTTGCTCTGTAGGAATGCAACTTTATCTAATGCTTTTTGGAGGGTGGCTCCTGACCAACCACCTTTAGAGAAAAATAAGTTTTCTGAAGAAAAGGTCTTAAAATGTTAACAGGCCTCCGGGCCAGAAGATGATGCAAATCACCTAAGCTTTTGCATATGATAAGTTTGCAGGAAGAAAGCCTGGTTTGCTGCAAGACTCTACCCCTTCCCCCATTATCCTCTATGCATAACTTAAGGTATAAAAACTACTTTGAAAAATAAAGTGCGGGCCTTGTTCACCGAAACTTGGTCTCACCATGTCGTTCTTTCTCTTACCTTCTGGCTGAATTATTCAGCCTCTTTTCGCCACTGAATTTCCTCACTGAGCTATCCTCATTCTATTACTCTTTATATCCTTAATTAACATTTAATTAAGCAGTGGTTTCCTGATCTTCGCCTACGCCGTCTCTCCTTCGAATACCCTGGATCAGCCGGGGCTGGTCCCCGGCACGCTACCATGGCTCGAGAGCAATGACGCGCTCGCCCTCGCCACTCGCATGGAGACCCGACTTCCCTGGCGCCCCACGAGAGGCTCACTGACCTCGCCGCCGTACCTCGTGAGAAAGCGCACACTGGGGCCGCCGCTCGAGAACAACCCCAAGACTCCCCCGTCATCGCGAGATGAGGGCCTTCGTCTCCTGCATGGCCTAGAGACCAATCTCGCGACCTCTCTCCAAAAGCCTCAGGAGGCTTGACTCCCTTTAGTCCACCCAGTGAGCTCCAAGAGATACCCGTCGCGACTCGAGAGCAGAGCGGGGTTCTTTGCTTCCACTCGAGATGGATGCCTGTCTCCCCGGGTGTGTCTGGAATGCAACCCCGAGATCCCTGTCGCCCCTGGAGAGGAACACTGGCTTCTGGACACAAGCCTAGATGAGGTCTATTGGCCCTGCAGTCACTCGAGAGCAATCCCCAGCTTTCCTTCGCAACTCGAATGGAAGATTGGACTTCCCTGGGCCAACACAAGAAGCATCCTGAATTCCCCGTCGTAACTCGAGAATCCCGCTACACTCGAGAAAAACCACGTGGTTCCCCCGTCATCGCAAGATGAAGCCCTGTGCCGCTACAGCGTCTCAGGAGAAGTCCCACGTTAGGAATTGGAGGTCGAAACGGTACTTGTCACCCTTGATGCGACCCACAAAGTGCCCCGACATCCCGGTCTCCCTCGAGAGGAACACCGAAGTTTTCCGGCAACACTTCCTCTGAGCCTCTTCTACCCTCCTGATCTGGACAGGAGGGTCGACTCCCCTGCTTTGTCTGGAAGGGGTTCCCGGCCTTCCGGTCGCACCTCAGGATGAGGCCGGTCTCACGACGACATTCCAGACGTGGCCTCGTGGGTGGTTCCACATTCCGAAGGACCCCGATTTCCCGGTCCCCTCTTGATAAGAACCCGATGCCCGGACACCTCTTCGAACTCCACCCTGTGAATGAAGTCAACACGAAGGGGCAGTGACTCGCCCGTGCATCGTCGGGAAAAGACCCCAGGTTCCAAATACCGCTCGACAAGTGGCCTGTCTCCCCGGGAACACCTCGAGAGGCAAGCGGAGTTCCATGCCTCAACCCAAGACGAGGCCTGACTCTCCTGTCCCAAGTCTGCAGGGACCTTGCGGTCGGAGTCCGAAGTCAGAGGAACCCTGAGGTTCCTGCCTCAACTGGAGATGAGGCCCTCTTCCAATGCACCAAACCCAGTGGAGTGCCGAGAGGCCCCTCCCACCTCCAGTTTCCCTGACTTCTCAGAGCCACCATGAGAAGCCCCCTGAGGTCACCTGCACAAGTCGAGGGACCCCAGGGTGTCCTGCCTCAACCCGAGAAAGACCTCGAGAGACCTTCTTCAACACGTCTCGAGGCCAGATTCCCCTACTGCCGTGAGCCGGCATATTGCATATTGAGTGCATATTGCATATTGCATATTGAGTGCAGCACTTTCCACAGCATCATCATTCAGGATCTGGAATAGCTCCACTGGAATTCTATCACTGCTGGGAGCCAGTGAGGAACTCCGCCCATGACAAAGGTCATGAGGAAGGAGGCTCGGCATACGCAAAGGCGGGATCGAGCTTCAGGAGTCCCCCTGGAAATTCTCGAGCATATACCCCCAAAACCAGAGTCTGCCTACTTTCTGCTTGTGCTTGCACCTAAACCTCTGACTTTACGGGGGCTCTCCCCCACTACCTCTCTCTGAAAAAGAGTTAGCTTACAGTTCCAGTTAATAATTCCTGGGTGTGACAGTGTTTAACCTACAAACTCCTTGGAAATCCTCTAGCCTGCCTGAATAGGTTTTTCCGGCCACATGTGATTGTTCAGAGCCTCCCAACTGTGAGAGGCAGGAGATGTTCTAAACTGTCAAAACACAAATTCTTTTGAGTAGTTACAAGATTGATTAGAAATTGTATTGGTGAATGGTTTTTCACTTGTTGGGCCATTGTTTGCTGCTAAGTTTCCATATCCCTTACCTGCTGTGTCCCTGGCAGTGTATTGATTAATATAATTGGTGTAAGTAGTAGCTTTAATGTTTGTAACCTGGGACCCTTGAGTTAATTCTTTTTCTTGTTATAGCCCACCACACCTTTGCTCTGTAGGAATGCAACTTTATCTAATGCTTTTTGGAGGGTGGCTCCTGACCAACCACCTTTAGAGAAAAATAAGGTTTCTGAAGAAAAGGTCTTAAAATGTTAACAGGCTTCCGGGCCAGAAGATGATGCAAATCACCTAAGCTTTTGCATATGATAAGTTTGCAGGAAGAAAGCCTGGTTTGCTGCAAGACTCTACCCCTTCCCCATTATCCTCTATGCATAACTTAAGGTATAAAAACTACTTTGAAAATAAAGTGCGGGCCTTGTTCACCGAAACTTGGTCTCACCATGTCGTTCTTTCTCTTACCTTCTGGCTGAATTATTCAGCCTCTTTCGCCACTGAATTTCCTCACTGAGCTATCCTCATTCTATTACTTTTATATCCTTAATTAACATTTAATTAAGCAGTGGTTTCCTGATCTTCGCCTACGCCGTCTCTCCTTCGAATACCCTGGATCAGCCGGGGCTGGTCCCCGGCACGCTACCATGGCTCGAGAGCAATGACGCGCTCGCCCTCGCCACTCGCATGGAGACCCGACTTCCCTGGCGCCCCACGAGAGGCTCACTGACCTCGCCGTCGTACCTCGTGAGAAAGCGCACACTGGGGCCGCCGCTCGAGAACAACCCCAAGACTCCCCCGTCATCGCGAGATGAGGGCCTTCGTCTCCTGCATGGCCTAGAGACCAATCTCGCGACCTCTCTCCAAAAGCCTCAGGAGGCTTGACTCCCTTTAGTCCACCCAGTGAGCTCCAAGAGATACCCGTCGCGACTCGAGAGCAGAGCGGGGTTCTTTGCTTCCACTCGAGATGGATGCCTGTCTCCCCGGGTGTGTCTGGAATGCAACCCCGAGATCCCTGTCGCCCCTGGAGAGGAACACTGGCTTCTGGACACAAGCCTAGATGAGGTCTATTGGCCCTGCAGTCACTCGAGAGAAATCCCCAGCTTTCCTTCGCAACTCGAATGGAAGATTGGACTTCCCTGGGCCTACACAAGAAGCATCCTGAATTCCCCGTCGTAATTCGAGAATCCTGCTACACCTCGAGAAAAACCACGTGGTTCCCCCGTCATCGCAAGATGTAGCCCTGTGCCGCTACAGCGTCTCAGGAGAAGTCCCACTTTAGGAATTGGAGTTCGAAACGGTACTTGTCACCCTTGATGCGACCCACAAAGTGCCCCGACATCCCGGTCTCCCTCGAGAGGAACACCGAAGTTTTCTGGCAACACTTCCTCTGAGCCTCTTCTACCCTCCTGATCTGGACAGGAGGGTCGACTCCCCTGCTTTGTCTGGAAGGGGTTCCCGGCCTTCCGGTCGCACCTCAGGATGAGGCCGGTCTCACGACGACATTCCAGACGTGGCCTCGTGGGTGGTTCCACATTCCGAAGGACCCCGATTTCCCGGTCCCCTCTTGATAAGAACCCGATGCCCGGACACCTCTTCGAACTCCACCCTGTGAATGAAGTCAACACGAAGGGGCAGTGACTCGCCCGTGCATCGTCGGGAAAAGACCCCCAGGTTCCAAATACCGCTCGACAAGTGGCCTGTCTCCCCGGGAACACCTCGAGAGGCAAGCGGAGTTCCATGCCTCAACCCAAGACGAGGCCTGACTCTCCTGTCCCAAGTCTGCAGGGACCTTGCGGTCGGAGTCTGAAGTCAGAGGAACCCTGAGGTTCCTGCCTCAACTGGAGATGAGGCCCTCTTCCAATGCACCAAACCCAGTGGAGTGCCGAGAGGCCCCTCCCACCTCCAGTTTCCCTGACTTCTCAGAGCCACCATGAGAAGCCCCCTGAGGTCACCTGCATAAGTCGAGGGACCCCAGGGTGTCCTGCCTCAACCCGAGAAAGACCTCGAGAGACCTTCTTCAACACGTCTCGAGGCCAGATTCCCCTACTGCCGTGAGCCGGCATATTGCATATTGAGTGCATATTGCATATTGCATATTGAGTGCAGCACTTTCCACAGCATCATCATTCAGGATCTGGAATAGCTCCACTGGAATTCTATTACTGCTGGGAGCCAGTGAGGAACTCCGCCCATGACAAAGGTCATGAGGAAGGAGGCTCGGCATACGCAAAGGCGGGATCGAGCTTCAGGAGTCCCCCTGGAAATTCTCGAGCATATACCCCCAAACCAGAGTCTGCCTACTTTCTGCTTGTGCTTGCACCTAAACCTCTGACTTTACGGGGGCTCTCCCCCACTACCTCTCTCTGAAAAAAGAGTTAGCTTACAGTTCCAGTTAATAATTCCTGGGTGTGACAGTGTTTAACCCATAAACTCCTTTGGAAATCCTCTAGCCTGCCTGAATAGGTTTTTCCGGCCACATGTGATTGTTCAGAGCCTCCCAACTGTGAGAGGCAGGAGATGTTCTAAACTGTCTAAACACAAATTCTTTTGAGTAGTTACAAGATTGATTAGAAATTGTATTGGTGAATGGTTTTTCATTTGTTGGGCCATTGTTTGCTGCTAAGTTTCCATATCCTTTACCTGCTGTGTCCCTGGCAGTGTATTGATTAATATAATTGGTGTAAGTAGTAGCTTTAATGTTTGTAACCTGGGACCCTTTGAGTTAATTCTTTTCTTGTTATAGCCCACCACACCTTTGCTTTGTAGGAATGCAACTTTATCTAATGCTTTTTGGAGGGTGGCTCCTGACCAACCACCTTTAGAGAAAAATAAGTTTTCTGAAGAAAAGGTCTTAAAATGTTAATAGGCCTCCGGGCCAGAAGATGATGCAAATCACCTAAGCTTTTGCATATGATAAGTTTGCAGGAAGAAAGCCTGGCTTGCTGCAAGACTCTACCCCTTCCCTATTATCCTCTATGCATAACTTAAGGTATAAAAACTACTTTGAAAAATAAAGTGCGGGCTTTGTTCACCGAAACTTGGTCTCACCATGTCGTTCTTTCTCTTATTTTCTGGCTGAATTATTCAGCCTCTTTTCGCCACTGAATTTCCTCACTGAGCTATCCTCATTCTATTACTTTTTATATCCTTAATTAACATTTAATTAAGCAGTGGTTTCCTGATCTTCGCCTACGCCGTCTCTCCTTCGAATACCCTGGATCAGCCGGGGCTGGTCCCCGGCACGCTACCATGGCTCGAGAGCAATGACGCGCTCGCCTCGCCACTCGCATGGAGACCCGACTTCCCTGGCGCCCCACGAGAGGCTCACTGACCTCGCCGTCGTACCTCGTGAGAAAGCGCACACTGGGGCCGCCGCTCGAGAACAACCCCAAGACTCCCCCGTCATCGCGAGATGAGGGCCTTCGTCTCCTGCATGGCCTAGAGACCAATCTCGCGACCTCTCTCCAAAAGCCTCAGGAGGCTTGACTCCCTTTAGTCCACCCAGTGAGCTCCAAGAGATACCCGTCGCGACTCGAGAGCAGAGCGGGGTTCTTTGCTTCCACTCGAGATGGATGCCTGTCTCCCCGGGTGTGTCTGGAATGCAACCCCGAGATCCCTGTCGCCCCTGGAGAGGAACACTGGCTTCTGGACACAAGCCTAGATGAGGTCTATTGGCCCTGCAGTCACTCGAGAGAATCCCCAGCTTTCCTTCGCAACTCGAATGGAAGATTGGACTTCCTGGGCCTACACAAGAAGCATCCTGAATTCCCCGTCAGAATTCGAGAATCCTGCTACACTCGAGAAAAACCACGTGGTTCCCCCGTCATCGCAAGATGTAGCCCTGTGCCGCTACAGCGTCTCAGGAGAAGTCCCACTTAGGAATTGGAGTTCGAAACGGTACTTGGCACCCTTGATGCGACCCACAAAGTGCCCCGACATCCCGGTCTCCCTCGAGAGGAACACCGAGTTTTCTGGCAACACTTCCTCTGAGCCCTTCTACCCTCCTGATCTGGACAGGAGGGTCGACTCCCCTGCTTTGTCTGGAAGGGGTTCCCTGCCTTCCGGTCGCACCTCAGGATGAGGCCGGTCTCACGACGACATTCCAGACGTGGCCTCGTGGGTGGTTCCACATTCCGAAGGACCCCGATTTCCTGGTCCCCTCTTGATAAGAACCCGATGCCTGGATACCTCTCCGAACTCCACCCTGTGAATGAAGTCAACACGAAGGGGCAGTGACTCGCCCGTGCATCGTCGGGAAAAGACCCCAGGTTCCAAATACCGCTCGACAAGTGGCCTGTCTCCCCGGGAACACCTCGAGAGGCAAGCGGAGTTCCATGCCTCAACCCAAGACGAGGCCTGACTCTCCTGTCCTAAGTCTGCAGGGACCCTGCGGTCGGAGTCTGAAGTCAGAGGAACCTTGAGGTTCCTGCCTCAACTGGAGATGAGGCCCTCTTCCAATGCACCAAACCCAGTGGAGTCCCGAGAGGCCCCTCCCACCTCCAGTTTCTCTGGCTTCTCAGAGCCACCATGAGAAGCCCCCTGAGGTCACCTGCACAAGCCGAGGGACCCCAGGGTGTCCTGCCTCAACCTGAGAAAGACCTCGAGAGACCTTCTTCAACACGTCCCGAGGCCAGATTCCCCTACTATGACTTGGGAGTAAAGACGCGCTCCTCGCCATTCGCATGGAGACCCGACTTCCTTGCCGCCCCACGAGAGGCTCACTGACCTCGCCGCCGTACCTCGCGAGAAACCGCACACTGGGGCCGCCGCTCGAGAACAACCCCGAGACTCCCCCGTCATCGCGATTTGAGGGCCTTCGTCTCCTGCATGGCCTAGAGACCAGTCTGCGACTCTCTCCAAACGCCTCAGGAGGCTTGACTCCTTTGAGTCCACCCAGTGAGCTCCAAGAGATACCTGTCGCGACTCAAGAGCAGAGCGGGGTCCTTTGCTTCCACTTGAGATGGATGCCTGTCTCCCGGGTGCGTCTGGAATGCAACCCCGAGATCCCTTTCGCCCCTGGAGAGGAACATTGGCTTCTGGACACAAGTTTAGATGAGGTCTATTGGCCCTGCAGTCACTCGAGAGCAATCCTCAGCTTTCCTTCGCAACTCGAATGGAAGATTGGACTTGCCTGGGCCAGCACAAGAGGCAGCCTGAATTCCCGTCGTAACTCGAGAATCCCGCCGCAACTCGAGAAACCACGTGGCTCCCCCGTCATCGCAAGATGCAGCCCTTTCCCGCTACAGCGTCTCAGGAGAAGTCCCACGCTAGGAATTGGAGGTCGAAAGGGCACTTGGCACCCTTGATGCGACCTACAAAGTGCCTCGAAATCCCGGTCTCCTCGAGAGGATCACTGAGGCTTTCCTGCACCACTTCCTCTGAGCCCTTTCTCTCCTCCTGATCTGGACAGGAGGGTCGACTCCCCTGCTTTGTCTGGAAGGGGTTCCCACCTTCCGGTCGCACTCAGATGAGGCCGGTCTCACGACGACATTCCAGACGTGGCCTCGTGGGTGGTTCCACATTCTGGGACCCCGATTTCCGGTCCCCTCTTGATAAGAACCCGATGCCCGGATACCTCTCCGAACTCCACCCTGTGAATGAAGTCAACACGAAGGGCAGTGACTCTCCGTGCATCGTTCGGAAAAGACCCCAGGTTCCAAATACAGCTCGACAAGTGGCCTCTCCCCGGGGACATCTCGAGAGGCAAGCGGAGTTCCATGCCTCAACCCAAGACGAGGCCTGACTCTCCTGTCCCCAGTCTGCAGGGACCCTGCGATCGGAGTCTGAAATCAGAGGTACCCTGCGGTTCCTGCCTCAACTGGAGATGAGGCCTCTTCCAATGCACCAAACCCAGTGGAGTCCCGAGAGGCCCTCCCACCTCCAGTTTCCCTGGCTTCTCAGAGCCACCATGAGAAGCCCCCGGAGGTCACCTGCACAAGTCGAGGGACCCCAGGTTTCCTGCCTCAACCCGAGAAAGACCTCGAGAGACCTTCTTCAACACGTCTCGAGGCCAGATTCCCCACTGCCGTGGCCCGGCATATTGCATATTGAGTGCATATTGCATATTGCATATTGAGTGCAGCACTTTCCACAGCATCATTCAGATCTGGAATAGCTCCCCTGGAATTCTATCACTGCTGGGAGCCAGTGAGGAACTCCGCCCATGACAAAGGTCATGAGGAAGGAGGCCT